>NW_027526460.1:45780550-45853569 GCF_048455015.1 Haemaphysalis longicornis
CGAATAAAATTTTTTGGGTTTAAGGAAACATATATCCTTAGTAAATGCGAGTGAGTGGTGTCGATCGAGTCTTGCCGCGATATGGTGGCTGGCATGCTTATACGTGCGGTCGTTCCTTGCGGTGTCCATGATGGTCAGGATCATGGTCAGAATCAGGATCACGATCACCATGATGGTCAGGAGAAAAATTACGAGTTGGCGGATCCAGGGTAAGGGGTGATATTTTTTGCCTTGATGTTTTGTTAAGTTTCTTGCCGACAGGTGGCAGGCGAGTGCGGACGTCCCCAGGTTTCCTGTATGTAACTCCCCTAGAGGAGCAGAGTTGCGCGTCCATCCGCCATCTTGGGTTCCGAAGTCGTGCGGGTAAGCCACACGTCACGCATGTCGGAGCCAACCTCCTTGGTCGGAGCCGCCGCGCCAGTTTCTGCGGCGAGTCGAAGCCGGCGCGTGCGTGTGCTGCCGGCTTCGTCGGCCGCTGCGCGGTACAGCCGCAGCCGCTGACCTGCGCACAACTGGAAAAGGAGTTCGATGCGCAGCACTGAAAGCGGGCTTTCCTGTCACGGAGGAACCGGCGGCGCTGTGGCTCCTGGAAATCAGACGCGCAACTCTGGCGAAGCGTACACAGGAACTCTAGACGTCCCAGAACCAGGGGCAGATTCGGGTCGGATTTTTATACACGAGTTCTGAAAAGGTGTGTGTGTGTGTGGAGGGTGGGGGAATAAAGGGGGGGGGGGGGGGGTAAACTCTTTTATACTGGATCATCTTCATTCGCACGCGAGGGACAGTTATAAATGCGTGCAGTGGAGTAATCTCAAAAAGGACTGCCGGCAAATTGTCGCCTTTATGCTACTCTGCGGGGAATGGATTCAAATTTGCATGCGTATAAAATACACCGTTACCTAGTCATCGTACTCTGCGTTCTTGCCAACTCCTTATAAAGCTGACTTAGATGGCACGATTTTTTCTTCTTTTGAGGGCTTTGTGCCAGCAAGCTTTCGGGATTCGTTTCTCGCCCTCACAAGCTTGCTGCTCGAATCACGGCTCTGGCATTACGACAGTACGGCTGAATCATGCAAGGCACGTTATGTAAACTTACGCAATAGTTGAGCCCATTTGAGTCTTGTTATCACGCTCTAAACTCTTAAAAACAGATGTCGGCGTTAGGTGGTAGGAAAGGGAGTAAAGATGCTGAGATCACATTTCAGTTGCTTTCTTTTTGAGTGCGTGTCGCCACTCGGCTGCTCGACAACAACAACGCTGCGCAGTAATGCATTCACTTATCTGCGTTTTATAGTCGCATTCAGATATCTTGTCACAAGATTGTTTGATTGTAAACGGTTTAACGCGCCGACGCAAAGCAGGCGATGAGGCGCGCCGTAGTGGAGGGCTGCGGATTAATTTTGACCACCTGCAGGGAATCTTTAACGTGCGCCGAAATCTCGTACACAGGGACGTTTTGCTTTTAGCCTACAGGTCTTGTCACAAGACGCTGGCGCTTCGGCGCAGGTTTCTGGTGACCTATTTTCATGGATATTTTCCGGCACTGCACGTTTTTCGAGATCTACGAAACCGGGCGTAAAGACATTCTGAGCTCAAAAATGAAACACACGCAAGATTCGGTCGATTTAGAAGCAGTTCTCTTTTCAGCTGATGAAGATCTCCTTCAGGTTGCTGAAGCAGTGCCACGCGCTGTCGTAAGCATCTTGCTGACGTTCTTCCTGGAAACAGAAGGGGCACGTACAAGCACAGATTAGATCGGTAGAACTAACTTATCACACTTAGATAAAATTCGACACGCATGTCTACCTATACAGTTTGGGGAAGAAAATCGATGTTTGTGGTACAGTTGTGACACTATGATGTTGGGCGCAGAGAAGTGCGCAGTGTTACCAAATAAAGTGAAGAAGAACGGATGGTTGTGAGGGGCGTCGTAGCAGCAATGATACTCTTAATGCGGAAAATGGAGAGCGGTGGTCAGTGTTGGGGGAACTTATGATAACGAAAGGGAGGGTGAGGTTAAATACAATCAAGAAAGTGTAAGCTTGAAAGTGGGCTCTTTGTATGTACGTATGTAATGGGGCCTCTAGTTCCATTTGACTGCATCACTTGAATGCTAACGTGCAATTAACGCACTGAAAATTATGTTTTATTGTTGGCCCGTATGACGTAATTCTTGCTCATAACACGTCACTGTGGTGCAAAATTTGAAAGTTTTTAAATACTTCTAGCTTTTTTTTCGTTAAAAAATATCTTTTGTGTCTCTAATGGAGCTGAGTGAGATACTGAATCCTAGTTCTTTCAAATTAAACGAAGTTGCATTGTCTCTTAATGGCTCCTTTCAAGTCTTGCGCATGAGTGCAAGTTTCCTGATTTTTTTTTTCAGGTAGAAACTGGTTTTAACGAAGTTTTTATAAACGCCGTTAGGGGGTAGATAGGGTGTGTATCGGGCCGTTACGTGCCGTTCCAAAATAGGAACAAGCCAGGCACTTCCGGTGCGTTAGAGAACATTAATTAAACGTGTCGATATGCACCCCGCCACTGAACGGATCTCGAAGGTACTAAACCACCCTTATTTACGCAAAGAATGAATAGAATTGAGCCAAGAGAACATCTTGCAGTAAATGCGATCATAGGTCTTGGAAAAAAAATTATGGTCGATTCCTCTGTCATAGGAATCGGTAAAACACGAAAGCGAAATGTGCCGTGAAATCTGCAGCTGAGCATGATTTGCGGGTTGGCGGCTGTCTTGTGGGTGTGCTTGGTGAGCGACGTCCTGGTCGTGGGTTGCACTGGCGTCATTTCCGTGACGGATATGACTTCAGTGAAATTTCTGTGTATCCCGGCATAAAACACTCTCGTGTCAAACTATAAAACCCCAAAACGAACAACCTGAAGTATAACGTACTCTTTAGTACTACAGGTTGTTTCTCCGCAAGAAGGCCCTGTGTGCAGAGGTGCACCCTTTACAGGCCGCTTTCTTCGTTGTGCTGACGTCATTTCCGTGACGGATGTGACGTCAGTGAAATCTTGGTGTATCCCGGCATAAAACACTTTCGTGTTAAAAAAATTGGCACTACTGGTGCTGGAACACAGGCCGTTCGCTCCAAACCCGCGATTCAACCCCTAGCCAACTGAAGTACAACAATGGTTCTTTCGGCAGTTGATCCAAAAGGATGGGATTGTTCCAAGCGAACCAGTAGGTGGCGCTGGGTGTGCTCAGGAAGCGCCGGGCTGTAAGTCATGGGCTGTCGAGGGCGGTCTCTCATGATTCTCGTGAAGACTTGCAGATACAAAACCACCTAATCAGCCGGGTGAAGACGGGAACAGAGGTCACCAAAGCCTTGGAAAAAGGGAATTTGGCTGTGATCTTCTCATCTTTCTCTCCCCCTCCCATTTCCCTCATCTTTCATTCAATAAAGTTTATTTAATCAGCCAAGTGCCGGGCCTGACCTATCTCGGGACGGACCGCCGCTATTGGGCTACAGTTAAACCTGGATATAACGAAGTTAACAAAAACTCGCAATTTTTCGTTACATGCAGGTTTTGGGCTAAGGCTCGCGTGAATGAAGCAGAAACGAAACCAAAATTCTAGACATCAGAGAGGGTGAACTCACCCTTTAAACGATTTATTTCAGAGTAAAAAACTGCGTGATTTGCGCTTGCTGCTTTCCCACGAACTAAGTAACTACACGGCATTCCAATAAAGCAAGGTCACTTACCCCTGTATTCACAAACGTAACTCTTTTGCCTTTTGACGCTTTTCCGGTGCCTTAACCCGTTTCAAGGACTAAACTTATGCCGAAATGGCGCCCTTTAGCAAGCATTCAAAATTGTTTAGAAGGTGTTAGCTGGGATACTGTACTATGCGGTGACGTTCTTCTTTCTCGCAGGCGGAAACGGCATTTAAAATTACGAGCTTATCTTCAAAAGACAAGGCTTTTCGTTTTCTGGCACCAGATATCATCACCGACGAACTGACACCCCGTATGGCACTGGAGACGCGCGCGTCTACCCGCCGACAGACAGGCCTAGAAGCTAACCGACACCGCACTCTCACGTGAAACGCACGGTGCTTAGCGTTGCGGGTGAAGTCCGCTAAATTATTGCATTTCTCTAGCCGATTTTTCAGAAAAAGTTACAAAAGACAAGGGCTCATCAGCGTAGCGAATTCGTTACATGGAGGTTAGCCGTCGCAACGATTTCGTTACATAGAGGGCGTAAACGCATGTGCTTCTATGGGGGTGGCAACGGAGAATTGAAAACTTCGTTAAATCCAGGAATTCGTTACATCCAGGTTCAACTGCATATACTATTTTATGCCAAAACAGGTACGTACAATCCTCAATGTATTTCCATCGGCGGAAGTGTATTGAAATACAAACCATATTTTTTATAAGGAGTTATACTTACTGGTAGCTCCTTGATCCAGGCACTGATCTGTAAAAACACCAACATTTTTTCAATATTTTACAAAGGCAGAATTCTGCCTGCAGGCGTCTACAGATAATGTGTTGCGAATTTGGTAATTGTAAAACAGGGTGAACATAATAAGCAAGCGGCGAGACAAATTGTTGCGCAGATTTCTCCGATTTATATTTTCGTTCTTTTCTGAGGTGTAAGATGGTGGCGCACTGTTTTTTGGTTGTGAGGGTGGCGTGGTGGCGGCGACAACGCAGGCGGTCGGTGCCGAGAGAGGGCGCTACGTGTCCGACACCTCTACAGTTTCTCTACATATAGCTCCCTAAGAGAGCCATATAGAGGAACTCTAGACACCATCAACATCATGGATATGGAAGTAAGACAGAAAAGAGCGGGGGTGTGATGGTGGCTTCGGCCAGCTTTAGCGGAATAAAGGAGTGAGTCGGTCTGATGTTGCTGAGGGATTGAGTATGGGAGTGTGACATGGTACGTGTTTCTTCAAATCTCGTTACTCTGCGGATAACTTTTGCGCCCAGTGCAAATTACCTTTTTTAACTAAAGTACACGCTTTAAGCAGTCGCTCACTGCTCAGGCAAATAAGTAAACGCATCGTTTCTTTAAAATCTCTCTACTTTGCGTTGCCGTTGTTTAGAAATTCCCTTCGACTTTGCACATGCCTAAGGAAAGCACGCTGTTGCCGCAAATGAATACTTTTGTTGGCGAAAGTCCTTGTTGCTATCGGCCTCTCCGACTACCCCACTCTTCGTTATAAACGGTTCTACGAAGTACCCAAGCTTTACATAAAATTTTTTACGGCCCAGTGTCCTGACTCGAAAACGCTTCTCTGGAATGAGTAATTTATAAATCGTCGATATCTCGTCCGGCGACAAGGGGGTCATATGTGTGCACCCGCACAAGGCGCTGCGAACAATCTCTCGAGTCTGTGCCTGTATTGAAAGCAAGAGCAACAAATAAATCTTCAAACCGCGACCAGCCCCCCATTTGTTATTTTTGGTACTGTGAAGTTCGAATCATATATCTTGAACAATCGTTGTGATTGTGCTGACGAGCGATACAGTGTCAATTGGTGGGCAAAAGTTGTCACGTGACACAAAAATATTGTCCTTCAACGCAATCTTTTTTAAAGAAACGACCAGGACGTACAAAATCGTGTTCGCCGAATTAGGAAATCAAGCAATAATTAGAACTACGGACACCAACAGTTTAGGATTTGATAAGCAATGACAAACGATGGCAGGCAGACCCTGCAGAGTTCTACGCACCATGCTAGAGGTCGAGATGTTAAGGTCCCACTTTCTCAAGCAGATTTTCTGCGCATCTTACATTCCTGACTCGTTAATTATTTGAAACAAGTTTTTCAACTACATATCAGATCGATTCGAATAAGCCTCATTCGGGGCAACCGTTCTAAGGCGGCGTGTCTGCTTTCTCCGCTGCGGATGTCTTCGATCTTCTGCCTCCCCAGCCACGCAACACAACCTCCTCTATCCCCCCTCACACTTTTCACGCTCTTTCCACGATAAACACAGTATAGTTTACTCAATTCAGTGGAATCCTCCCGCATTCGCATTGCTCTTACCACACGTATACATGGGTCCCAGTATACTGAGCCCTTTTGTTACTATTGTGTTTGGGTCGCCTCGAGCTCAAACTTTTTAGAGGCGAAGCCCCTTACAGGAGGAGGCTGTTGGCGTCTCCTGTCGTCGTCGTAATCGTCGCCTCATGTAGTCACGGTACAAAAACACCGGGAAACTCGTTCATGCCTCGCGCTAGAACGTGACGCGTGCTAAAAAGCACTGGGACACTCGTTTACGCCTCGCCTTATAGAGCTTCAAGCTTCAAAGACAAGAGACTTTTACAATAAAGCTGTATACCTCTACACCCAAAGGGTTTCAATTCTGTTGGCAAAAACGCAAAGGCTACAAGAATACACTTATACACTGCATGCTTCGCCGCTCCCCTGGCTTCATGTTAGTGGAGATGGCCTGGGATTTTTTTTTAGTTTTTGGTTTTATTTCCCTTCTTTTCGACATTGTTTTTAAATAATGCGGCCACCCATTCAGTCTCGCGTAACGCCCGCCCCGTCCGCGCTGCCCGCATCCACGCCTTCCGGAACAGTAAACGCCCCCACGAAATCGATATTTACACCGACGCAAGCATACCTGCTCCACTAGTTGGCACGGCATGGACATTACCTGATTACCCCTCCATCCAAGGCAAATGAACTCTTAATATTCCATGTGTTACCATCCAGGAAGCGAAACTCCATGCCATCATTCGAGCCATTTCCTTCCTCATGTTCGACTTTCACACCTCAGTCCCTTCTTAGATACGCATCCTGACGAACTCATTTGAAGCTTTAAAGATTCTGCGAAGTCCCACGTCAACCAGTACTATCGCCAACAAAATCCTTCATCAGATCTACATCCAGAAATCTAGCGGCCCAATCGGCTGCCAGGGAGATGCCTCTAGGCCTTCGCTGCTACCCGACTTGCCTCCGCCACCTCCCAAGTCATTGACGCCAGCCATACAGCTTCTACGGTGCAATCAACAGACAAACAAAATAGGTCGCCTCAAGACCCTCACTCCAACCGGTTTTTTATCCGCTTCGCCCCAGCTCCCAAGATCAGCCGAAATTTTCATAAACAATAACCCCAGATAAATTCCGTAAATGGTACACCCCATCCCTGCCGCCTCTATGTCCCTTCTGCGCCTCCCTCACACCCGCCAATCTCCAGCATTTAATTTCGCACTGTCTGAAATTTATGCGTTATAGAACCTTCAACCCTTCTCCAAATGCCTGCTCCTCAAACATCGACCCTCGTGCACTGGAACCCTCCCCACTGACTTTAATTGCGCACTACTCTTTAGAAAGCGGCCTAGCGCAAGCAGTTTAGAGCCGTGAGCCTGCTCTCCTCACCCCACGCGGCCTCTCCCGCCTTGTCAAGGAGCCAAACAGCTTCGGCTTGAACTGTCCGTTTTGTAGACGTCCCAAGCCACAAACACCCCTCCTTCTTCTCCCGCTTCCCCCTCTTGACCTAGCATCTTCCTGCAGAAATAAAGGTTATCTCTCTCTCTCTCTCTCTCTCTCTCTCTCTCTCTCTCTCTCTCTCTCTCTCTCTCTCTCTCTCTCTCTCTCTCTGTCTCTCTTATTTGCTATATAAAGGAAATCTGCAAGTGTCAGTTACACTGGCATGTTTTGCCTTAAATGTGCTAATGTTTTCTTTTTATTGAACAATGCTGACACGTATGAAGCATGCCATCAGCTTATGTGGTTTGGAAAGGTTTTGCCTAAATGTACTTTTTGTCCAAGCATTCTATAAAGTTGTGGCCGGGTGGCTGAACTGAGTGACAGACAGACAGACGGACAGGCAGACAGACAGGCAGGCAGGCAGGCAGGCAGACAGACAGACAGACAGACAGACAGACAGACAGACAGACAGACAGACAGACGGACGGAAGGACGGACGGACGAATAGACGGACATACGGACGGACGGACATACGGACGGACGGACGGACGGATGGACAGACGGGCGAACGGACGGACGGACAGACAGACAGACAGATGGACGGATGGAGAGACAGACAGATGGACGAACGGACGGACGCACGGACGGACGGATGGACGGACGAACGGAGCAAACATGTCGCGTTTAGGCACCTGAGAAAGACTGCCGTCTTTGAAACAACTCTTTAAACTGTAAGGTTCATTTGAGTCGGCTGTAGACTTACTGGATCAGCGAATACGCACCATTCGCGGGAACCGTTCTAAGGAGAGTACATGGACCAGTTTAGTTTGCTGGACGCTATTTCTAGAATTGTTTTCTGCACACAACACCTCCTACTTGTGTACTCTGCTGTATTGTTTTTGCTAGGAATTGCTACACTATAATTGCCAACACATAATAGTTGTTGTTCGTTATGATATGTTCCGAAGCTGTGTGCTCGAAATTCATCGGTGCGCCGATGCCTGATTACCTCTCTACATTACGGTAATGTGCCAACTCAGAAACCTTCATTGTAGACGCATATTTTTGCATCTTAGTATGAAGAAGCTATAAAGGGTCTAGCGCAATGCAAAAGCTGGTTGCCCCAGCATACCGCAGAATACGAAGCGTTCGTGCCAAATTCCAACAGTGCAAAGCACACTGACCATGGAGTATCCGTCGTCGTTGTTGATTTCGCAAAACAGCAGGATGGTCTGGACAACGCTCATGCCGTTGAACAGCGACACCACCGAGTCCTCTAGTTGCTTCGAAAACTGCAGGAAAAAAAGCTTCAGCCTATGAATGCGAGCTTTACGTATACTGAGATCGTATGTAACAATTAATACAGATTGAGTGAGTGAGTTATTAGCAAGCGGACGGACGTATACGCTTGCCAGGCGTGCTGGCAATTGCTCCGCCCGAGTGGTACCTTTTAAGACTACTCGCGGACAATCACCAAAGATCACAAAGGTTTGTGTCCCTCAAAAAGTTCAAGACAAAACGCAAAATGTCTTTCCCGGCGATCTAGTCGAAAGAGAAATGCGGAGTGGCTCTTCTTCCTTTAACAAAGCTCAGCGCTCCATCTCAAGCTATTAGGCAGTCCATGAAGAAATGTATCACGCCACTAAGCACTCCACAAGTTGGAAAGAGGGGCAAAGAGGTCAGATTCAGTGTATAAAGTCAAGCTGGTGTTCGGTAATTGGTGTGGACGCGCAAATGAAGCCATCGATTTCAAAGTACCCGCAGCGATGGCTCAGGCGCGGAGGCCTTGTAAGCACTATGCCTCGGGTTCGATTTCCGACCGCGGTGGCCGCTTGTCTGATGATGACGAAGGATAAAAATTCCCGCGAGTGTAGGAAATCAGAACGCGTGCACGTTGAAAGGTTCGAAGCTGGTATAAACTAATCTGCGTATACCTCCTCCACTCCTGTGTGCACCAAAAAACACGGGTAGCTTTGGTGCGTAAAGACCCATTTTTTCTATTTCTTAGAGCAGATGTCACCTTATCCTGTATAGTTAGTCCTCGCCCCCCTCTCTCTCTTTTCGACCTATGGGCGCCAATTACTGAATTAAATGACAGTGTAACAGTCTGATGAGTGGTTGGGAAAACACTAACTTACCTCGGCCGGCAGATGGCTAAAGTAGCATTTCGATATCCTCGCAACTTCTGCTTCTTCGTAGGCTGTCGAAGAAAAATAAAATAAAAAATAAGATCAACCCCATTTAACGGAACGGGACGTGGCAGATTGCGCAACGTATGTTTCGGAGCACAACCTGAACAGTTGTCGGATTTTCAGACATACATTTGACAAAGTAAGAAATTTGTGGATAAAAATGAATAAATGCAAAACAAAATAAGAGCTTGGGCGCACGCGAGCTTTTATTGCCATTTTTGCGAGGCCGACAGCACTTATAATTAACTCTCAAGCGCGTGCTACGATCTAGATGTAGTGGTCTAAACCTTCTTGGTAGACAGAGTTTGAACCCAGCAATACACATCCAAGTCCACGTCAGGTCATGCCTTAACGTCTCAATGCGCGAATATTGTTTTTTTTTTTTTTTTTCATAGAAAACGTTACTGGTTTTGACGTAATAGAACTCAACCGCGTCAGACAGATTATACTGCCCGCACGTTAATTAGAGAGCAAAATCGGCTAACAGGCCGCTCTCCTGTCTTGACTGTTACTAATATAAAGATTTCATGTTTTCTCCGCCGCACGACATTTCTATGTCACTGAATTACACGCGGTATGCTGACTTAATTGAACGTCAAAGCACCTATAGCAACCTGTAGGACAATGATGTCAGTCATACTGGACTTGTGCTATCAAACTTTGTTTTTCGTTTAAAGTAGCAGTGACTTGTGGTGCTGAGCACAAGGACGCGGGTTCGATTCCCAGCCGCGGCGGCCGCTTTTCTGATTGAGGCGAAAAGCAAAAACGCCCGTGTGTACGATATTTCGGCGCACGTTAAAGATCCCCTGGTGTTCAAAATTAACCCGGAGCCCTCCACTACGGCGCGCCTGCGTTGCGTCGGCGCGTAAAACCCGAAGTAGCAGTGACTCAAAGTGGTAGTCGTGCATGGGGACTTGTGCGCCACTAACCTTTGGCGGTAAAAAAAAAAGCAAAAAAAGAAAAAGAAGGTCAGTGAGTAGCATACTCTGCGACCGGTGGTTATAAACAGGCTGCGGTTGTACTAGAAGTGTGCAGGAATAAACTTCAGCTGACAGACTGCATTGTCGGAAGTGGGACTAACATCAAGAATGTGAGGAGCGGAGATAGCAAACTTTTCTCACAGCAGATATTCGCATCTGGCATGTAGTTCTTCTTCTCCGCCTTGGCGAAGGGCCGCGGTGCACAAACTAGGAGCAAGACTCCCGCTGCGAACACCGAGATCCTGACCACACGCATAATAGCAGGGATACGGCACTACGGCCGCCGGTTCACGACGCGAGACACTGCGGCCGACTTCGAGCCTTCGGATCGAGTGAATGGCTAATGAGATGTGTGGAGCAGGAGAAAAAAGGGAAAGAGCTCATAGGTAGAGGAAAGAAGGAATGCTAAACATGTCGCGGGCCCGTATGAGGGGGGCTGAGTAGAATGAATAGTTGGGGAGAGGGGGCAAGGTTTTAATGCGAAAGCATTACATAGCCCGTCCAGCGAAAAAGCCGGCAGTGGCATTGGCGTCGGACGCAGCGAAACGGCTCCCCGATCATGTGTCACTGAAGCTTTCTATAGCTCGAGGCGTCGCATACCACGCGCTTAAACTCGGTAGTAGTGAAAGATGCACAGTCCACGCCAGTTCACCCCAGATAAAGAAGGGAGGGGAAGAATTAGTACACAAGAGATATTTACAGTGTTCCTTTATTAAAAAATTCATGGATGTTAGGTTTTTCGATAGCAAATGATATTCTACATCTACTGCAGAAAACCACCGCCTGCTGTTGCCCGCGCCACCTCCTGGCGGCATATAAGAAATCACGTGGCAACAGCAACGAAAGATTTCACTAGCTAGGTTCCACGTTCTGCTTGGAACGCACGTGGAGCACGGCAACACGGTTCTATAAACCTTGAAGTCGGCCGCCTCAATTCACGCGTGTCTCCGCCGTACTGCAGCGCTGGCATCGAGGAGCCCGGCCTGGAGCAGTGGAACGCGGTAAATTCAAATCGCCTTGAGTAAACCTTAAGTGTGTTTACCTTGGGATGAGCGCGACGGAACAGGAACAGCATCAGAGGTGAGAGGAAAAGCAAAGGGGAGCATTTCCTTGGCAAATGTCTACAAAGACTATCGTCTTTTGACGACATTTGCAACGAAAGGAGCAAATACGCGGCCAATTTTTCTTGTTGTTGTTGCAACTTCTATTGGCTAGTGTGGCTCTAGGCTATGGGGTGGGGGAAGGGAAGAGGGTGAGTGATATGGGACGCTGCAGTTAGTGGTCGCCTTGGAGCATGTAGGATTATGTATCAGAGACTTGCAAGAGGTGGTCGAGGAGTCGAAGAAGTCGATGTTGGCGGCCAGATCTGGGGAAGGAGGCGACCTACGCTATACCGCTCGTTAGACTTCTTTTAATGTAAAAATTGATGAACACGTGCCACCTCCTAGTAATTGATAATAGTATGCATGCTTGCAAGTTGCATCGAAGCAGTAAGGGGGCCTCGCATCGGCTGTGCGAAATGGCCACCCGCTTAGGGGTGCCTCAGATTCAGTACGTCGAAAAGACAGAGTCCAACCACAGCAGAGGACAGAGCACAAATGGAGACAGCGACGAGGCAATAATCAAGGCATGGAGGCAATTAAGAAACACCACTGTCGAAATTTTGCTGGCGTTTTTTTGTTCTTATAGTGGCACGTGGCGAATTCCGAACAAAATAAAAACCATAACCAAGGAGAGAAAAGAAGCATACATGTATCGTTTCGTTCTTATTTGTTTCTGTGTTTGCGAAATTACTCATTCCTTCCAACGAGGCAGCGCCAGGCGACCAGCTGTGCCCGAACCAACACAGCAGTAGACGAAAGGTTCCGCTTTGGTCTCTTTATCTACACTCACTTCTATTTCTTCATGCGAGCAGAGCAATGTTTAGCAGAAAAAGTAAGGAATGTATATGAGCATATCGGGCGCTTCAATGTGCTTCATATCAATTATCGGGAATTATTCTGGGCCATGAATGTCATCTGAGTTGATACAATGCTGTAGGGTTGGCTTTCTCGCCTAATGAAAAAAATTATTCCTTTGCGGCATTTCTTTTTTGCAGAGGCTTGTAAGATTGTAGGGCCTCGACTTCCACAGACCTCGAGTTTCTTTTCTTCTTGACCTCTTTGTACGCTACAGTGAAACACAGATAAAGTATAAATAATGGAGACAACGTGCTCGGCTTGCCTTGAGGGCAGCTGCGTTGACGCGGCAGTCATTTCTTTTCATTATGTGTCCTGAGCATCATACGCGACTACCAGAAATTAACTCACAAAAACCACCCTAACCCCCTGAAGGAAACGAAGTGCTTTCTGTGTGGAGGACGTTTCAGTATTTGTTATTATGTTAAAGTGACGCATTCCGTACAATAACTATGTTATTTAAAAACACGTTACTGGGAATGTCGTTAAAATAAAAAAAATTGTATACCCTTCGTCACTTCGTAAAGCGCAGTAAAGAACACACAGGACGAGGGAGACAAGGACCAGCGGTACTTACAACTTAATTTTAATAACAACCACGTGACATATAAATGAAAAAGAAGAACACGCTCAAATGTCTATGAAGTTTTTCATGTCACTGCACAGTCTCCCACGCGCCCGTCATGCACGCTTATCCAAAAAGGCCAGCTCTTTCGAGCTCAAAGATATGGACGTTGTGCTGACACAGTCACCTATCCGCTGCATTTCCGCGGCCTCAACAATCTCTCGCGTGCGCTGATCAGCGTCTCGAAATGTGACGGAGCACTCATCACACATAGGCTCGCACTTGTCGCACTCTTGGGAATGAATGCCCAAATTACTATCTTTGCCTTTTGTACCTTGTTACAAGGTTCCCGTAGGCGAGTGTTGAGGCACCGCCCCGTTTGGCCTACGTATGTTTTTTTACAAGTGAGGGGTAACTTATAAACCACCCCTTCCGCGCAACGCACGTACTGGTTTTGGTGATTAATGAGGCATTTGTTTTTTCCTCTTTTCACAGGGCACGTTTGGCTGCAGGGTCTAGACAGTTTATCAGAGGCCGACATGACAACTTTCACGCCAGCCCTTCCGCCAATCCTTTTAAGGTTGCGCGATATGCGATGCATGTACGGGATGTCGGCTACATTTTTGTCCTTTCGGGTCACCTCTTGTGAATCTTCCTGCGTCTTCTTTGCCTTCAAACGAATCGAGTTGGCCACAGCTACAATCATGCTCTCAGGATATTCTGCTGAAGTAAGGCGACGGACTTGAGCGTAAAAACTAGAGTTTATAAGGTGCTTGCAAGATTTCTTCAGCGAGTTTGTGAGACACGTTCTGGCGATGTCCCTCTTCACGGGTTTAGTGTGTGCGGACGTAAGTGGCAATAACGGTTTCTGGCAACGGGGCTCGTACAACCAACATACAGGCGAAGCAGAGAATTTTAAACACAGATCCAAAAATTTCAGGCTGTCCTGTTGAGGCACCTCATGAGTGACCTCAAGAGGGATAAGGCATTCTTTAAAAATCCCCAGTGTACTGGCCACATCCACAGGGAAGGCTTCCGCGCTACTCTCCAGCAGCACCAAGGAGTCATCGACATATCGAAAGACTTTTATGACTCTTGTGTCCTTTAACCTGTCTGCGAGCATCCTGAAGAAGTGAGCCATGACGAGGTTACATAGTGCAGGAGCAACGCAGGACCGAATACATACTCCATTCTTTTGTTATGTACGCAACGTCGTTCCATTGAACATACGTTGCATACAAGTAGAATTCTAACAAATCCAAAAAAACCTTGAACCGAGACAGCACATTCACTCGAGAACCGTACAGGACCGAATACCAAAATCGCATCTTCAACACTCGATAGCATCAAATCGCAACGGAGAGTGTAATATAGGTCTTTTACGTCCACAGAAAACGCTTTGAAGCACTTCTCCGAATTTTGTGTCAGAAATTCTACCAGTTGCTCAGAACTTTTAGTTTCGGTTTCTGAAAGGCATACCTGGCAAAAATGTATAGCGGAATTCTAGCAGCGCAACGTCGGATTGTTGAAAATTGATGACCCATATGAAACTAAAAGTTTCAAAAGCATCGCCAGAACGTGTCTCACAAACTCGCTGAAGAAACCTTGCAAGCGCCTCATTAACTCTAGTTATTACGCTCAAGTCCGTCGCCTTACTTCAGCAGGATATCCTGAGAGCATGATTGTAGCTGTGGCCAACTCGATTCGTTTGAAGGCAAAGAAGACGCAGGAAGATTCACAAGAGGTGACCCAAAAGGGCAAAAATATAGCCGTCATCCCGTACATGCATCGCATATCGCCTAACCTTAAAAGGATTGGTGGAAGGGCTGGCGTGAAAGTTGTCATGTCGGCCCCTGATAAACTGTCTAGACCCTGCAGCTAAACGTGCCCTGTGAAAAGAGGAAAAACAAATGCCTCATTAATCACCAAAACCAGTACGTGCGTTGCGCGGAAGGGGTGGTTTAGAAGTTGCCCCTCACTTGTAAAAAAAACATACGTAGGCCAGACGGGGCGGTGCCTCAACACTCGCCTACGGGAACATTGCAACAAGGTACGCAAAGGCAAAGATAGTAATTTGGGTATTCATTCCCAAGAGTGCGACAAGTGCGAGCCTATGTGTGATGAGTGCTCCGTCACATTTCGAGACGCTGGTCAGCGCACGCGAGAGATCGCTGAGGCCGCGGAAATGCAGCGGATAGGTGAATGTGTCAGCACAACGTCCATATCTCTGAGCCCGAAAGAGCTGGCCTTTTTGGATAAGCGTGCATGACGGGTGCGTGGGAGGCTGTGCAGTGACATGAAAAACTTCATAGACATTTGAGCGTCTTCTTCTTTTTCATTTATATGTCCCGTGGTTCTTATTAAAATTAAGTTGTAAGTAGCGCTGGTCCTTGTCTCGCTTGTCCTGTGTGTTCTTTACTGCGCTTTACGAAGTAACAATGAAGTACCAACTAGCTCGCACCCATACCCTTCGCAAAAAAACTTGTTGCGTTGTTTCTAGCGAGGCCCACAACATGATCAGAACGTTATTTATCTACTATATACCCATTTCCGTTCATGGTCCGTGTGGTTTCCACAGCGCGCGCACCGCGGCACTGTTCAAATTAAAAGAAATGAGAACACCGCATCGCTTTCACATTTTGATATGCGACTTCCTATATGGCCCAGCCAGAAGTATCCCCCGAGCAATGCCTTTGTGCAAGCAGTAAAGCCAGATTTATAGAAATTGGATGTGCAAGTTTATTTTTTATCTTCAAGAATGGCTTTTTCACATTGCTGTTATGTACTCCAGCAAAGCCTATTGTAAAAAAAAAATTGAAAAGTTTTATGATAGGCTTTTGCGCGATGCTGAACTGTGGGGCAACGAAGCCCGCCGATGCAAGTTTGGAGTTTTGGACGCCCTCACCCAGTTAACGAAGGAAAAACAGCCCGAACGACGGGACAATAGCAACGGATTCACGCAACACAGGCGCTGTGCTGTGTAAATCTCTATCTTTTGCCCTATCGCTCACGCTGTTTTCCTTCGAAGTATAACATACCAGCTGGCCTATTAGCGAACTCCTCTGCCGGTTAACTAAAAATAAACAAAATACGTAAAAAATAGGCGAGCTAAAGACAGAACAAAACCAAAGAATTAAACAAAAATTCTTCTTGGTGCTGTCGCCAGTGGCGCCAAACACAAATAAAACAACAGCAACAAAAAATAATGATACTAGCGTCAATAGCTGCGTTCGGCTGGATCGAAAAGACGCAGAAATGTAAAAGCAAGCTGGCCGATATCGGTAGATTAGAACGTTGTGAATACAAATATACCAATCTCAGGGGCAGCGGTTGCTTATTAACGCACATAATGCCAAAATCGGGAAAATTGGTTATCGACGTGCCATACACTTTCCCGCATTCCAATTTGTGTCATCACAATCGCAAATACGGGGTGGCACAGGATTGGTTGGGCTTTCCTGAGCGTTTTGGGAAAGGGACATATAAGTGTAAATAAAATCAGTGTATGGAAGAATTTTCCTGGTCACGCACTTAAAATACACAAACCTCAGCTGGCAAAAATGTTAAATAAATGCCCGCCGCAGGCGAAAGGTTTTGTTTCTGTTTCAATTTCGTTGAAATATTCTGCCTTGCGTCACACCTAAGCGCAGTCAAAAGGGGACCGCATGCGGGTGAACGCGAGAGCCTGCTGCACCTCTCGGGAGATCTCATCCCGGCACCAGCTTGCCAACGACGCTGGACACTGTATAACGTTTCAGTAACTTCCTGGTCCCTGTGGTGTTCCTGGAAATGAGAAGGCAGATAAAGCTGCTCGCAGGGGCGTGGAAATGCGTAATGTGAGGAAGGTATTCTTCAGTAAGCGTAATGCCACAACTCGGACGAATGCACTTGTTTTAATGGAACGGAATAGTCTCTGGTCACTTCCAGAGCACCACCTTGCCTTCCTACGCCACACAGAAACTTGAGCTCAGGATGAAACAGCCACAGGTACTTCCGCGCCGATTAGAGACGTTGTATAACCGACCACGTCTCAACGCAGCGCTCACGAAGTCGTACCTTTGTCTACTTGGTGCCGATACAAACCCTAACTGCAACAACTGTGGATCGCTGTAAACCGCGGAGCATTTGCTGTTGGAGTGCTCCGCATATATACAAGCAAGGCGCAGTCTTGAGCAGAAACTAGAGCGCCTCAGCCCAGGGCCAATGACCTTGAAAGTACTTGTTAGTCTTTGGCCCTCTCAATCAGTGAAACGTGCTGTTGGGCTAGTTAGTACATACTGAATCGGGGGGCTTAGCGCAAAAAAAGACGAGGACGGTGGCAGACGAAACAGGCGTTTGTCTTCTCTCGTCTGCCACCGTCCTCGTCTTTTTTTGCGCTAAACCCCCCGATTCCCTCTCAATCAGCTCAACGCAAAGTACTGGCGGATTGGCGTCATTGCAGTGATTTAGAGTTAATAAAACAGACGTTTTAATCATACTACTGGCACAAACTGACCAATCATATTTTTTGTTATTTCTCTCTCTTCTTTTATTTCTTCTCTTTCTTACTCTTTCTTCTGCACTGTAATCTATCGCGCCTTTTCTCTCCCCATTTACCGCTTCCCCCGCAGAGTAGCATGTCGGCGTCGGAATTCTGGCAAACATCTCGGCTTTCTCTTCTAATGAAGAGCCTTCTCTCTCTCTCTCTCTCTCTCTCTCTCTCTCTCTCTCTCTCTCTCTCTTACTGCACCTACTTACTACTAGCGCATATATATATACAGATGTATACACAACAGCCGGCGGCACAATTGAGAGATTATGAACGCCATCACCCACCCTACCGGGACGCAGTGGCCGTCAACTTAATTGCCGAGAAACTGCGCGTGTACTTCCGGCACCTTCTTCCAGGCGGCAGCACCTCACCAGGAAGTTTCTCCAGGAGGGACACAAAGGGGCGGGGCTTGGTGGCCGACTTTGCCTGGACGCCGATATATCAAAGGGACGTTAGAACAAGAGCATTATCACCATCGTCGTCGTTTTAGAGCGCGTGGATAAAGTCGCCGCAAGGCTTTTCGGCGTACGCCATCACCGACGGCGCAAACCAGTCAATACAAGCTTCGCTTGAGAAGACCCTTTCTGACTGGATTCCTTCCTTTTCGACGAAAGGAAAAGCGAATGAGAACACGCTTTTAGGGAGATCATTCTGGTTTAGCTGTCCTTACAAAAAAATCTTCGGCTTAAATTCCTGTATCCACTGAATCACCTCGCAAATAATTTCGGGTAAACCCTGATGCTTTTTTGAACTTCCGTGACACAAGATCGAAGAGACAAAGGCGCTCTTGGGCACTGGAATGAATGAATGAATGAAATCTTTATTCAGCAACAGGTGCTCCTGTTAGGGCACTCGCCCGGTGGAGGGGATCCTCAGTCCGGGATCCCCTGGTTGTGGCTGGCTGCGCGGGCCCTGTTCACCATGTCAAGCTGGATCGTAGTATTACAGCTCACTCTAATCGTAGGGTCCTTGCAGGCCAACCGCGCCGTGCACTTTTGAATGGAGGGATTGGAGATTGGTTGTAGACCTGGCGTTTCCTCGCGCTCCCATACCTGATGGTATGGAGCACCGGGTGCTGGGCAGTTACAGCTGGCTTGATATTCGGTCGGATATATGGCATGGAGGAGGGTGCGGTGCGGAAACGTTCAGGTTTGGAGTCTTCTGAAGGTGGTAGCTTCATCTCTTGTGAGTTGTGCATGTGAATGGGGGAACATTCGCCGTTGGTGTCGATAATTGGCCAAGATATCCGTGTAGCGCAGGAGAGGTTGTTGATTAGATGTCGGGGGAGTGAGGGAGATGAACCTCCCGCAAAAGAAACGGCAGCGAGGTATTAGTGAATGGCATGCATTAGACCCAGTTATCAGTCAACTGCTAACCAATATTGCTGAAAATAGTGTAATAACTTCAATGACCTGTTGGCTGTTGTTTTTACTAATTCTTGTACGTAATTAGCGTGCAGAGCCATGCAGTGCCTGGCTAATTGGGCCGATTGTTTCTAACGCACTGGTTGCAAGCATACAGGTGTCTGTATTGTTGTTTATGGCATGTTCCGTATGGGAACTCTATTATTTCTCCACCTTGGCGCGGTACTTGTGCGCAAGTGCACTCCTATGGTGGCATACAGGCTCACTCCTGTGAAAATACAATACCCATGGGGAATTGACAATATGGTGTTAATAAAAATTCATGTTTCGTCTCACTCACCCTGCTGCACGTAACAATATTGACGTTTTTTTTCTTGTAAATCCTTATCCCTAACGTCAGCCCAGTCACCTCCGGATGCACACAGAGACTGTTCTTCTAACTGTTCTTCAAACACCTTGTCCATGTTTTTCTGGAGTTCCTGCTGACAGCGGGAGAAGTGAAATCGCCTTCTAGAAAAGTAAAGATCCTCCCCTCGGCATCGGATGGGGGAATATAATGTGTGCCTCAAAAAAAAAAAGTAAAATAAAAAAAATAGCAGTGGCTTAGCTCGGCTATGCCAGGATATACGTAGCGTGAGCTAAAGTTCAGCTGGTTATTCTTAGCTTTCCTGGTTTCCTAGGATTAGCTGATTATAATGATAATGCTGCTAAAACGATTTACAATCCAATCAAATCCAGTCCAGTCCAGTCCAGTGCAGTCCAGTCACTGCTCCTTGCGCATGCGCGGCACGGCTCTCCAGGAGCCGCGAAAAACGGCTATCAAGCGGCTCCGGCGCAGCGTCAGACTTGGCTACTGTGCAACGGAGGCGCACAGCTGGGCACGCGCCGGCGCCTGTGCGTCTGCCGCGGCTATGACGTCACTCCCCTGGAATGCGCAGACCGGCGAATGTGCAGACCTAATTCTCTACACAGCCGTACTCCAATTGGATGGGATTTACAATCCAATACAATCCAATCCAATGTTCCTCGCGCTTGCGCAACACGGCCCTTCAAGGTTCACGCGAAACTGCTCAACCTCGGCCAGTGTAGCTTACAGTACAAAACACACACACACACACACAAAAACGGTGCGTGCGAAGGTGATGTCAGAGCTTCCTTTTCTCGTTAGAAAGCGTTGGAATGACAATGAGCCGTCGTTTCCCGAAAAAGGAAAAAAAAAAAAAAGGGAAAGCAGTTCTCAATGACATGGGGCGTCGGGCGGTGTGCAATCAGCCACGCGAACTATCCGGAACGGCAAAAAGGCCGATCGTCAGCTCCGCTATCGTCAACATTTGCATACTCTCTCTTGCAGCCGCTCCGGAGACATTTCCCGTGGTTACCCTAACGAGACCATCTAAACGTCACTTAGATCATCCAGTGCCCGTCCAGCTTCCTTTCTGTTTTGGGTTTGCCATATAAATACGTAGCTTATACCACGCTTTTGTTTACCGGTTTTCGAAGACCTAGCCGAGTCGGCGATGTTTATCGGGGAAGCGGTGGTATTTGACTTAAGCGGAATGCGGGCCTTGCAACCTGAGGGATGTTGGATCATTTGAGGGAAAGGAATAGTTGAGTAGAAAGCGGAAATGGCAGGGGCAAAGAGAACCGGAGAAGGGTTCTCAAAGGGGAAAGTGTTATTCGAACTTGCCAGGGAAACGCCTACTACCCCTCTCAAAAGCAGAGGACGAATGGGGTACAAAAAAAAAAAAAACCGACCGAATCGTGAAAATGGAAATGAAAGTCTGGCGAATGGGGTATTCTGACTAGTTTTAACTAGTGAACAAACATTAGACGTTAGTGCTGGCATGAAAAACAAGGGAGCATAATGCAGAACTTTAATTTATAAATGAACACACCTTTTTTAGGTTTGTCAAGCGTATGAGTCTGGGCCGTCGTAGAGGTTAGTGCTGGTCTGAAAAACCAGGGAGCATATATATAATGCAGAAATCAACTGATAAGAGAACATCATTTGTTCGGTTTGTCAAGCGTATAAGTCCGGGCCGTGGTGCCACGGCCTCTGCATTACGATACGACTGGTCCGTAACCCCCCTAGGTGCCGCCACTAACGTGAAGGCAGCTGACCGACAAGAGCTCTTGTTGTTTACGCCATGACCCGGGTTTCACCAGTCCTCCCGAGATGGGACGCGGGAGCTGAGGTCCGGTGTATGGAACTCCCAGTAAAAGTTTAAAGGAGCCATTAAGAGAAAATACAAATTTGATCTTTTTGAAAGAAATAGACTTTGGTAGCTCGCTTAGCTCCATTTTAGCAGCTAAAGGCGTTTCTTTCAATCGAAAAGAAAAAAAAAAACGCAAGAAGAATTGAAGAACGTTGAAATATCGCGCCACAGTGACGTCATATTGACAGAACTTGGTGACGTATTATGAACCAGCACTAAAAGCAATTTTATCAGTGTGTGAACTGCGCGTTAGCATTCATGTGATGCGATCAAACGGAGCTAGAAACCCCGCCACAATCGCCCAGTCATGTTTCTTTGGCGGTGTCTTAGGTGGGCGGCCGGCAGTCGCCCAAACAAGATTCTGTGACGTCATAAAAAATTGCCGGCAAGTGGCTAGGGAGTCGCCACTAATGAATATTTCTTCTTTAACATCTCGATTATTTGTTTGAAGCTGGTGATGAAATTGTCATTCTAGTTATCCGAACAAAATAGCCTTTTTAATGAACCTTACTTGTATTCTGTCATCACGGTCCCTTTAATGGCGGGTAGGGGCAGTTAGGTGTGGGGCAGGTGGGACGCGAGATGATCCCATATGCATGTAGCGGGTACGGAGCGGGGTGGGAAGAGAGGAGGTTTACGCTTCTCGAACCGGTGTTACTAGCACGTGGTACGTGGCGATGCTGTTGGCGTGCCTGACGATCTGAAACGTGTTGAGTGTTATATAAACTGGCAAGAGCATGGACGGACCCCGAAAGAGTCCTCAGGTAAGCATGTGAACAAGGGAATTGCCCTCCTGGTTGGCGTAGCTAGAGAACCGTGCTGGAGTTATTTCAGGGGGCGGATGGGTAGGAAGGGCAAGGTCATCATCATCATCATAATCATCATCATCCTACTCAGGTCCACTGTAGGATGTAGGATGAAGGCCTCTCCCATTGGCCTCCAACCGCTCCTGCCCTTCGCCGCTTGAGTCCACTGTTTGCCCCCGAATTTCTTTATGCCATCCCTCCATCGGGTCACTGGCCTTCCCCTTCTTCCAGACCCATATCTTGGTATCCACTCTGTTGCCATAATTGTCCACCGCTTCTTGGTTCGTCTCATTACACGACCAGCCCGAGTCCATTTCTTTTTCTTTATTTCAACTATGATATCTTCTACTCTAGTTTTGTTCTCTGATCCGGGTAGCTCGTTTCCTGACCCTGAGTGTTATTCCTAACATTATTCGTTTCATGGCCCCTCTGAGCCGACCTAAGTTTGCTTTCTAGTTGTTTAGTAAGGTGACAAGTATCAGCCCCGTATGTTATCCCCGGCAGTATGCACTGGTTGTGTATTTTTCTTTTGGGTGATACAGGTAGCTTATTTTTCAATATTTGGGAGTGCTTGCCGAAGGCTCTCCAACCCATACCTTTACTGCGCGGGATTTTGGGGTGGTTGGGGTCAGCACTGCCCATCTGTCCGAGGTAAAGTTATATTTTTGTTATTCTTCTAGAGTTTCGTTTCCTAAGCTTAGGAGGACGCTTTCGGCATGCCCAACTTACGATTTATTCCTTCATTACTTTCGATTTATTAATATTTATTTCTAGCCCCACGGCCGCACTTTCTAATTGTAGCTCCTAAAGCATTGTTAGGAGGTGTTTTGCAGTCTCACTAAGCAAGACTATGTCGTCCGCAAACCTCAAATGATTCCCGTTTATCCTTAATCCTATGTTTTCCCAGTCAAGCTTTCTGAATACCCCCTTCAGACATGCTGTGAATAGTTTTGGCGAGGTGGTATCTCCCTGTCTTACTCCGTTTCAGATCGAGAATTTATCGCTTTGCTTGTGGAGGGTTATCCTCTCCATGCATTCCTTATATATGTCTTGTAAAAGTCTTGTGTAAGTCTCCTCTATTCCCTGGCCTTTTTATGCTTCTAGCACGGCTGCGGTGAGTACCGAAGAAAACGCTTTCTTGTAATCTATAAATGCCATGTAAAGGGGTTAAGTGTACTCTGCCGATTTTTTCTATTACTTGATTGATGACATGGATGTGATCCATGGTCGAGAACCCTTTCTTGAACCCAGCCTGCTCTCTGAGTTGCCGGAAATCCAGGCTGTCACCTATTCGGCTAAATATAACTTTGGTAAACAGCTTGTAAACAACTGACAGTAGGCTGATGGGGCTGTAATTATATTGAGGTCCTTAGTATCTCCCGTCTTATGAGTCACAATAATGTTGGCGTTTTTCCAGGTTATGGACACTTCTTGAGTCTTTAAGCAATCCGAAAACAGGGCAGGAAGCTTTTCAGTATACTATCTCCTCATTTCTTTAAAAGATTCACGGTTATGCCGTCGTCACCTGCAACTTTTCCAATATTCATGCTTTTGAGAGCCTTTCCAACTTACTCTTTAGTTACTAGTGGGACATCGTAATTTGAGCTTGTACGCTCAGTAATTTCCCTTGGTCTAGCGTTACTGGTGTACAACCTGGTGTGGAATCGTTCTGATACCTTTATTATCTCGTCCATGCTGTGTGTCGTCTCCAAGTGCATACATCCTGTCTTTGCCGATAGCTAGTTTCCTCTTAGTTGCTTTCAAGCGTCCCCATATTTGCAGCATTTCCTCAATTACTGCTATGTTATACGCCCGAATGTCGTTTGTTTTACTTCTGTTAATCAGTTCCGACAGCTCGGCTAATTCAATCTGATCCACCGTACTTGACACTTTCATGTTCTTACGGTGGGCAATTAGTTCCTTCGTTTTCTTAGTTAGTTTTTCAGTTTGTTCCCTACATGTTGCTTCTCCCACCGCTGCAGCTGATTCTTTGATTGCTGTTGTTCGTTTGTCATTTAGCCTTTCTACACTAACCTCGTCCTGCTCGTTGAGAAGCGCGAATTTGTTATGACAAGGGCAAGATAACGGTTTTATATTCATTGTCCTCTGGACGGGGATTATTAGTTGGCTCAGGAAAGCGAATTATTAGTTGGCTCAGGAAAGCGAGCTTAGTTCAATGAGGGTTTCATTCACTGACTGGCGAACTAATTTATTGACGACTGAACAATCGATAATTCATTTATCAGGCGAAGCTTGTATTGCGTGACTTGATCCTTCGGTGGTGGCGTACGCCGAAACGCTTTGCGAGAAAGACGACTTTATCCAAGTGCTCTAATGGCGGTTATGATGATGGTGATGATGCCCTTGGAGCGTCTGGCACATACGCACGCAGGGGGGTCTGGTAGGGATAAAGTGTTGACTGTGCCCCTGTTAGAACTTATAGATTTACGTGCTCTTCGCGTGCAGCTCTCGTTCGCCGTTCGCACCTGGCGGGGGCGCACGCGCCGAAGTGTCGCACTATATCACGCCACAATGGGAGCCAATGAGCGTCGTTTCTCGCGTCACACCACATCGCACGTGCGGCCACTCGCTCTCGTCGGGCAGTTCACCTTTTACCGCGGCATGGGTAGGCCCCGCGTGGTTCGCTCCGCGGAAGGGCTGGCAGCCATTGGAGAACGTAAACGTTCCCGATAATTGTAGAAGAAGGATCTGAAATAAGGTATACCAAATATTTGCGTTCGAGTAAAGCTCAGCGAAATGAATGGGTTTCGTTTCGGTTGATCGATGGTTTTGCGTTTTCATTTCATTATTTACCTTTTGGTTCTGGCAGAAGTGGTTGGTTTTTGTTTTGGGGTCATTGCGTTTCGATTTTGGCCATTTTCCGTTTTCACTGAGACCAAGCTTCGCGTGCACGCCTGTTTTCAGAGGGAAGGGGTTCGTTAATTTTTTATTGTCTTCTTAAGTAATGCGACACGCGGGGGAAGGGGGTAGGAAAGTTAATAAAGTCTTCTTTTCTCTCTCTCTCTCTCTCTCTCTTCTCTTCTTAACCAGCCGACCACTGAATGAATAAAAAATATCGTCAGGGTTAAATTCCATACTTTATATACGCAAACATTTAAAACCGATATTTCTTACCAATACCAGAGAAGGGAAGAGTGCTCTAACGGTACTCTCCAGTTTAATGTCAACACTTCCCGGCCTTCAGCCACACTCCAAAACTCAGCCAGTCTCCTGTCACTTCGCCGCCGACTTCACGATAAAGAGTAAGTGAGCTGCAAGTGCTCACATTTCAACCAGCTTTAGCTGGAGCCTTGAGGTCTCTTTTTTCCTCACCCTGATCGGCCCATTTTGAAAAGAACGGGAGCCGTCAAGGAAGGGCTAATTTGAATATCCCGCCCTGATCTGTATTCGCGACCCATGCAACGGCGCCTCCGACGCCGTCTTTCTTGCGGATTCCCAGCTAGGGCGAAGAATAAATCTGTGACGAAGAAAAACACTTTCGCGGTTTATTCAAGCCTCAAACCTCGTATTCGTAATGGTCGGAGCCGGAGAAAAAGGCCTTGACGGTGACGAGTGCGGGGCTATGTGGAAGGGCGAGGTGGGGGCTGTTGAAGTTGCGCGCCTGCTCTGAGGGTGTTTTGTCTCTCGAGGTTAAAGAATTTAGTTTCCAAGATTTTGCCTTGTTCTTTTGCTGATGATGATCTTTCCACAGCCGCTGAATTTCTCCGTGCCTTTTTTTTTCGCTCAGATGCCTTGAAAAAGGGCACATTTTTCGTTGATTTCTTGGCCTTTACAATGCAGCGACTAAGAGAAGAAGCGGCTGAAAAAAAAGTCAGGTTTTTCGGCGCCAATCAGGTGACTTTTATAAACTGTCCCGTGACAGTGCAATTCCTTAAACAAGTTCTTTCTTTTACAGCGTCAAGAATGATGTATATCTAGCTTCTCGGGCCCTTTTCGACAAATTGGACAGTACTAGTCGGGATTGAAAGGTTTCTCTTTTTTCCTTAAGCTACGCACGTATTTCCCAATGGTTTGGAAAAATAAAATCTCCAATAGAACTAATGCGTGGCCGAAAGCGGACTTTGTAGCATAATTAGGTCTGTCTCGCAGACGTTATTTTGTTTACATTTTCGCCTTACTTCTGCTCAGGCTGGTGCTTTTGGGAAAATAGACGAAATGGAATTATGCCGGTAAGTAGTCTGTGGGCTGCTGCGCAGTGGATGCCACGTGATTGTTTGTATCTGTAACGCCGTTCGCAAGCCAGAGAATGGATGACATGCAATTGTTACTCTCCTTATCCCCGTAGGCTGAGTGTAGCGAACGAACGCAAATAGAAATATGATACAATGTATACCGTTGAGGGTAGATGATATATATTGTGCTGTTAAACGTTGAGAAAGTGGTCATTTGTCAACAGAAGTGGAGTTTAGTGGATGTATGTTATTTTTTTGTTTGTTAGGACGCTCTTCAGTATGTTGCACATACTTTTCGATATAAGCAACTTACTCGGGCTGTCTTTTTCTAGAACGATGCATTCTTTAGTGAGCAAAAATTTAGGCGAATTTTTTTCTGTCTGGTGACCGTTGGCTTCGAACACGCATGCATTTTCCTCTCCTTTGTTTCATTTGGGAGAAAAAGATGTCAGCACCCGTTTTCCAGGTCACTAAATTTGCGCAGTTTGGGATCCTGTGACCCAGACCGAAATCACGTCCAGCGTTTTCCCGAGACAAACGACTCGTGTCGGGTTCGTTTCTCTTCATTATGGTCCCACGTCAAACCCGCTCGCCCTTCTGCCTTTAGTTCACTTTGGCAGAATTCTGTTTCTTTCCTTGGCGACAGAGATCCTCGCGCGTAATTTTATTGTCAGCTGAGTATGTTCAATGTTCTGGCCCGGTGGAGCAGTTATACTGCTGGTAATTACTTCGTTCATCACAAAATTCTACGAAACATGTGGGTACAGCCAGTCCCTACAGTAAAGTTAAAGCTTCATACTAACACCCTCCAAAATTTTTATTGATATCACGGGGGCGACGACCGATCGGCGTGTCAACGACTTATCACACTGACCGTCGGCGAAAGAGGAGACAGTAAGCGCGCGCATATTCTCGCCTATCCCCCAGCAGGTCGTCTTCTGATCCGCCGAAGTGGTTTGTAATTGAAAACTTCATAAATGACTTGGCCCCAACGTCAACTCGGGCCCGCGTCCACGGGTCTGAAATCCACCTTGCGACGGTTGCATAGAAAAAGGGGGGCTTAGATTCGCATGAAAACTTTTTTCCTACTTTTTCTTCCGAAAGTGGTGGAGGGTCCTTAGAATCGGAGGGTGCTTATAATTGCAAAAATACGGTATACAGGATACAACTCCATAGTCGTTCCAAGTTTCAATAAGTAAATAAGTAGTCACAAAGCCATAGTCACTACGTTTATCAATTATAAGAAAAATAAATACGTGTACGTCCTATAATTACATGTGTGACGTGTATTTTACACAGCTTGGCTGGACAGCCACCTTCACAAAGTATAATGTCCCCCCCCCCCTCCCCCCTCCCATTGTTTTTGCTTGTAAGTAAAACATCTGCACAGCGCGTACTCGCGCACGAGACGCGCATATAGAAGCTGTACGTAAACCATGGTCTATAAAACTATTCTTCGCGAGTGAATTCTGTAAGGGGCGGGCCCACGGACCTCTCGGGTGCAATAAGACCCAGCGACAGCTGCAGTTCACGTCTGAGAAATCTTGCTGAATTACGGACAGCAGCAGGACGACCTGGCTGTTGCGTCAAGGTGGCCATACAGTTCTTGCCCTTCTAGCGTTTCTTTCTTCGTGTTTGTAAAGGAAAGTTTGACATCCACCTAAATGCAGCCATGCGGCTACAAAGGAAAGCTAACAGCTTTCTCGGAAACTTCGCAGTTGAAGAAAAATTCGTCCTGGTCCAGGATTCGAACCCGGGACCACTGCTTAACCGGAGCAGTCGCTCTACCAACTGAGCTAACCAGGAGGCTAGTCGTTAGTAGCGCGAAAGCGAATTGATCAACAACTCGCAGTGAAGGACAGGTGTTAATCGACCAAATTTAGGGGAAAACCCCAAGGTGGAGTAAGTTTCTGTAAAGGAAAGTTTGACATCCACCTAAATGCAGCCATACGGCTACAAAGGAAAGCTAACAGCTTTCTCGGAAACTTCGCAGTTGAAGAAAAATTCGTCCTGGTCCAGGATTCGAACCCGGGACCACTGCTTAACCGGAGCAGTCGCTCTACCAACTGAGCTAACCAGGAGGCCAGTCGTTAGTATCGCGAAAGCGAATTGATCAACAACTCGCAGTGAAGGACAGGTGTTAGTGCCCCTCCATGACGACCATGACGACCCTCCATGACGACCCTCCATGCCCCTCCATGACAGGTGTTTGTGCCCCTCCATGACGACCATTGATTGATTGTAGGGTTTAACGCGCCGACGCAACGCAGGCGATGAGGCGCGTCGTAGTGGAGGGCTCCAGATTAATTTTGACCACCTGGGGATCTGTAACGTGCGCCGAAATCTCGCACACACGGGCGTTTTTGCTTTTCGCCTCCATCAGAAAAGCGGGCGCCGCGGCCGGGAATCGAACCCGCGACCTCGTGCTCAGCCGCACAACGCCTCAGGTACTGAGCCACCGCGGCGGTCCATGGCGACCAGGAGCACGTGTGCATGCTGAATGCTAATCTGTTATCAGGCACACCGGAAAGACACGTTACATTTCAGTTTACACCGCAACAAATTTCGCAATTTTTCACCGTTTAAAAGAACCTGCTATGCTTTCGAACGCGTCATGTCATGTAGGGACTGATAATTCCGCTACGAGGTCTTCGAAACGTAAAATATGTGTCAGTGGAAAGAGAGGGAGAGAGTGAGTTTGTTGGCCGTACTTCCGGCGGACGAGCGACTGTGAACTTCTCTAAAGCGGAAAGAATTCGGAGTAGTCGGGGGCGAGAGTTCCTTCACCCGCGAGACAGTGAGGACACGGTGCGCGAACTGAGGTGTAAAAAAAAATTCCAGGGCGCGGGAGCGGAACACGACGTCATCAGCAACGCGAGAAAGAAGTACGCACAAAGGCATAAAGAATTAACAGCGCAATCGACAGAATACGCTGGAGGAAAGTGCAAACTCGGCGGTGATAAAAAGGGAAAAATGGGGATGGGAAACGGAGAATGCGACGAAGTCTGGAGAGCAGCAGCAGCGATGGATGTGTAAGCGAGCCAAGAAAGCGCGCTGGCGGAAAACCAGGCGAGTGGGCTGGAAGAGGAGAAAGGGGACGGAAGAAGGAAAAAAAAATAAGGGAAGCGGGAGAGTTTACTGGTCTCTCAAAATAAGGAGGAGGAAAAGGAAGAGATAGGAGCGGAGGGGAAAGAGGAAGGAGAGGGGAAAAAGGGAAACGCGGAGCGATCACGCGCTGCTCGCGCCTCGCGGACGTCTCCGCTCCACCGGCCAGCGCAGAAGTTTAGGAGCCAGTGGCAGTGACATCCGGTATCGAGAGGTGGGGCTGCGTATCGTCAACCCCCCTTTTCGCAGTCGGTCAATGCTCGTCGCGCGTCTCTTTTTTTTCTTTGTTGGACGCTGTCGTCGTGAGCGCTTCCCTATTTTCCCTCGAACAGCGGTAGTGTAGTGGGCGGAACGCCGCTACTGCGCGGGTTATCGCGGGAGTGTTCGCGCGTGCATCGTTAGCGCTCTGGGACGACGACGCGCCGAAAAAAGTGGACACGGACGCTTGGAGGACCCCTTTGAATGCGGTGAAAACCCGGCTGTGTTTACCCTTGGATTGCCGAGAACAGACTGCTGGCGACTCTACTCTTCTCCGCGGTGAGTGACAGCAGAATATAGGCGTGAACGAATGTTCTCTTTTGATGGTTGCTCATTTCGTGTCGCGTGTTACGGTTACGCCAGACTCGTTTAAGCTGGGTTCTCAAAAGTGCCACAAGATTTCATAGGTTAATTTGAATAATTTTATCTTTGTATAACGGGAAATCAGAACGCCCGCAACGAATGTCTAATGAGTACAGGAGATTTTTCGTGTCTCGAGGTGTTTGTCTCAAGAGGAGTGAATTGTTTATTCATTCCTGAGTTCAAATGGTTGGTGGTAGCTCAGGACCTCTTAATTTCAGTTTAGTTGTGTTTTTTAAAAGATTTGCACGTGTTTGTAATCATTTATAGATTGGACCAAAGTGATAGTTTATCCCCTGAATGCGTGCTTCTCGTCCCCTTCTGTAACCCTTGCGTTGCACCTCACTATGGTGTGCTTTACGCAAGAACACTAACAGACTAGGAGCACCAGCATCAATAACCAGTAAATACCACCGGCCAGAGCCTACGATCATTGAAGGTTGCAAGGAACCCGCTAGCTACCGTTTCATTGTAAACATTACTGGCATTGAGCTAAAAAACAGACTAACTAAATAAGTTTGTCCAGCAGACAACTATGCTTTGCTCACATTTTCTGTAAAAAATTATTTCCCATGCCTGGGTCACACTTGGCGCAAGTACTGCTTGAAAGCTTAGCGTACGCCCCACTACTCGTCTTGTGGAATAATAATAAAATTCAGCAATTGACTGCGGTGGTACTATGGAACAATGCCGCGTTGCAAGCTTTTTTGCTGATAATCAATTTAACTGTGCTGCGAAGGCAGCGTGACAAATTCAGGCTAGAACGATATGACGTACCGGGTGGTGCGGTACAGGCGTTGCCTTAAAAGTGTTCTTTTGTTGTATCCACACAAAGCTTTCTAGTAAGGTCAGCTTTCCCCCGTCATTTGACCCGTCATTCCTTTTTTTCTTTCTTCTTTCATAACTCATCTCACGTGGCGATAAAACACGGGCAGGCTCTGCGTGTCTTGTTTTTCTCGCCTTAGTTTGTTACGGGGTCTTAGTAGCGCAGTTAACATTGCAATGTTTAAATTTGTACACAACTTCCCAATTGCTGTGCTAAATGCCCCTGCAAAAGGTAGCAGTCCAGCCGTGTATTCGCCCTTCTGCAACGCCTGGAATATTGAACACCGTCGGAATGAAATCTTTCAACGCGTTTCGGAGTGCTAAGATTGCTAAGTCAGGCGGCATTTACGTCGCCTTTAGCCTCGGCACCATGTACATCATTCTGCCAATAATAAACTTCAAACTTCAAAACATCATTGGCTGAATTTCACAAGCGTTAGTGCAGCCATGAATAGACGGGATCCAATATTGACACTAGCGAATGCATTTCTTTACCTTAGGAAAACAGCGAGGGTGGGATTTGAAAGCCGCGAGGAAGATAGCTAAGCAGCTGGAAAGTGCTAACACAAATTGAAGGAATTGTTCGGAAAGCCTCTCGGCCGTGGAATTTCCGCCAAACAAGTACTTGCGTCCGTGCCCAAACTTCCACCGATTCGTATGTGTTATATATGCAAGGCCTGCTCGCTCTGTTCTTACAGATCGACCACGGTCTATGTCCGAGGCATGCAGACAAGGTGAGACACAGACTCAAGAGAATTGGCCACAATGCCTTCTGGTCACCATTCTGGTACCGCTAGAGTACGGCTTAGGCCAGCCAGGCAATGTACGGCAATTGCCGTTGACCTAACACGCAGCATTGCAACAAAACTGTGGGGTGCAAGAGCAGAGGTCACTCGGTGGTTGTTGGGCGCTGTGTTCCAGCTTCGCTTGGTTTATGAAGCCTAATTTCGGCGCTTCACGTGCCAAATTTGAAACCATAGATCGTCAAGTCTAGCGAGCAATCACCGGTTTTTCTGCCATTGCACAGATACTGGTGCTCCAAGAACAGCACCAGCTTAACACAGCTAACGATCTCATCAAGCAACGCCGAGCTTCTCGACAGTAAAATTACCCACGTTTCCAAAACAGTCACGCACTGTACAATGATTTCAGTAGGGACATCTTTGCGTGTCCGAAAACTTAAAGTAACCTTCCAAAGTAACCATACCATAATTGCCACCAAGACAAGCCATCTGCATATAAGGTGGACGGAGAAGAGAACAGTACCTTCGCCTTCCCTCCCTAACAACCCTGGTTTCAGACGAGGGGCTCGTCTTACACATCGATGCCGGTGCACAGGAACACGCGGAGGCGCGGCGTGGGCCAGCTCCACTTATCCAAGCTGAGAAGGCCGTATTTCCTACACGTCTTCAACAAAAACTCCGACCCTGTTAATACTCCAGGCTATTCGTGACGCCCTGCATTGTGCAGTCACTACGCGTCCATTTTTTACAGTATACATATTGATATAAAGCAGCAACGAGGAAGCGAAAATATATATTTTCTATTGAACTTTTGACGATTAGAAATTGCCAGGGTGCCGAGGCAAAAGGCCACTACAAAAAATTAAAGCCGTTCCACTCGACGCGAAAGCTGCCGGAAGTGCAGAGCAGTGATTCGCCATAAAGCCCCGCACGGGGCACCTTGAGCAATCTTGGTGACGGTACTGGCGATACCGCGGACCCCAAGCCCCCAAACATAAGCTGGATCCAACCGTGGTGATGTGTTTTTAAGGTGAAGGGTAGAAACCTCTAACGGTGGCCGTCGGAGCCCAGGTCAAGCTCCGGCGGATGGGCTCCCTGTCTGTCTACCAGGCAGGGAGCTCCGGGACCTCTTTGGCTACCAGGGTAAGGTCAAAGAAGAAAGTACCCCAGTCTCCCTGCTTTTATACTATGCTCTATGGCATTTTCAAACCCCCCCCCCCCACCCCCCCCCAAACGTGATCGGTCCCTGAAAAGGGGCCGCACCGAAGTATCTTTTCCCCAATTGCCATCTTTAACATTTCCTGAACCGGATAATTTCTCTCGATTTCTTGTGATGGAATCGCTCAATCCAACCCACCCTCTAGCATCTCAGTCAGTCTTCTTGATCGCCAAGTATCTTGAAGCCATAGTAGGAAAATCATATAAGTGCAAAAAACAAAGGTCTGGTGAACTCCTCATCGAAATAAATGACAAGCAGCAGTCCACGAAGCTTCTAGCTTAGACTAGACTGGCTGATCTAGACATCAGGGTCACACCCCATCGGAGCCTCAACAGCTCCCAGGGTGTGATATCCGAGACAGATCTTTTGAACGAAACGGATGCGGATCTCCCTGCCGGCTTGAAGGATGAGGGCGTCACTGCCGTGAGACGCATCACTATCCGCAGAGACGACAAGGAGATTCCCACCAAGCACGTTATCTTGACTTTCGACCGCGCAGTTCTTCCACAACACATCAATGCAGGTTTTATCCGTTGCTCCATCCGTCCGTACATCCCGAATCCGCGGCGCTGTTTTAAGTGCCAGCGGTTCGGGCACGGTACAACCTCTTGCCGTGGCCGAACGACGTGTGCGAAATGCGCGGCGCACGATCATCCGACTGACAACTGTCCATCCGAAACCCGCACTTGTGTGAACTGCGGCGGTCCGCATGCAGCGTACTCCCGCAAGTGCGAAAAATTTCAAATGGAAAAAAAGATAATTAACATCAAGGTCACGGAGAACATCACCTTCCCAGAGGCGCGAAAGTGGTTCGCCTCTTTCCCTCTGGGGAGGTACGCCGACGCGGCTCGCCGGGGGGCGGAGCGGCGTCTGGTGTCCACAGGGACCCAGTTCAGCGAGTCTGACCTGGTCCCTGCCCCGCCCCCCCCTGTGTTGCCTCTGGCAGCCCAACCCGCGACCACGCCGCTTGCTGAGGCAGCAGCGGTTGTGGTGCAAACGTCTTCCGTCGGGACCGGTGCCGCTCCCGCCTCTATCTCCCCGTCCTCCAGTGCGTTGGAGGGTACCGAGGTGATGGACACCACGGGCCCCGCACCGGTTCCCACCGCCACCGCACCGCCCGTGCCACCTCTGGCGCCCCGGACGCCCTCGGCGGTGGCGGCTCAAACGAAGGGCTCCCGAGGGGGGGCCAAGTCCGGGGGGCCCGGTCCGTCGGGCACCCCTCGGACATCCGACGACGACATGGATGTCGGGCCGTTCCTGCTTGCAACGCAGCGCAAGGAACGCGTCCCGACGCCAAAGCCTCCCGACAAGCCAAAAAAGGCGAGAGTCACAGCCCCGAAAGACGACACATAAACAAACACACACACTCCAGTAGCTCTCACACTAAATAATGGGAAGAGAAAACATAATTCAATGGAACTGTAGAGGCCTTCTTAAAAATCTTGACGATGTATACGAACTACTGCATGCTAATCAGCCAAGTGTAATGTGTGTTCAGGAAACACATTTGAATTCCAAGCACACAAATTTCTTGAATAGTTACATGGTCTTCAGAAAGGACAGGGATGGCTGCACACACTCTTCTGGCGGTGTGGCCATAATTGCCCGGAAATCCTTAGCCTGCCACCCTGTCACTCTGAACACTATCCTTGAGGCTGTAGCAATACGCTTGATAATATTTAATAGGTTGATAACGGTATGCTCCATATACATTCCTCCTGATGTTTCACTTTTAAGTTCTGACTTCGAGGCGCTGGTTGACCAGCTGCCCGAACCATACATCCTGACAGGCGACCTTAATGCTCACAATACTCTTTGGGGCTCTTCTCGCACGGATGCCCGAGGTCGCCTTATAGAGAAATTCCTTACATCTTCAGGAGCATGCCTTTTCAACAATAAACAGCCTACATACCATAGCATAGGACACAACACATACTCATGTCTTGACTTGGCGATTGGCTCCGCAGTTCTCTTTCCTCTCCTCGAGTGGGCTGTGGGCACTGACCCATACGGTAGTGACCACTTCCCCACCTCACTCACATACATAGGTAAAGGCCCATGCAGTCCATCTTCCCATAATAGGTTCAAGGAAGCACGAGCTAACTGGAATACATTTACAGAGACATCCAAACTACACCACACATCCATAGGACACCTACACGTTGAAGAAGCTACCCAACTGCTCACGGCGCACATCCTCGACGCCGCCGAAAAGTCCATTCCCCACGTCTCTGGTGCCCCGCGCAACCAGCGGAGGCCGTGGTGGAATGAGGACTGTAGGCGGGCGCGAGAGGCCCAGAACAAGGCGTGGGGTATCCTTCGTCGGTACCCCACGTCGGGAAACCTCCTCTTGTTCAAACGGGCCAAGGCATTAGGAAAACGTGTGCGCCGTGAGGCAAAACGAGAGAGTTGGCGTACATTCATAACATCAATAAACTCCTACACAGACACACGGAAAGTATGGACACGTATACGCAAACTCAAAGGACAACAGACACACAGCCTGCCCCTGGTCAGTACAACAGGGGACACTCTGGAAGACCAGGCTGACACACTCGCACAACACTTCCAACACGTGTCCAGTTCAGCACACTACACGAACACTTTCCTGAAACATAAAGCCTCTTGTGAAAAGAAGTCCCTACACGACAACAACAAATCACAGACTTCGTACAACTCCCTGTTTTCACTACATGAGCTGAGGGCTGCTCTGAGCACGTGTAAACCCTCAGCTCCGGGCCCAGACAACATTACATATACAATGATACAGAACTTACACACAGACACTCTTGTAACACTTCTTCACCTTTTCAACAAGATATGGCTTTCGGGGCACATTCCAAAGTCTTGGAGGGATGCCATAGTTGTAGCATTCTTGAAAGAAGGGAAGGACCCTTCTTCTCCCGCTAGCTATCGACCCATTGCCCTGACCAGCTGCCTGTGCAAGCTTCTCGAGAAGATGATAAACCGGAGGCTCGTGTACTTTTTGGAGTATAACGGCCTTCTCGAGAGCTGCCAGGCAGGCTTCAGGGCGAGGCGATCCACGAATGATCAACTTGTGGCACTAGAGTCGTATATTAAGGATGCCTTCGTGCATAAACAGTTCTGTTTAACTGTGTTTTTCGACCTAGAAAAGGCCTATGACACCGCTTGGCGTTATGGGATCCTTACTGACCTGAAGTCATTCGGTGTTTCTGGTAATATGTTTAACACCCTTGCTAGCTATTTGTCGGAGAGAACCTTTCGCGTCAGAGTTGGTTCTGCACTGTCAAAGGTACACGTGCAAGAAAATGGCGTGCCGCAAGGTGGAGTTCTAAGCTGCACTCTCTTCATAGTAAAAATGAACTCCCTTGGGAAGGCACTGCCGCCTACAATTTCTTACTCCATGTATGTAGATGACGTGCAGATATCTTTTAAATTATGTAATATGTCCATCTGCGAACGTCAAGTCCAGCTCGGCGTCAAGAAGCTTGCCGGCTGGGCAGACAAGAATGGTTTTAAAATTAATCCCGGAAAGAGCTCTTGTGTTGTATTCTCCAGGAAGCGTGGGGTCCACCCGGACCCAGACATCACTCTTGCGAATGTGCCAATTCCTGTGAACAAGGAGCACAAGTTTTTAGGCATTTTATTCGATGAAAAACTTACATTCATTCCTCATGTCAAACAGCTCAAATGTAAATGCCTAAAGGCAATGAATATTCTTAAGGTTCTCTCACATCAATCTTATGGGGCCGACAAACAACTCCTGCTGCGCCTGTACACAGCGTTGGTGGGGTCCCGGCTCGACTACGGCAGTGTCGTGTATGGGTCGGCGACAAAGACCGCACTGAGAATGCTCCACCCAGTGCTGCATCTTGGCCTTCGCCTCTCATGCGGCGCTTTCCGCACTAGCCCTGTCGAAAGCCTTTATGTCGAGTGCGACAAGTGGTGTCTAGGGCATCAGCGGGAGTATGTTGACCTGCTGTATGCATCTAAGATTGTGTCCCTTACCAACCATCCTTTTAATCCCATCATGAACAATACATCAAACTTGCAACTCTTTTTAAACAGGCCATCTATATCCTTACCTTTCTCTCTCAGAGTTAGGGAGGAGGCTTCTGCACTCACGGTCCCTCTTTCAGACACGCACAAAACACCCATCCATAATTTAATTCCACCATGGCATCTACATCCTATATCATGCGACCTATCATTCACTCGTGTAGAAAAAAATAGGGTACCAAGGAGTGCAATTCTGCAGCACTTCCTGTTCCTGCAGGACAAGTACAGGCGCGCAGAATTCTATAGTGACGTGTCGAAAACTGGTTTTACTGTATCTTGTGCAGCGCACGGACCAAATTTTACCGTTACTAAAACAATGAATTCTCATAGCAGTATTTACACGGCAGAAGCCTATGGCATTTTACTCGTTTCAAACCACATCTTCGAACATAAGATTCCAAAGTCCATCGTCTATACAGATTCTCTAAGCGTTGTGCAGGCATTGTCATCAGGAAGGTCGTCAAAAAACTATGTAATCAATGTTCTTTTCAAGGTACTAATGACTGCATATGCCTCAAATCTTCAAGTAACTATATGCTGGGTACCAGGTCACTGTGGGATCCCTGGCAATGAGACTGCTGATCAAATGGCTGGTGCTGCTGCTCTCATGACCACAGTTGACATAACAACAGTACCTTACACCGACCTAAAGACACACATCAGACGGCAGCTTCGTAACACATGGCAATTACGCTGGAGTCAACAAACAGACAACAAACTACACATAATAAAACCACAACTGGGACGCTACGTAACTGACTCACACAACAGATACACTGAAGTCGCCCTGGCTAGGCTGCGGATAGGCCACACACATGTTACGCACTCCCACCTGCTCACTGGAACTTCGGGACCCACGTGTAGCAGGTGTGGAATGGGCCTATCCGTAGTCCACATACTAATCACATGCAAGGCACTTGACACAACACGACACAAACATTTCCCTGAATTATACAGACGACACATTCCTTTGCACCCATCATACTTTTTAGCCGACGAACCAATGTTTTCTAGTCAACGTGTTTTTAAGTTTTTAGCTGAGGTAAACTTTCTGCAGCTCTTATCATATCATGTGTAATCACCCTGGCCCTATACACCAGCCATCTCCATTGTCTTTTGTTTTGCATCACCTTTACTTTTAGTCGCATGTCTTAGTATGTACGGTCTCATCACAGTTCAGTAACTTCTTCTTTGGCGCTCTTTGCCCATAGTCGGCCTTGCGCCAATAAAACCCAACTATCATCATCATCATCGATTCGCCATAAAGGGCTGTAGTGCCGTTGTCCGCTTACTGCTATCACCTAATGCGATACAAATTTCCCGCCTTCGCAGTGCTCGCGCTTCCCCTGCCTGAAACTGCGCCAACGAGAGTTTTGTTCTTTTTGTGTTTGCTTTTCCTCCCGCACGTGCCGGCGTTGCGGTGACACTTTTTTTCGCTGACTATCATAAAAACCAACCCAACGAGCGCTCTTAACAAAATGAACGCGGGCGCTGCCGGTTAATTACGTATATTTTATCTCAATTGTACCGACAGTTTTCTTTGCGCTAAACAACGGGGAGATGTATGACGAGCGCCAGTGGTTCACGAGTTTAAACGCTTATGACTATATAAACCGCTTGGCTTTCGAAGCCTCTGGGTTACGTCGCGACGACGGAACGCCGTGTGGGCCTTGTTATAGAACGGGACGCGGATGCGAGTCCATGGCTGAGCCGAACAGAGTTTATTCGCTGCTCTACTCTACCTCCGATAGTAGTGATAGTTGGCGGTTAGCCGCCTTTGCCCTCTTTCTTACTAAATCCGTAACAGGTCTACTTGGGCCCAGCTTGCGAGCTACGACGACAAGGCGAGCCCCTAAAGTGCTCTGCACTTAAAAATAATGCACCCATCCGTATAACGACGGCGATGGTTGAACGCGAAGCTTTCTCGTGAGGGATTTCTCTGTTGATAAGAAAACCTAAAGCGGGCTTCACCTGTGAAAGAGTGTGTGTGAGGCAGAGTACGCTTTACAAGCGGAAGTTGGCTTTTCTGCATTGGTGTTGAGGTGGACTACAGACGCCATCAGCGAGAGATAGAAAGCTTCGCTTCAAGCTTCGACCGTGTAGAAATGGCGCATCCGATAAACGACGGCTCCATAAAGCGAGGGACGAAGGTTAGATTACGTCCACAGGAATCGTTTTTTTTTTCACTTTAACCACGATCATCATCATAGTCCCAGAAAGTTGGCTTTCCTGCTGTGGGTTTTGAGGTGGACTACAGACGCCATCAAAGAGATGTAGAAAGCTTCGCTTTATTATCCGCCTAACTAGGCCTCTAGCACCTGACAGCACAAGCGGCAAGGAACGAGCAACCATACATGCCTTAATACATAGAAATGAATACAAATATAAATACGCACTTCTAGCGTAAAAAGAAGGAATCAAAATAATGCATACCACAAATATATATAAGTGAACAGAGATACACGCTTTTTGGCGTAACAAAAAATAAATGATAATATAAAATAAAAATAAATAATATTACCGCACAATCACTGCGCTTTTACAAACGAAACGAAAATAGTGTAAACATATACACAAAATAACGTGAAAATACAAGAAAATGTTACACTTCATGAAGAAAATACATTTTTGTTTTCCGTCTAAACGCGGCTAACAAGGAAGTTTGTTGAGTCATGTCAAACAGTACAGGATGACTGGACAGGAGATTCGTTCTAGTTTACACTTTACGATTTGCACTTAGAACGGTGGTAGAGAGAAACCAGCACCGTCCTGAATCAAGCGACAGTGAGTTCAAACTTCTTCTTTGTCAACCTCTTCCTCCGGCAGCCGTCCATATCTTTAACCCCGGGGTGGAGGAGCCATCCCGGTGCTGCTTCGTAAAGCAAGGCTAGCGGGAACTGTGATACGGCTTGAACGGCACGAGTCACGCCGGTAACTTCACGCAACACTTGCTAGGGTTCAGTGTAGCGAAGAAGGAGCTTTGTAGACAAGCCTACGTGTCGTCAGGGGTTCCACAAAAGTGCCGTGAGCCTGGGACGAAACTCTAAGTCACGATGGCCCTGGTTGTAGTTGCGTTTCTGAGAGGCCTGCGACGCCTTTAGGCAGGCACAAGCGTTTTGACGCGCTAAATCGTCCCTGGCAATGTCTTCGCGGACGTATTCCTTCTGTGGAGTCGCAGGAGTGGGTGCCAAGGCGTGAACCCCGTCGCAAACATCAACGCACGGCACAAGATTCCGGTGGAGTGCCACCCCACCACGCAAGAAAGACCGGCAAATAAACGTTTTTCCAGTTCAGTCCAATGGTAAATTGGGGGGCCGGCCGTAGAGGAGGTAAAAGGAAGAGTACGCAGCGGTAGAGGGGAAGGACAAATTGTATGCGAATGTCACGTATGGTTGCACAACGTCCCAATCCAGATGATCAGGGGAAACGTACGTGCGCGGGTCTGATTGAGTATCTCGGTTAAATCATTGGTTTGGGGATGAGTAAGCGGTGGCAAATTTATGTTTGTTAGAACAAGAGCGGAGAATGTTTTCTATTACTTTCGACATAAAGTAGCGGCCTCGATCAGTGAGCAGTTGTTTAGGGGGGCCGTGAAGGAGTATGACGTCATAAAAAAGGAAGTCCTCAGTGTTCGCGCGATAGCGTATCGAGTGATCGGGGATAACCGCAACCCACTTGTTGCCCGAGGTGGAGGTAGGGAACGGGCCAAAAAGGCTCAGCCCAACGCGAAAAAATGGCTCCTTGGGAATATCCAGTGGTTGAAGGGGGCCAGCCAGGAGTAAAGATATGGAGCGCTGCCGGAGATAGAGTATGACAAGGAAGAAGTTGTGGCTCGCTGGCGCTTGGTTCAGGACGGTGCTGGTTTCGCTCTACCACCATTATAAGTGTAGATAGTGTAAATACGCTTTCGCTACCTCGTCGATGCTTCATATCATCTTGGTGGAGGTTGCGGTGTTTATTTCTTGGCTTCTATCCATCCATTGGCCACCACGGAATTATGCAGTGGGCGCACAGTTTCCCGACTACCATTCCTACCAACGGTGATGCCACCACCTTCACGCCCGCCCCGCCGGCCATCCTCTGAGCCACCCCGCGAACCGACCATATTCTGCTTCACTAACAGCGTCGACGTGGAGTCCTGTCCCAACATGTACAATCGCGTAAGCAACCACAACCTGCGGGACTCGACCATAATGTTTTATCTCCTCATCATCTTTATTTATCATATTTTAAAAAATAAACAAAATCATCTTTACCACTAGTAAATTATACTAAATATTCCAATAAAAGAACAAGTTAGTTTGTTACAACGTTATTACGCAAAAAGGTGGCGCTGGCGTCACTTGTTAGTTTGGACAGGAAGGTAGCCTGCATCGTTGCTGACTTCGATGCTGTCACCGCGAAGCAGTCTTCGTTTACGGCGTCGTTCGAATTGGAACCGTGCTTAACATGGCGTACTGTCCGCCAAGGCGGCAACGAAGCCGTCTAAAGGGTAAATTGGAACGCGCCCAAAGGCCGACCCGCCTGCGAGTGAAAGTCCACGCTCGGACGACAAGCAAGGAATCCCTCAAGAGAAAACTTCGCGTTCAGCCATCGTCGTCGTTAGACCGAGGGGTGCGAGCTTGCTTTATTTGAATGCGAAAGCCCTATATCTTGCGTAGGAAAGTTACTTTTAATGACCCCGGCGTGGGGTCGACACGAATGGTACAAACACTCAAAGGTCATACGCGTGGCAGCAATGGGAGGCACTGCTGGCCAGCGCTTGAAGACCAGATCGGTCTGATTAAGCGGGCGCAAAGCAGCAGATGCCGTTGGAGCCCTGGACCAAGGGTACGGCCCTCGGTGGAGTGCCGCCCAACCACTAAAGAAAATATAAATAAACGTTTTCCCTCCCTCCCTCCGCCGTGTACAAGAGATTATTAATGATTATTAAAGTGAAATAATGATTCATTTGGGACTAATATGGAGGAAATAGTAAGAGGAGTTAAGGCAGGATTAAGACTGATTAAAATGGAGTAAGGTGAATTAACAGTAATTAATGTGAATTAATGATAAGTTAACGATTGAATGTAATGATGAGTATGGTGGTAATACAGTGCATAAAATAGTTGAGGTGAATTTAGGTGGGATATAATAGATTAAGGTGTAATAAAATGAACTATAATAAATTAAGGTGGATCACGTTGGATTAAGGCGGACAAAAAGGGATTAAAACGGTAAAAAGGCGTTTCTGTCGTGTTCAAGACCAAAGGTACCAACCACAACAGTAGGCCAGGTTTTCCCCTTCAAAACACGCGAGGAGACTTAGGTGCCCCAAGAAATGTTTTCCTGATACCTAAGGCACGTGATGATTAATGCAGCAATACTATGGACGCGTTGTAACATCTCGCGGGGCTACCACTCTGGGACTGAGTTGGAATCTGCCCGTGTCTAAAGGTAAAAAAAGACGAATATTAACGTCGTCGTGGCCCTGGCAAGAGCCGTGCGCATGCGCATTCCATCTCAAGGCCAATTTAATCCTTCTTGAAGAGTCTTTTCCCAGCCATGCTGCCACCAGCGCGAAATTTCCTTTTTGTTTGCATGGGAAAACGATCATTTTTAAACCCTACACATCAAGCACAAAAGGTTGTGCGGATATTACGACGATACGAGTTACCCAGGCGCAGCTTCATGTCCTGCTTCCCTACTTTCTCTTCCTAGCTGATAGAAACATTTTTCTTAGCGAGACACGCATGTCCAGAAATATTCCATGGTCTCAAAAGCAGCAGGCGATTGCATTCCCGGCAACACAGTGGCCTGCATACCGATAAGCACGGCTGTCCTTAAAGAAGAAAACAAACAAAAATGGGCACGTGGCTGCGGTTATTGGCATAAATCAGGATAAAAATGCGGCGACAGGATACGAGCATCTCGTTCATCATATGCGTAACGCGATGGCTTCCGCGTGTGTAAAAACAATCTCACGAGGTCATCGCGCGAGATTCCATTGGGCGGCGAAAGTAGCTAAAAGCAAAATCCGCGCAGCCCACGCAGAAAAACGCGGCGATATTCGAGCAACGCCCCCATGATGGAGGGCGTCGCCATTGTTCACAGAGAGGACCCCTTTACTGCTTCCAGGATGGACGCCGCAGCGACGCGACGGAGGCCCGCTGGATGGAGGCAGCAAGAAGAGGACTATCCACTCATCGGGCCGAATTGAAAACAAACGGCCGCCGGTCAAGCCTGTCCCCTGCGCTTCTTATTCCTCGCTTCTTTGCACGCTCCAGAGACGCGCAGTGAAGCCAGCGACGGGGGCAACCTTTACGGCTTGATCTATGGATATTCCTCCCTCATACGTGCGTGGAAGGCCGATCGGATTGCGTGTTCCGCGATTGCCGGTGGACGTACGCCAACGCAGAGAAAATGGCTGCTTTTTTTTTTTTTTTTAGCGCAAGTGGGGGCACAGACAAGCATTAAGGGCGCCGGCCACTGCGGGAATACGTCGCTGCTGTGAAACGTCGGACACGCAAAGAAGCGTGCGAGGCACGCAGCAAAACGTGAGAGGTGCGGGTGACAGGAGGGCGCCAATCAGATTACGCGAGGTTCGGCGTGTTAAACCTCTGGTAGAGCAAGCGTTGAGTTGTTGGATTCCCTTTAGCGGCCCCACCTTTTCTTCGGGCCGAGCCCGAGGAAAGAGGAAGCAGTTGTCGCGAAACGACCATTTGACCCGTGTGCGAGGATGGCAAAGTAATAAGAAATGTGCTCTCCGGCCAACGTCCTTCTGACGTCCCGCGGGTTCAGCTGGAAGTGGTTACTTAGCGGCTAACGAAAAGCCTCGTGGAACGTTAGCGGAAACAGAAAATGGAGCGGGAGGCTTGGTTTGTGGCGGTCGAAGCTGTTCAAGGAAACGAAGCTGTTCAACGAAGATGTGCAGGAATTATTGCGCCTGCCTGAGGTGTTGGTAAAATGTGCGCCTTTGATGGCATTATACGCGTCCGGTTCTGAGCAGCTCTCTGTAAAACCGGACAATTAATTTATTGTTCCTCTTATAACACAGAAAAAAAAGTTGGATTCAGTAAACGTCGCCCAGTTATTCCTCTTGTATTATTGCGGAGAGATGTCCTCGTGTACAGAATTTAAGTGAAAACAAAATGAGAGAGAGATAGAAACTCTTTTTTTAAGAGCAAAACGCAGATAGGTTTGCCGACATGAGTTCGCCGACATGCTACGACTCTAACGCTACCATGATTGCTAATTGGGACGGTGGATGTTCAGCAGAAAGTTTTAAAACGGGTTTTTATAATTCAGAAACCGAAGCGCACTGAGCGCAGAGATAACGTGTGGAGAGGTAGACAGTGATGCAGCAGGAACTTGACTGTGTGTAAACGTTTATGAATCGATAACGCTCCGCCTAAGGTGGTGCTCCAGCTTCTCAGTTTAATCAGTGGCTACTGCCTTTAAATACGCAGTCCTAAAACGGAAAATATAGTTTTTGTGATTTGTGCACGTGCTGCAAGCCCCCGTCCGAGCAAACAGAAGAAGACACTCCCGCAGTGGGTGCGCCGTGCCGTGGCAGCATGATGCCCATCGACCTATCCGGGGCGCTACTTGAGAACCGGCGACGGCGACTCCGAAGCTATTCAGTGCCGCGCCCCCTGAGTGCTCCAGCATGCCTGAACCACCTGTCGCAGCAGCAGCAGCAGGAGTGTCCCGAGTTCGCGCATCTGTGCTGCGCCCGGAACCACCACCGCCTGCACCAGTGTCACCCCGACCCGTCCGGAGTGCAGCGGGAACAAGACTTGGCTCTGCTCAAGGCGGCAACCATTCGCCAACACTACTACCCCGAGGGAGGGTGGGGGTGGGCCGTGTGTGCGTGCGGTTTCCTCTCGCACGCGCTGGCTGACGGACTGGTCGCCTCGCACGGCTTCATGATCATCGTGGCCCAGAAGAAGTTCAGGGACGCGGCGTCGGCTCCCGGGGACGGAACGTCGTCCATGAAGCTGAGTGAGTATCTCGTCCTTCTGTTTGGCCCACGGGCTCTTTTTCCCACGTTGGCGGTTGGTGTTAACGGCAGTGGTCGAGGGCAGCACAGGGGAACATCTTGATACTTTCATGCCGAACTCAGTTGCTCCTTGCCCGGCTTTTTTTTACAATTAATGCGGAACTGCCACAGAAAGCCTCTTGTGTCTTTGTTTAAGGCCCGGCCTTTCGCGTTACAAATATATCTTGTGTAAAATGAAGGTGCTCAGCCTATCTCCCAAAATTCGTTATTGTTATTTCGGACGGTTAAATGGTTATATGCTAAAATATCTATTTTTGCGCTCGGGAGGGCGCCAGCTTTGGGCCGTGTGTCAGGGGACTTGGCAATAGCAGTAACCATTTTTCGTAGATAGGCTGAGTAGCTTCATTATGAACAAGAAATTGCCGTGGCACAGAAACAAGCATAATTGAAAACTTCGGGGCATACCGGGCGGTGATATGGACAGCTGCTACAGTTAGTCATTTAAGTTGTCAAAGGGTAATCTCGGGTCACAGCAATGGGCACTGCTGTTAACTTGTGCCATAGGAGGCCAGGACAAGTCCTGAGGGTGTGCTGTCGTGTGCCGTAAAGTGCCTGTATATGTATTTGTGCTGCACAAACCAACAAAGGACAGGCAAGCTCTACCACAGAAAGCCCGAGAAAAGTGCGTTGTATAGTTGAAACACTGACTTCACGGGCGTTCCCCACGTGTTGCTGCCGATTATCCGAAGAATATGGACCACTGCAAAGAATCTCTTCTTCAAGGTACGTACGTGGGTGCTCCAAGAAACGCCTCTGTCAACAAATACGTCGAAAAACATGTGATTTTTTATATAGGCAACCCTTTTGCCATTAATACACACAGGGCATGCGTACATATGTCTTCGTGTATGCACAAGCACTGCGCGTCTGTTTCTAGCCTAGGGGCATCCAACACCTGTCTATGTAGATAAGAATTGGTCAAGTGTACGACCTTATGCAGCCACGCACGCACATGCCGACGAGTAACTACTTTTTCTTCTCGAACTCATATACCATCCGCGTATATCTACAGTTCAACCACTCTTGGAAGGGTTTGCGGGGCCAATCACTGTAAGGGTAAGCAGCGGGGGGCCCAGGCCCATTATACCGTTCCCGTCACCGAGTCGAAGTTAACGGTTACCTTTTGAACGTAGCGAAATACCATGGCACCGCGACATAGCGGTATGAACATGTTTTAGCACAGCGATCGCGGTTTATGGCCGCTGCTAAGCACGAGTAGGGGCTCCCATATTCCTTGCGCTTTTGAGAAACTTTTTCGCCTTACGTGCTTCTCATTATCATTTAACAACCCTCACTTGGCAAACAACATCCTGTACCAAGCATTAGTACTGGTGCTTTTGCTGTAATCAAGAATCGATTGTATACTTGGTTCACGTTGGCAGCACGGCGGCGGTAAGACGTGTGCCGGTAGGTGCCCGCTTTTGGTAGCTGCCCGCACATGCGCAGTGGATTCCGGCGATCACTCTAAATGTTAAAGCCAACACGGTAACGGTACTCAGAAACTTCTATTTCCCGTCATCCGTCACGCAAGCCTGGCCAGTCAGCGTTCTCACCAACGGTCGAGCTCAATGCATGCCGCCAATTTTCAGCGCGAACGGAAAAAGTTGTACTTCGTAAGAGGGAAAGAGAGAGAGCGGAAGAAAGGAAAGAGGCCAAGAGAGAAGGCCAAGGGACAGCTTATTTATTGACTCATGAATGGATGCTTCATGCAGGATATGGAGACTAAGATGGGCACACACGCTGCCATGCGAATGCGTGCTCCACATATCGCTTCCTGGAAGACCAGCGATCATGGCGTGCACCCCTCAATGTCTTCGTGAATTCGACCGTTTCCACCCCACCGTCAAATCTCTCTTCCCCCACCCTCTACCCCCATTTATTTCTCTATTCTTCGGCCTTCACTTCTTCTTTCGTGTCATCCATTCATCTTTCAGAACCGCTTTTCGTTTCACCGAAGCGACTCCGAAAGTAAACCAAAGGTCTTCCTGTGCCGCGCAAAGAGAGAAACCGACGCGATTGCTAGCACGTGATCTAGGCCCTGAACGGCAGTCGGCCGACTTGACGGCACTTTTGATTTCTCTCCGAAGGGCCACTTTCCATCGTTTCGCGAAAACATATCAATAGTGCTCGTTTGTTAAGCTTTGTAGGACATGTTTTTTTTTTTTTTTTTTCAAACCTTCCGTCGCACAGTTGTAGGAGCGTTGCTTGCGAGTAAAGGATGCGTCGAATAGCTGTCGTTAAGAAACCGAACCCCCGGAAAGAAGCAAACAGTGAGGGCGTAAGGAGGGGTGAAAGACAGGGATCAATGCCACACAGGGAGTAAGAACCGAAAGTTGGCGCAGTTCTCGAATCAATAGTGGGGCAAGTAAGAAGACGGCGAAATATAAGAAAACGCTGTTAAGAAGCTCTATCACGCCCAGTTATTCGCTTCCTCATTCAATCTTACATAAATACAAAAAATCACGTAGAGCTCCTCTTGAGTCGTTTGTTGAAACGGAAGAACATGTTTGTTGTAAAAAATGTATTTTTTTTCTGAGGATTGATTGATTGATTGATTGATTATCGGGTTTAACGCGCCGACGCAACGCAGGCGATGAGGCGCACCGTAGTGGAGGGCTCCGGATTAATTTTGACCACCTGGGGATCTTTAACGTGCGCCGAAATCTCGTACACACGGGCGTTTTTGCTTTTCGCCTCCATCAGAAAAGCGGCCGCCGCGGCCGGGAATCGAACCCGCGACTTCGTGCTCAGCAGCACAATTCTGAGGATACGCCGTGTTAACCTTGTGCCTTTGAAAAAACAAGAATCTATTCCCATTGTACTATCTTAACATGAAAGCTCCAAACGCGGTTATATTAACAAATGCAAGAGAACTTAAACGTATTCAATAGAATCGACAGTTAATCTAGTTGGTTCTTGCACATCGTTAAACAGCGCTCGTGGCCATGTTGCAAGAACGCGGATTCTGTACCCAAGGCAATCATGTTAAGTTCCGTAATGTGTTCGGAGTCAGCGACAGCGCATTCCTGCTCTCGTGTTTCTGCGTGTACTTTTAGGGAGAAAACCCGCTTGTCCGTCTGCAACGCTTGGCGTGTCGCACTTCTGCCGTATAAAAACAGCTATTCACAAAAAGTTGGCCGCGTTTCTGCTCAGTTCGCTGCAAATGTCGTCTAAAGACGATGGTCTTCGGCCGACTCTGCCACGTACACGCCCCTCTTCCCTCCCCTGCCCACCTGTCACGCTCTCAACCTTTCGTTTATTTCCTCCCGTGATTAATACGGAGGCGGTTTGCCAAACTCAACTCACTTTTCCAACGTTCCACTGCTGGCGCCATCTACTGGGACCTGTTGTTACTGTTGAACTTGGAACATTGCCACGAGGTCCAGGTTCGGGCGAGCTCTTTTTTTATTGTTGAGTCAAAGCATTGTTTTCAATGCTTATTTCTTATTCGCTATCGCGAATATCAAGCACACGTTTATGTGCAATAAAAGAACACTGCGAGCGCCAGTTGTGCATTGCTGTTTTGCCGCAAACATGACTAACGTTTGCTTTTTCCTCAACAATGTTGACAAGTATAAAGTATGTTCCCATATTTGGTGGTTCAGAAAGGTTATGGCTACATATAAACTTCTCGTTCAAGCATCCTTTCAACCTTTGGCCGGATGGCTGAATCGAGCGGGGGACAGACAGACAGACAGACAGACAGACAGACAGACAGACAGACGGACGAGACAGACGGACGGACCAAAATTTTCGGGTTTTCTAAATGGGCTCGATTTAAGCGCTCCGTAAAACGATAACAAGGTTTTATGCAAGTACTTCATTAAATGCGCTAGGCCTTTCATACATTGATATGATATCAGACTCCTTATTTTCCCCTAAAAAATGTGTTCCCCGCAATTAATGTGTTTAGTAGTAAAGCCGACTTTAAAGAGGCTCGCTCGGTATATTGCGCTACATTGGGATATATCGATGCACGGTGTCTTAAAACGCGCTAGGCTCTTATACTTTGATATAAGACTCCTTTTATTCTCCCTCATTAAATGTCTTCCCAACAATGCATTTGTTTGCATTAGTGGAGCAAACTTTTAGGGCGCAAGGCGTGTAGCAGGGGGGGGAGGAAGGGGGCTTACCCACCCACATCCTACATTTACCACTAGGGTGTTTATGAATTTTTGTCTTGTGATGCAAGGTGGAAACAGCGCGTCGGTATATGGCCAATGTTTTCCAGCTCGCCAACATGAAGAAAGTACAAGATTTCCCTCCCCTCCCTCCGGACTGGTGCCGTCATTTTGAATCCCGTTTTTCTGCATGCTGACCTCAAAGGTAATCAGTACCATGCCTGGGATTTCAGGAATGCTCTTGTCGGTGCTATGGACCTGAAAGACATCACCAGTATTGGCCAATAGAAGAGGAGCCATTTATGGATAGCAACGTGCGTCAGCGGTCTAGCGAAGCCGAAGCTTATAGGCACCAGAAATTTTGTCGCGAAATCCTTAAAATGCACGATTCGTCCCGGACTACTTTAAATCGCCTTCGGACAGGGCCGAATAAAGCTATTGTGGTTGCCCGCCTCATGGAGAGCGTACAACTGTGTAATTCTACAGAACCATAACGCAATGTTGAGTTTGTGACTCGGAAAGCTTGGCGCTGCCCGAGATGGACCGCATGGAAACTTCGAAACGGGATGTCTGCCTAACATTGAAAGAAGGGGCCTCCGTGAGCGGTGTCCCATATATGCTAGATGTGTATGGGATCCGGCGCCTAGTGCTCTTACCGGGAAGGCCGCTGCGGCAGGGTCGGATACGTCCGTCGGCACGCCGTACACCTCGGGGCTACCAGTGCCGTCGTTGTGGGCACGTGGTAGAAGTCTGTGCAAAGGTGTACGCATACAAACTGCGTCAGGGCCAAGGAAAGATTGCAGATGGCGAACCTTCAGGGCACCTTACGGACGCATCTGAAGTTGTGGATGCTTCGGGTGAAATCAGCGTCCACCAGGTCCTGGCCACCGTCATTCAGCCGCCTCTCTCTGCCATATCAGAGAAAGCACAGCTGTGGTGACAGCGTCAGGTGAGTGTTCACGTTTGATCTTGTTCGCTTTCCAGGTTTGTCCGGCCCGGATAACACTGCTAAATGGCGTTGCGTGACCTCATCGCTGATTACGTCCAACTAAACGACTGCTGTCGTGTGCGACCCCTCAACAAACAGCGACCCCTCGACAAAATCGGGATCGCTCCAATTTGACAGTAACGAGCACGCTGGCTCGCGGAGGCAAGGCAATGCTGTCGTCGCAAACATGAAGCGCAGGTCTAGACGGGTCGCTTTTTCCGTCCACTAACCGCGGCGATTAATTTGTTGGAGCTTAAGCTCCAGCAAAGTAATCGCCGCACCGTATTTCGGGGGAAGTCCAATACGAGTGTCAGCTGTTTCGAGCCTTCCGCAACACAACAACAACAACAAAGGAAACTGTCCTGGAAAACGGCTATCCACGCAGAAGAGTCCCGGAAGTCAACGTTGAAGTCTTCTGTTACCGTTGTCGCTGTGGTCAACACATGGTCACGCATTGTAGCGTTAAGCGAGGCTCGGCGATGTCCGCACGGCATTGCTCTTCTATTCATTTTGGGACACCATCAATTCTACCGAGACAAGTGATGGAAAAAGGGGAGCAGCAAAAGAGCGTCAGCCGCAGTCAGTCTCTCTTTTCTCCACCTCTCAATTATCTCGAACATACTACGCCTTTGTCGAGGCCTCGCCTTCCCGTATATAGGTTGTATAGGTTGTATCAGGTTGTATCGACATCACAAAGCAGAGGACGTCCATTGTGTTTACTGGGCCGCGGAACACTGCAAGGGGAGACACACTGTTAGGACGAGACACTGTATAGCGTGTCTTCTTTGTTCTGTTTGTTCCTCTTTTCTTTCATTTGCCCGGCGTAGAAAAGTTTGCGCTGCGCTGTTTGACGTCGATCCGAATGAAGGGGTACGACGCAACAAATCAAAGTGTGATGGTTGAGTAGGTACGGGCGAGTTTTCGACTACCTGTTTGGGGAGTCCCTTAACCGCTGAAGACGAGATAAGCTTTCGTAGATGAAAAAAAAAAAAAAAAGCTCTGAAGCTTCAATTCCTGGTAAAGGAGCCGCGCGAGCTTGCGGCGCTCGCGGAATGATGGTGGCAGGCGCCGAAGATATTCATGCCATCGATGTAAGAAGATTTTGAATCGAAGCTTTCTTTTTGACGCAGTTTTGTGTGGAGTCCTTAATGCCGCAAGGAAGCAACTAAGAAAAAGGCGGAAGTATAGTTTAAATACATTCCATAAAGAAGGTCGTATGGCATGAAAAACTTATAAAATTGAATAATTATGGCCCAGCTTGTCAAGAAGTGAGTGTTTATTTTATTGACTGTGCCTCTGCCGGTTTCTGGAACCCATCGTAGGGGAAGAAAGGCTGGGACACTCCGATATCGAGGTGATCGAGCGTTCGATTCCCGACCGTCTTTTTGATTGGCGAGGCGAAATGTGTCGGAGCACGTTAAAGATTCCCATGTGGTCGATAAGAACCCACCACGGTGCACTTCATGCATAGCGCAGGTGTATCTCCGGAGCGTAAAACCACAGACGTGTACTTGAGATTTCGTCGGCGCTTTCAAACTTCTCTGTATTGATGACCACAACGAAGCAGGCCTCGAAACAATGTTTTGCTTGCCTTAACGACTCGAGCAGCGAAAGCAAAGAGCAAATGACAGCGGATGTTAGGGGCCATATATTTGTGCTCTAATTTTGCTTGAATTGTAATTATGAGCTGTCTGAACCGCTACACAAAGAATCTCCAATGAGATCTAAACCTTTTTGTGCCGTCGCAACCTCTTTAATTTCCAACAGCTCATATCCAACCCCTTATAAGTCAAGGGTATGCCACGTCATCACACACGCGAGAAAATCTGGGACAGTAGTGTTTACTTACTTATAGCTTAGTTGCCTGCTCCGGTAAGGTTTGACATCACCGGATACCAGTGCAGGCTACACCACATAGGTGCAACCATACTACGAATGTTCCTTGAGACACAAAAAGCATTACCTCAAGGTCAAGATTCGCAACTCTGGTATAGCATTTAGCCGAATATTCGCATTTCGGGAGAGGCCTTCGTCCTGCAGTGTACCTAAATAGGCTAATGATGACGATGAGCGCTTAGAAGAGAAAGGTCCAAGCGAGAAACGAGTCCAAGCGCAAAGGCTGTTTACCGAACCTTCAAGGCGCGGACACTGGAGTCAAAGCTTTAGGCCGGCATAACATATCTCGCACACGCTGCCAGCTTTCGGCGCCACGGCAATCTACGAAATCTCAAAACCACCGACACAAAGATACGCCTCAACATCGATCGTTCAAGAGATCGACCATGCCTTCGGCTCGTCGCCACGGGGTTGCGAGGCATAGCGTTGCGTAAGTGCGGCGCCAGCAGGGTTGGCCCGCAGCACACAGCGGGAGATCGTCGCCTTCCCGAGAGGAAAAAATGAACTCCTGGCAGCAGCCGAGTCAAAACAACGCAGCGGGACGCGCTGCTCGGGGATGTATTATTGATCTGACAAAAAACTCTATCTTCATCGGTTTCGACTCTGATGCCCAGCGGCGGCCGGCATGGGCTTGTTTTTTCTCGTACTTTGAAGAGCATGTTTGCTCGGACGCGTTCACGCAAACCCATTTTGAGGGTTTGTTTACTCCACAACGGTGCACCTATGTTGCAGTGCCTAAGGGGACAATAAAAAATGCACGATGGGGTTTCCTACTTGTGAGCTCGTAATACTTAAAAAAAAATTCAGCTGCTTACATCTGCGAATGTGAAAGCAGAACATTTTATTTCAAGCTATGCGATCATTTTTGTCTAGTGGTAGGTCAGTCTTGATTATGTCATCTTCTGCTGCGACAGTGTCCTTGTCATCAGAGGGATATATTTGTGGCGTGTGATCTCCGCGTCGTAACGGCTGCGGTGGTGTTGGCTAATGGTGGTTAAAGCATTTAAAGCAGCAGCGAGCGTCGGCCACGAAGTACGTCGACGCGGCGGAGTATCGAGAACGCGTAGCGTCCACGGTGGTGGTCATCGACGCCAAGACCGGCGGCACGACGCCAAGACCGGCGGCACGACGCCAAGACCGGCGTACGCTCGAAGGAGGCGCGGTGCGCCGAGGAGGTGGCGATTGCTCTAGCCATCTCGGATCCCGACCGCAAGACCGTGCTGTTTGACTCTGAGAGTGCCGTGAGAAACTATGCCAAGAACAGAGTATGCTGTGGAGCAATGCGGGTGCTCGCCGCGCTGGACCTCAATCACAGACAAGTGACAGTGAAGTGGTTCTCGGCCCACGCCGGGAACGAAGTCTCGGAGCGTTACGCGAACCGCAATGAGACGGCGAACTCGACCGCGCGAGAGTTAAGAGGCCGCGCGGCTGTGGCGAACCCGTCTGAAAAATGGGAGGGGGGGGGGGGAGACCAAGGATATACTGGGTATATACAACGATATAACGAAGCACTACAGGCCAAGCAGGAGGAGAATGGCGCCGCCCGACCCGAGTCTGAATCGGGAGCAGGCGGCGGTGTTCAGACAAATGCAGACGGGTTCGCTACTGACCCCAGTCATCATGAAACACGTGTGCCCCGAACAGTACGAGGACGACACGTACAAGGTGTATCACAGTGCACGAGCCACCGCGGCTCACCTGCTGTGGGACTGTACGGCAAGGCCCAGAGAAGCGGCAACAGCAACAACGATCCCGCCGTGGTTCGAGGCTGCGGCGCGAAGCATCGACAAGAGCCGTCCGGCTGATCCTGGCGGCCCTTGAAAGGCAGAAGTTTATCGAAAGCCGAGAAAGCACCCCCCCCCCCCCCCCGTCTTATCTAGAGGCGGCTGAAGAACCTCGAGGGGCGGCTGTCGAGTAAAGGGACTCCGACAGCATGACGTAGGCCGCGTCATGGTGCTCCATTAGGGACATTACTGCAGGCGACTTCAATAAAGTCTTCACTAGCTCACTCACTCACTCACTCTTGCACGGCGTGCGGCGTTTTGTGTTCCCTTGCAACTTCCTCTGATGCGTACTTCTGTGGGCGACCACATTTCACAGCTGCCGCTGAGGTAGGCGCTTCAGAGTCAATCGCAGCCGACACAGCATCGACAGCGGAAACGTGTCCAGTCGGTAGATTGTGTCCTCTCATTACCGTCGTCATGATTGTTTTCCACCGCGTCGTTCACTTCTTCTCTCGGTTGCTATGACCGAGAGAGAGAGAGAGAGAGAGAGAGAGAGAGAGAGAGAGAGAGAGAGAGAGAGAGAGAGAGAGAGAGAGAGAGAGAGAGAGAGAGAGAGAGAGAGAGAGAGAGAGAGAGATTCACTGCACACCATTCACGTCTAAATATTGGAAGTTCTGTTCATTAGGCGGTGGAGTTGCAGCTGTGGTATGAAGGAACACTTTCATGCGGCTGTGAAGGCGGCTTCGCGTCCAACACAAAAGTTATGTGCCCATGAGTGTGGGCCACAACGTGGCACGGAGGTTTGCAAGAGGAGGAGGAGGAATCAACTTTTACTGAGCCCAAGAAATCGGTGGTGCGCGCTGGCACCAGACGGGGTGGTTCCCTAGTTACGGAACCCATATGTTCCCAGCAGCTCCTGGCCCCTGTCTGTCAGTGCGAGCTGAGTCGGCAGGGCGGGGCTGGTCAACAAGGTCTCCCATCGCTCAAGGGTTTGGGGATTGGGGGTGTTGGACCCATCTTTCCCAGGAGTAGGTGTGGGAAAGCGTGGGGTCATAGGGAGTGTGGCGAATGAGTTGCATGGGGAGAGGATCGGCATGCGTGGTGGATGTTTGGGTGACCCCCACATTTCTGACAGTATGGGAGGCCCGTGTGGTTGATGTATTGGATGTTCGAGAAGGTAGCACGGTAGAGGGTTAGTTTGGGCTTGACGGATGTAGGTGGCTTGACGGCTTGTGAAGTGCGGTGAGGTTGGAGGAAAAAGGCGGAGGGAGCGGTGGAGTTTTTTCAGTTTCTGACGCCTATTGGCGGTGAGCGCGAACACAGGCGGCGCTGCGAAGCGCGCCTCCGTGACGTCAGCTTAGGGATTCTCGCATTTGTCGTCTGCTTCACTCAGGATTGCTCTCCCTGCTGTTTCTTTGCGCTCGGTCAACGTCTGATGCTTGTCCGCACCAGAATTGGCGTGTGGGTTTTTATCATAATAATAGGCTTAAAATCGCATACACTAGCTCATGGTGTCAATTAAAATATAGTTTTGGATACCGCTACGGGAGAAACATTGCCGGCGCCACCCCATTCCTTGCGAAGCCGGTCCTCTGCGGAGCGCGAAGAGTCGGAGCTAGGCGTCAGCTTCTGTATTAAGCAATCTTTCGAGCCAGCTGCTAGTAACCGACAACAGAGAGAATACAAGACCAAAACAAATTCGAGGCCTTTAGGGCTGTCGGCTTTGGCAGAAGGCATCACGATTCCCGGTAATCATATGTAAGGTAAAACAGTTTTTGCAACCTTGCCGAACGCTCGGACGCGTTTTGTTACATAACTTTACGTTGTCAAGGCATGAAAGTTTGCCGACATGCACTATAGACTGCAAAAACTGTAGGTTGAGTTCCAGTGTGTATATACGCGCGTGCTGATTATATACCAGGCATCTAACCAGTATGGAGGTTTATTGAGCAAAACGAGTCACGTCTTCGTTAAATTTATAGTAACAGATATATGTTTGTTAAGACCTGGAGGGATTTTTCGGAACATTTTGCACAGCCATATCTTCCAGATATCCGGATATGCGTTATAGGAAAACTGCACTCAAGAAGAAGAGGAGGAGTAAGAGGAGGAGGGGAAAACTTTGTTTAACAATTAAATCGATCTGGTTAGTGGGCCTAGTCCTCAGTCCAGGACAAGAGAGTAAAAGTAATTTTCTTCAAATCATAGAACGCCATCCCGAGTAGAATAGGATTTGTTCTTCGCGCCTGGAAGGGTTGAAAAGCAATAAAGAGCTACTTGGAATTCTTCTTCGGATTCGAGTCTTATAATATATGCAGGTATACTATTTATTACGTTAGTTAGCGAGTATATCATGCCTTCAACACCGTAATCATGTCATCATTGTTCCCCGCACGGGGCACCTTGAGCAATCTTGGTGACGGTACTGGCGATACCGCGGACCCCGAGCCCCCAAACATACGCTGGATCCAACCGTGGCAATGTGTTTATAGGTGGAGGGTTAGAAACCACGAACGGTGGCCGTCGGAGCCCAGGTCAAGCTCCGGCGGATGGGCTCCCTGTCTGTTTACCAGGCAGGGAGCTCCGGGACCTCCTCAGCTATCAGGGTAAGGTTGTGGAAGAAAGTACCCCCGTCCCCTGCTTTCCAATGTATCATATGGCATTTTCACACCCCCCCTCCAAACGTGATCGGTCCCTGAAAAGGGGCCGCACCGAAGTATCTTTTCCTCCTTTGTCTTCGATCTCCATTCCAAAGCCCGATAATTTCTCGCGCTTCCTGGTAATGGAATCCCTGGATAAATCAAACCCCATCACTTCCCAGTCTGTCTTTATCATCTCCAAGTTTCTTGAAAGCCTTGTAGGCAAATCGTACAAAGCTAAAAAACTCACAACGGGAGAAGTCCTAATTGAAGTTCAAAACAAACAACAATCCTGTAACCTCTTGAAGCAAACGCGCATGGTCGATGTCGACATCAAGATCACGCCCCATCGCAGTCTTAATAGCTGCCAGGGCGTGATCTCTGATAGAGATCTAATAAATGAGACTGAAGCAGATCTGCTGGACGGGCTTAGCGAACAGGGTGTAACAGCTGTGCGGCGAATCACGATACGCCGAAACGACCAAATAATACCTACTAAACACATAATCTTGACATTTGACCGCTCAACACTTCCCGAATCGGTCAGCGCAGGTTTCCTGAGATGTCCGGTCCGACCCTACGTGCCTAACCCACGCCGCTGCTACAAGTGTCAGCGGTTTGGACATGGCACTAATGCTTGTCGTGGTCGACTAACATGCGCCAAGTGTGCACAACATGATCATGTATCTGACAACTGCCCATCACAAACCCTAATCTGTGCTAACTGCAAGGGACTCCACGGGGCCTACTCTAGAACATGTGAGAAATTCAAACAGGAGAAGGAGATCATCAAGGTAAAAGTGACTGAGAATCTTACCTTCCCAGAGGCGCGAAAGAGGTTCGCCTCTTTCCCCCTGGGGAGGTATGCCGACGCGGCTCGCCGGGGGGCGGAGCGGCGTCTAGTTTCGGCGGGGACCCAGTACCGCGAGTCGGACCTGGTCCCGCCCCCGCCCCCCCCGGGGTTGCCTCTGGCAGCCCAACCCGCCACCACGCCGCTTGCTGAGGCAGCAGCGGTTGTGGTGGCAACCTCTTCCGTCGGGACCGGTGCCGCTCCCGTCCGTGCCTCCCCATCGTCCAGTGCGTTGGAGTGTGCCATGGACACCACGAGCCCCGCACCGGCTCCCACCGCCACCGCACCGCCCGTGCCACTTCTGGTGCCTCCGACACCACCGGCGGTGGCGGGTCAAACGAAGGGCCCCCGAAGGGGGGCCAAGTCCGGGGGGCCCGGTTCCACGGGCACACCCAGGACATCGGACGACGAGATGGACGTCGTGCCGTTCTTGCCTGCAACGCAGCGCAAGGAGCGGCCTCCGTCGTCCAAGCCTACAGATAGGCCACCCAAAAAGCCCAATCCAAGAGTCACAGCCCCGAAAGACAACACATAAACATACACACTCCAGTAGCTCTCACACTAAATAATGGGAAGAGAAAATATTGTTCAATGGAACTGCAGAGGCCTTATGAAAAATCTTGACGACGTGTATGAGATTCTGCATACCAATCAGCCAAGTGTAATGTGTGTTCAGGAAACACATTTGAATTCTAAACACACAAATTTCTTGAATAGTTACCTGGTATACAGAAAGGACAGGGATGGCTGCACACACTCTTCTGGCGGTGTGGCCATAATCGCCCGCAAATCCTTAGCATGCCACCCTGTCACCTTGAACACCGTCCTTGGGGCTGTAGCCATCCGCACAATAATTTTTAATAGGTTGATAACGGTATGCTCCATTTACATTCCTCCTGATGTTACACTTTTGAGCTCTGATTTCGAGGCACTGGTTGACCAGCTGCCCGAACCATACATTCTAACAGGCGACCTTAATGCTCACAATTCTCTTTGGGGCTCGTCTCGTACGGATGCCCGGGGTCGCCTGATAGAAAGGTTTCTTACATCCTCTGGAGCATGCCTTTTCAACAACAAACAGCCTACATATCATAACATAGGACACAACACATACTCATGCCTTGACTTGGCTATTGGCTCCGCAGTTCTCTTTCCTCTTCTCGAGTGGGGTGTGGGAACTGACCCATATGGCAGTGACCACTTCCCCACCTCACTTACATATATAGGTAAAGGCCCAAGCAGTTCATCTTCCCATAATAGGTTCAATGAAGCACGAGCTAACTGGAATACATTTACAGAGACATCCAAACTACACCACACATCCATAGGACACCTACACGTTGAAGAAGCTACCCATCTCCTCACGGCGCACATCCTCGACGCCGCCGAAAGATCCATTCCCCACGCCTCTGGTGCCCCGCGCAACCAGCGGAGGCCGTGGTGGAATGAGGACTGTAGGCGGGCGCGAGAGGCCCAGAACAAGGCGTGGGGTATCCTTCGACGGTACCCCACGTCGGGCAACCTTATTTTGTTCAAACGGGCCAAGGCGTTAGGAAAACGTGTGCGCCGTGAGGCAAAACGAGAGAGTTGGCGCAGCTTCCTTACATCTATTAACTCATACACCGACACACACAAAGTCTGGACACGAATACGAAAACTAAAAGGACAACAGACACACAGCCTGCCCCTGGTTAGTACAACAGGGGACACACTGGAAGACCAGGCTAACACACTTGCACAACACTTTCAACACGTTTCCAGCTCTGCACACTACACAAACACTTTCATGAAACACAAACAATTGGCCGAAAAGAAGTCTTTACGTGATAATGATAAGTCAACCTCCTCTTATAACTCGGAGTTTTCACTTCATGAGCTGAGGACCGCTCTGAGCACTTGTAAACCCTCAGCTCCAGGCCCAGACAACATCACATATACAATGATACAGCACCTACACTCAGAAACTCTTCTAACACTCCTGCACCTATATAACAAGATTTGGCTTTCGGGGCACATTCCCCGCTCTTGGAGGGAGGCCATGGTAGTGGCTTTCCTAAAAGAAGGGAAGGACCCTTCCTCTCCTGCTAGCTATCGACCCATTGCCCTGACCAGCTGCCTGTGCAAGCTTCTCGAGAAGATGATAAATCGCAGGCTCGTGTACTTCCTTGAGTACAACGGTCTTCTCGAGAGCTGCCAGGCAGGCTTCAGGGCGGGGCGATCAACGAACGATCAACTCGTAGCTCTTGAAACATATATAAAGGATGCCTTTGTGCGTAAACAATTTTGTCTTACGGTGTTTTTCGACATAGAGAAAGCCTATGACACCGCTTGGCGGTACGGTATCCTCAGTGACCTAAAGTCAATCGGTGTTGCGGGTAACATGTTGAACATCCTTTGTAGTTATATGTCGGAGAGAACCTTTCGCGTCAGAGTTGGTTGTGCACTGTCAAATGTTCACGTGCAAGAAAATGGCGTGCCGCAAGGTGGAGTGTTGAGCTGCACCCTCTTTATAGTAAAAATGAACTCTCTTGGAAAGGCACTGCCACCTACAATCTCTTATTCTATGTATGTAGATGACGTGCAGATATCCTTTAAGTCGTGTAACCTGTCCATCTGCGAACGTCAAGTCCAGCTCGGCGTCAAGAAACTTGCCGGCTGGGCTGACAAGAATGGCTTTAATCTTAATCCCGCGAAGAGCTCTTGTGTTCTGTTCTCCAGGAGGCGTGGCGTCCACCCGGACCCAGACATCACTCTTGAGAATGTGCCAATTCCTGTGAACAAGGAACACAAGTTTTTAGGTATTTTATTCGACGAAAAACTTACATTCATCCCACATATCAGACAGCTCAAATGCAAATGCTTAAAAACAATGAATATTCTTAAGGTCCTCTCACATCAATCTTATGGGGCCGACAAACAACTCCTGCTGCGCCTGTACACAGCGTTGGTGGGGTCTCGGCTCGACTACGGCAGTGTCGTATATGGGTCGGCTACAAAAACAGCACTGAAAATGCTCGATCCAGTGCTGCATCTTGGCCTTCGCCTCTCATGCGGCGCTTTCCGCACTAGCCCTGTCGAAAGCCTTTATGTCGAGTGCGACAAGTGGTGTCTAGGGCATCAGCGGGAGTATGTTGACCTGCTGTATGCATCTAAGATTGTGTCCCTTACCAACCATCCTTTTAATCCCATCATGAACGATACATCAAACTTGCAACTCTTTTTAAACAGGCCATCCGTTTCCTTACCTTTCTCTCTCAGAGTTAGGGAGGAGGCTTCTGCACTCACGGTCCCTCTTTCAGACACGCACAAGACACCCATTCATAATTTCATCGCACCATGGCATCTTCGTCCTGTAACATGCGACCTGTCATTCATTCGTGTTGAAAAAAATAGGGTACCCAGGAATGCAATTCTGCAGCACTTCCTGTTCCTTCAGGACAAGTACAGGTGCGCAGAATTCTATAGCGATGCGTCCAAAACTAATTCCACTGTCTCTTGTGCAGCGCACGGACCAAATTTTAGAGTTATCAAAACAATGAATTTTCACAGCAGTATTTACACGGCAGAAGCGTATGGCATTTTACTCGTGTCAAATCACATCCTCGAACATAAGATTCAAAAGTCCATCGTCTACACAGATTCTCTAAGCGTTGTGCAGGCATTTTCATCAGGAAGATCGTCAAAAAACTATGTAATCAATGTTCTTTTAAAGGTCATAATGACTGCATATGCTTCAGATTTAGAAATAACCATATGCTGGGTACCAGGTCACTGTGGGATCCCTGGCAATGAGACCGCTGATCAAATGGCTAGTGCGGCTGCTCTCATGACCACAGTTGACATAACAACAGTACCTTACACCGACCTAAAGACACACATCAGACGACAGCTTCGTAACACATGGCAACTACACTGGAGTCAACAAACAGACAACAAACTACACGTAATAAAACCACAACTGGGACGCTACATAACTGACTCACACAACAGATACACTGAAGTTGCCCTGGCTAGGCTGCGGATAGGCCACACACATGCGACGCACTCCCACCTGCTCACTGGAACTTCGGGACCCACGTGTAGCAGGTGTGGAAAGGGCCTATCCGTAGTCCACATACTAATCACATGCAAGGCACTTGACACAACACGACACAAACATTTCCCTGAATTATACAGACGACACATTCCTTTGCACCCATCATATTTTTTAGCCGACGAACCCATGTTTTCTAGTCAGCGTGTTTTTAAGTTTCTAGCTGAGGTGAACTTTCTGCAGCTCTTGTCATATCACGTGTAATCATCCTGGCCCTATACACCAGCCATCTCCATTGTCTTGTTTTGCACCACTTTATTGTCTTTTAGTCACATGTTGTAGTATTTACGGTCTCATCACAATCCAGTAACTTCTTTTTGGCGCTCTTTGCCCATAGTCGGCCTTGCGCCAATAAAACCCAACTATCATCATCATCATCATGTCATCATTGTTCGAGTTGAGAGTCAGTTCGTTATGATAACGATATAATTACGATCGAAATTCGGAGCACAAAAGCCGCCTTCGAGTACCTTGGACCACATTGTTTAGGGCGCGATCGCGGTGGCGTAGCACAAACCGTCTCATTTTATTTGCCTGTGAATAAACAAAGCACGTTGCGGATATGCACCTTCTTGCACGCAGCCGTAATGAAAGCCAATTTGTGAAGAAGGGAATGTATGCCACACAAAATGAAGGAAATATCTACACGACCTTTGTGAGGCTCCCAAACATCCCGAAACCTCCTAATAAGAAGTTGGTGACGGAGCAGAAAAATTAATGCGTTGGACAGAAAAAAAAAGCAAGAAACATTAATCCGATACAAGACAACAACGAAAGAAACAGAAGAAAGCCGCTTTATTTCCTGCTGTGCGATGAGCGTGTAGAGGCCGCTGCTTGGTACGTAATATTAGACTGTTGAGTCTTCGTAGGAGCATCTCAAAAATACTTCAGGGAAGCCTACGCATTTTGAATACTTATCGAGAACCTCTTAACGCTGATCCTCGCGAATAAGCAAGAAAGGACAATTACACACGATCTTCTGACCGATACTCTGAAGAAAGTTGTTCTCTATCTCTTCGTGTGTTGCAAACTTGTGGGGGATACAGCTTCAAATTAGTCAGATGCGTCAGAAGTTGGCAAAATAACTGAGTCGCAAAAATACGCTTTTTAACGCACTACAGCAACGAAGCGGGCGATTTCTAGCCCAGGCACTCTTGCCCCTCACAAGCGGAGTGTAGCAGACGACAGCGGCGCGAATCCCTAAGCCGACGTCAGAGCCAGGGGGCGCCACTCAAAGATCTCACCGCCAATAGATTCGATGGTTAGCGCGCGCGTCCATCGGGTCGTAATCCTCCGTCCAAGGAATGGGGCTGCTCGGAGAACTGTCGCGAACGTTATCGTTCTAGAAGTACAATAAGTCCACATAAAGTCCGGGATGTTGATGCATGTAGGTGTTTAGCTGTCCATTAATGTGGATGGGTAGCATGTTGTTGGCAAAATCACGGAGTGTGTCCTGGCTGTCCGTCCGCACGGTAATAGCGTGCGTCTTACGGGGGTGAAATAGGATGGCATCGGCGATTTCTTGAGTATCGGCAGCGGTGGGGGAGGGAACGCCAGTATGGCGGTGGACTTCTTGGCGACGGGGGCCAACAGATGCAGTCGTGGCATTAATGATTATGCCTTGACCCATCACCCTTGTTAGCTCTGCATACACGCTATTAGCGTAAACATGCTTCGGTAGATTTGTAATTTGCATGCTCAAATTACTCCTACCTCCAGTGGTGGGACTGTGTCTTCTCATCACCACCTTCACATAATAATCCTTTTCTCATTGCGGCGTTTTCTTCGTTTCGTTTATTTGCTTCTCCCTGCGCTTATTAGTACTACATATACGCTGTTAGCGTAGATATGGTTACCTCTTCTGTAGTTGGTGTGCTCAAATTACTCCTGTAGGCCGCAGTACACGTTTCTAACACCCCTTTCCAAGTCGAAGGCCACAGCGAACTACCCAGGCCCACTTTTAACAGCAGAGCTCTTTAGGCCGACATAAATCCGTCCGCGTGGACAGAAAACCTGAAGCCTCAAGAAAATAATGTGGTTAGGGAGGTCCCTGGAATCGAACCCGGGACCTTTCTGCCGTGAAACCGGCAACCTAACCACTGGGCCACCCTAAAGGCCCGAGGAGTACGGGTTAGTGGCGAACAATACTATGTGCAACCAACTGAAAAAAAAGAAAGAAAACGTTTCCGTGGTAGGAATCAGGCGTGGGTCATTCGCGTTATAAAACCGGCGTCTATCTGACTAAGCTATCATCGCATTCCGGACGCACACCATTTCCTTTGGGTTGTTAGCGCGGGCATTGGCTTTGGACTAAGCCGCGGGTACTAGCACGTGCCAACGCGGGTCACCAGATGTGAAAGCCTGCGGACGAAACCATCCGGGCCTGCCAGTCATGGAGAACTTTTCGCGGCAAGTCCATAAATATAAAATCATGCACTTCTCCGTCTAACGGCGACGATGATTGAACGCGAGGCTTTGGCATCACGGCTTCTTTGGTTGTCGCCTGAGTTTGGGCTGAGTTTCAACCATGTCGGAATGGAGCAATCGGATAGGCACCGGCTTCATAATGCGAGGGACCCAGGTTCGATTCCGATGAAGGGAAGCGTTTTAGTTATTTTACTTCACCCACGATTATCATTATCGTCAGAGAAGGTTGGCTTTCCTGCAGGGAGTCATACGTTACAGACGCCATCAGTGAGAACACCAAAGCTTCGGTATACCCGCCGTGGTGGCTCAGTGGCTAAGGCGTTGCGCTGCTGAGCACGAGGTCGTGGGTTCGATTCCCGGCCGCGGCGGCCGCATTTCTGATGGAGGCGAAAAGCAAAAACGCCCGTGTGCACGAGATTTCGGCGCGCGATAAAGATCTCCAAGTGGTCGAAATTAATCCGGAGCCCTCCACTACGGCGCGCATCATCGCCTGCGTTGCATCGGCGCGTTAAACCCTACAATCAGTCAATCAATCAATCAATCAATCAATCAATCAATCAATCAATCAATCAATCAATCAATCAATCAATCAATCAGTCAGTCAGTCAGTCAATCAATCAAAGCGTCGCTTTAGAATGTGAAGTCACGACATATGGAGGGGAAACTTGGCGCCTTACTAAACGACTTGAAAGCCTACTTAGGTCGGCTCAACGGGCCATGGAACAACAATGATCGCAGAAACACTTAGAGACAGGAAACGGGCTTCCTGGATCAGAGAGCAAACTATAGAGGATATCATTGTTCAAATAAAAAAAAACGGACTTGGACTAGACACGCAATTAGGTGAAATGACAAGCGGTGGACTACCAGGGTGATAGAGCGGGCACCGAGAGAAAGGTCTAGAGAAATAGTGAAGACGGAGCGACGAAATAAGGAAATTTGGAGGCGAAGAATGGACTAGGCGGCGCGCGACAGGAGCGGTTGGAGGTAGATTGGAGAGGCCTTCGTCCTGCGGTGGACCTAGTTGGCTGTTGTTGACGATGATAATGCAACAGCCGACGAAGGGAGAAGGGCCGCCAGCTCTGCTTTTTCTCCAGCCTTGTACCACTAGTGCAAGCCGCGCCATTTTTTTTACCTGGCTGAAGCCTACAATCGGCAGTGGTATAGAATATGTGTACTTGACTTGAATTTTGTAGGCCCGGGTTAGAATCCCAGGGCCGCATTCCCCGATTTCTTTCCCTTACTTGTGTTGCCTTTGCGCCTTCGGAAATTTATGGGGCAATCGCTTGGTTACGACAAAGCCGGATGTTCGCATAGTGGGGCATTTATTTCTTTCGCATTATTAGAAGGGGATAAGGCACACGCAGCCAAGGCCCAAACTAGGGGGAAAGGGAAGAGGCAGTTACTGTTAATCGCATGAACGCCCACAAAAAGGAAAGATGTATCAACAATAACAAGAAAGGCAGCTTGCTGGGTTGGACTCAGAAGAGGCCTCGGGCGCGAAAATAAACACGTGAATACCGTCCGGCGTACAGACACAAAACAAACGAAGGAAAGAAACGGAGATAAATTTCATTACTGCCCGGCTTATCGAAAGCGGATAGAGGCGCGGTATTTTCTTTTTTCTTTTTTTGGCTGCCCGCAGTGGTCGAGCGTTCGCCGAGTTCTCTTCGCTGCCTTCTGGCAACATTCCATCCTGCTCTCACATCTCCGTCTTCTTCTGCATATTGATGCCGTCCGCAGTGATCGACGAACACGCGTCCACGACACATCTTCGCGTGAAACTCATTTTGCCAAGGATTTGCTTCTCGTTTCGGTTTTCTCAAGGACTTGTTTTTAGTTTCGTTTTGCGCCTTCGCTTTTTCTTTCCAGCTAGGCTTGCCGGATTCGTTCGTGTAACTAAACCCAGCGCTTACGGGCCGGGTTTCTAATTAAGTGGGTTAATTATACGAGTCCGTGAACACTCTCCGCCACCCGAATTGCGCGCACGCGAACCGTGCGCGAATACATCAGAGCTAAGAACAAAACAGTCTGGCGGGATAAAAACCGAAATAAAAAAGGATAAAAGGATGAGCGTTATTGTTTCGGTTTTATTCCAGAAAGAAATGGGAACAAAAGTAGCTGAAATACTGACAATGTATACCAGAAGTGGAGCGAAGTATAAAATGAAGCTGGCTTTCGTAACTAAAATTAGCCACGTCTACCTGTAGACTTGTAGAAACACGGGAATACGGTCCGGCATACAGACACAAAATCAACGAAGAAAAGAAACGGAGGCAAATTTCGTAACCGGGCGGCTTGTCGAAATCGGATTTTTTCTTTTTTCTTCCTTTAGTGAACTCAACTTTTTTTTTCTCTGTCTCAATCTTTGCCCCGTTGCGTAACTTGCACTGGGGCTGGATGAAATCTGTCGCCGTAGAATGCTATAATGACTTAATGCCGTCGCAGTGAAACACGCTCCCCCGGGATGGGAAAAACGCACTATTACGCCTGAAACGTATCCTAGGCCGTTCCGGTACAGGTGAGGTACGTTTTGTTTCTGAATTAACTCTTGTACGTTTTGATGCTTAGCTTTGGGGGCCCGATACGATCTCGCGATGCCGAGCCAATGTGATATCGCCGCCCCCCCCTCCCCCCAACAGGGTGCGCCCTCATCCACCACGTGGTCGATGCTTCCAACTCAGCACACCTTCTTGGCGCGACATAAAAAATGATGTTTCTATTTCGCGTGATCTGGAATAGTCTTCGATCATCGCCGAGGCGCCGATAAAACGTGGCCACAAGTGGCTGTTGCCGAGAACTTCATCCCCGCGGCGGGAAATGAAACATCACCGGACGTGTTATAATGATCCTCTTCATCATCGCCTGCGCCCTCTGATTAAGAATTTTTCTTTCTTCCGACATCGCGGTATCTCCTGAGAACTCGAACCACACCGGCTGTTGAGCCGAGGCTGCATGTTTTAATTTGACACCTTTTGGACGAACTCTAATCGCCCCTGGGCGGTGTTTAACATTCCTCCGCTGTTTATCGGTTGGATCCTGATCCTGGATGGAATAACCGGCTCTACAAGGGCTGGGGGAACGGCGGCTACAATTTCAAAAACACTAGGAGGACACTTAAGCTATTCAGTTGTGTCTTGTTGAGTGGTCCTGCGCGTTTCCATGCGAATAAGTCCCTCCCCGGGGCTGTACCACTTCATGAGTATGGCCTGACAGGATGGAGAACTCATGTGTGAATGCGTGCACGGGCAGCGAGACTGGTCTTTCGAACAGCCGTTTGACCGACGCACGCACACACACAAGAACCACTGTACAACACTCGTTCTGGGCCGGAATTCTGAGTTGCGTCCGTTTCAGAAGAACTGGCGAAGCTTGCGCCAAGTCGCGCAAGGCTTGAAACATAGCGAAGCTGTAGGATTTCTTTCTGCGTGATCACTGTAGGACACATCAGCGCGCATTTGTACAAGTTTGAAATTGTTTATTTACATGAAACGTCGTCGCTTTGCACTGTGATAGTAGTAGTCATCATAATATACATCGATATGGTCTTGTTCCTCATGCTAAGAATTACATGTGCGGTAGCGCTTGACGACAGCTGGGGCGCAGCGGCGGCGCGTAGGCGCACGACGCATGCGCGGTGCTCCTGGAGTCGCGTCGAGGTTCCGTGGAGCCGGTGTTGCTCCAGCTGTGGCGTTGTTTATTGTTGGGCAACGCGAGGCGCTCCAGGGTTTTCGTCAGTCTTTTTTTTTTTTTTTTTTTGCTAAAGCCACTGCGCTATCCGGGGACGCTCTGCAGTTGCCGCGAAGCATGCAGTCACTAGCGCTCGGCATTTTCTCGGTATTTTTAACTCGCTACGCGCCACATATACGGCCACTTACAGCAGCTCCGCTGTTAAAATGTCCGTTTCGCGTCAATGTCAGTCGTGACGGAGTTGTTCTTGCGATGCATCTCGCCAATCAAATGCACAGAAACCGACGCCCCACCTTGCTTGGGCTGCGTCACATCCGGGTCGATTGCTTTCAGCCAATAAAGGATCGCTCGAAATAAACACTTCGAAACGGTCATGAAAAATGACAAAACTGAGAATTCCGCCCCTGCATCGTTAATTGAATGAAGCTACCGGTTACAAAATTAAAGCCATCGAAGTATATAATCTAAATTCTTCATTTTCTTGGCACTGCAGGGCCGCGAAAGCAGGGAACTGTATATGCTACTGCTCAGAGCCCTTACGTAAAACGTAAAAAGTAAACACGTAGCGCAGACGATTATAATACATAGCTCGCGTCCCCTATCAACCCCGTCTGCGACAGACAGCTCCCAAGTTTACGTTGCTGACACGCGCAAATTGCGAGTGTATTACGTGCAAGTGTATTACGGTAGCGCAAGATGATAGGCGCCTGCCGACCTTTCTGGGGGCGCGAACGGGCACCCGAGAACTGAACTCAATCGATGGGTCATCGGTGCTCGCCGCTGTCTTTACCCAATAAGCGGTTATAGTGACAACGGCCTCGGAACCACCGGCTTCTACGGCATCAGAGGCACTGGCTACGTCATCGTCCGTCTCACCGCAAGTTAAGTTTCGATGTGGTCTGTGTCGGACGGATGAACATGACATCACGGACAAAAAGTGCCCTACTAAGTGCAAAGCTACTCGCGCTAAGCGACGCGCGTTCCGACGCCAGTCCAAGCCCAACGATATTCCTCTGTCCAACCGTTTCGGCTGTTTGGCAGAGGAAAGCGAAGAAGTAGCAGAAGAAGACGCTCTGGAGCCTTTGGATTTCTACCAGCCATCGTACCGGGATGTGCTCCGCGGGTCCCGCCGACAGAAGAAACAGCACAGTCAAACAGTGCAATTGTCTCCGGTTACGGAAGAGCTAGGGGAGATAGACCAGCAGTTGGCCTTGCTGCAAACTGAGGTGACTAAGCTCACACAGCGCCGTGCCCGCTTAATTCATCGACCGCCCCGTCAGCCTCCACCGAAACAAGACCGGTCGAGTCAGCCCCGTTTCGCCCCATCAAGCATGACCCCACCAAAGCCTGTCCCTTCTGCTTTCACACACCATGAGCTTCTACAGTTTGTGGTGCAGCAGCTGCAGAACTTGGTGTCCGTGTTAGCAGCCCAACTAGGTTAAGTCTCATTTCACTATGCCTGTGCCACAATATATAGTCCAATGGAACTGTCGCGGCCTCACAGCAAAGATTGGAGAGCTTCGGGAACGTGTTCGCCTAGGCAAACTGCGAGCTTGGGCTTTCCTACTACAAGAGACAAACTCTCTACCTCGCCTACCAAATTTTACGGCTTACGCTACGCCATCCATACATGATCGGCGCTGTGGCTCCAATGGAACTCCGCCAGGCAAAGCCGCCATCTACGTGCTCACGGCTTATCCGCAGACTCAGATCCCCCTAGACATGTGGTGTACGGAATGGCAAGAAGTGGTTGCAGTGAAAGTTCAACTGCCCAAGTCAGCAATAATCTTGGTGTCATGTTATGTACGCCCACACAGCGGACGTGCGCCTCGTCTAAGATTGGGCTGGTTAACATCTCTACGGCATTCCCACGCTGCCTGCCCAATACTTGTGGCCGGGGACTTTAATGCCCCTCATTGCTACTGGGGTTATTCTACCTCAAGTGCACGCGGACGGGTGCTACTTGACTACTTCAGCGATGCGCACTTCACCCTGCTTAACGATATCTCATGTCCTACGCGCCGATGTACTCATCCCCGGATGCCACCCTACTCGCCCGACTTAACCTGGTGGCTTGGAAATGATACGGTCTCCTGGCACCGAGAGGCCGACTGCTGGGGCAGTGATCACCATCCCATCATGCTTGGCATTGTCCCAACCATGACGCGTCGCTTACGACGACGCTGCACTGTAACAAACTGGGATATGTTCCGGGGCAACATCAACACAATGCTCACGGTGCCAAGTCCGGACCCCATCACTCTCGTTAAGGACGCCCTGCGAAGCGCCTGTGAGGACACATGGGTAGAGGAATCCCGACCGAAGCCTGACCTTCGACTCTTACAGCTATGGGCCCAGCGCAAACAAGCTGAAGTGGCTGCCTCCCGAGATTCCTCGTCTGTGGAGGCCCGAATACGCTTACAACGTCTGACTGCGGCTGCCAGGCGTCATGAGAAGCGTCTGTCAAGGCAGCGATGGCTGAGCTGGTGTGAATCGCTCGGCCCATCGGCGACTACGTCATCCATCTGGCGCACCTTTCGTGCGATGGAAAGTGGAGGCCGCACTCCAGATGCGGCAGCCAGTGCATGTTTGGCATCGGACAAGGATCCTGCTCAATTTGCCGCCGATGTTGCCCGCGCCTTGTTTCCTGCCTTTGACATTCTTCCAGCCAGCAACCCGTGCCCGTTTCCTCTGCCGAGTCACGTCGGTTCCTCTCCTCCTGACGACGCCGTGCGTGGAATTCAATCGCCTTTCACCATAGCCGAGTTCCTTGCTGCGATTGATCACGCCAAACATCGAACCGCTCCAGGGCCAGATGGCCTTACGTACGAGGTGTATAAGAACCTCGACGATCCAGCCCTCAGCAAGCTCCTTGACTCCGTTAACGAGGTCTGGCTCTCTGGTAACATACCAGAATCTTGGCTCCTCGCTGATATCGTCCCGATACCGAAGCCTGGTAAGCCACCCGATCAGCTCCCTAATTTGCGTCCAATAGCCTTGACGTGCACCCTGTGCAAACTGTTGGAGCGCATGCTGGCAACCCGGCTTCAGTGGTGGATGGACACTTTCCGGTGGTATCACCCGGCGCAGATCGGGTTTAGGCCCCGTCTGGGTACCGAGGATGGGCTTGACCACTTCTCGTCAATGGTGTTACTGGGCGGCCGATCACACAAAGTGCGCACAGTGCTTGCCATGGACATAAAAAAGGCATACGACAACGTTAGCCACGGAGCCATCTTGGAAATTCTCCAAGGCCTTCTTCTCCCGGGCAAGGTTTGCTCTTTTCTCCGGAACTTCCTCACCAAAAGATCCTTTTCGGTTCGCATTGGCGGGACGAGTTACGGTCACTTTACGCCTGTCCGCGGAGTGCCTCAGGGATCGGTAATCTCGCCCTTCCTTTTTAATGTTATTATGTTACCACTGGCCTGGCATCTCGGCTCTATGCCTGACATGCACTTTCTGATGTACGCGGATGACATCACAGTGTGGACTGTACACCCAGACCTGACTCGGCAAACCGCGTGCCTCCAACAAGCCTTGTCTGACACGCAGAAATGGTGCGAATATGCTGGACTGACACTCTCCGTCGAAAAGACAGCTATTCTGCCTGTGGCCAGTGCTTGGGGCCGTCGCCGACTGGCGATGTCTCCAATCGCATTGCAACTCTGCGGGCGACCCGTACGCACTGCCACCTCACTTCGCGTGCTTGGATTAGAAATTTATGCGTCTGGGTCAGCGTCTATGTGGATACGTTCAGCTCGCCAAAAAGCGGGACAGATGCTCCACCTCATCCGACGCATCTCACAGAAGTCTGGTGGCTCCTGTTCCAAAATGGCCCGTCTACTGGTGCGGTCTGTACTCCAGCCTCGGCTTGTTTACCAGGCACAATTCCAACACCTGAACCAGGCGGAGTGGGCTCGACTTGAGGCAGTTAACCGAGCCGCAATGCGTGCAATTACCTGCCTCCCTAGGATAACACCGATCCCGGCTCTTCAGGCTGAAGCTCAAGTTAACACCTTGGATGAGCTTGTTCATCAGCGTCGGTCCGCCCGCATGCATAAACTCACCTTTGTTGCTGAGGCAGCGGCGTTAGGAAATTACATGGGTCGTTCACTACCCACATCTCCAGCCTGCGTCGTTACCAGGCCACCTTGGCTATACCATCAGGTGACCGACAACAGGCCACTAACGCGACTTCACAATCGATGCAACGGACATACTGATACGCTTTTCGCGGTCGCGCAAGAACTGGCGGCGGAGTCTCAACCCCAGGTGGTGCAGGCATTTGTGGATGCTGGGGCCAAGGACTACGTGGTGACGACAACACTACAATGTCCTTCCCACCCAGAGGCCTGTCAAACGTGCTTCTACGAAACACACCGCACCCTGCCGTCTATGCTGGCTGAGCTTACGGCCATCCGGGACGGCTTGCAAGCACTAACTCCTGCTCTTCATCAAGCCCCTGGAGGTACTACTTTACAAATTTATACAGACTCCACAGTGGCCATACGTGATTTACGTCGAGTGAATAACAACTCGGCTATCTCGAGGGACATTCATGACATACTGGATACGTACCCCTGCCCTCTGCGGCTCTCGTGGGTCCGGCGAAATACGCTTCCCGCTCACATTGCGGCGGATGGTGCCTGCCACACTGCATTTGTTCCACGACCATTGCCTTTACTGACATTAGATACCCCAGGACAGTTTTTACAAAAGAAAGAAGATCTTCGTCGCGCCACACGAGCTCTAATTCCACCGTGTGGAACGGACCTCCCTAGCCGACTCGCTCGCTGGGAGGAGGTCTTGCTGCGAAGACTTCGCGTTGGTGTAGCCCTCTCTCCCGCTGTTACCCGGGAGTGGCCACCACGCTACCATGCCCCGTTCGACCAGAGCTGCCCCTTTTGCACGGCTCCTGCCCAAGATGCCGACACAGAACATTTGCTGTGGACGTGCCCTTCATTGCAAGCGGCCAGAACACGACACCTTCGAGGCACAGGCCTCCACCCTGGCAGACCACCTGACCTCCATCGGTGGATATGGGGACCCCACCACCGCTCCCTTCTTGCGTTTGTTCGCGAAACGGGAGTTAAGCTATACTTGTAGCATAGTATTTATGCCAACGGGCATACTGTCGCAAATAAAAAAAAAAAAAAAAAAAAAAAAAAAATAGACGATAGCAGCAAGCAATGCGGAAAAGTGGGCGGGCTTTCAAAAAAATTACTCTGAGCAAGGCGACGAAATCGTTTCTTATACCGTGCGCCGAACCCTGTCGGCTGGAAGAAACGGCAGAATTATGGCCCTCTTCGACGCATGGAACGATCCCTCGATGAAGGGTATACGGTCGGAGCTAATAATCGTGACCTGTCGTCGGCTTTACGGAGCAACGCCCCGCTATGTTTGTGTAGTTGTACTCTTTCCTTGACCCTTTTTTCTCTCCTTGTTTCGGTTCCCTGCTGCTTGTTTTACCCTTAATATTAGGTAGCACCATGCAAACGTGTAATTCTGACGTCCCGGTGACCTTTGTTGGCCGATGGCAAGCCCTGATGGACCCCGCCTAGAATTTTGCAGTTTGCAGGTACGTAATAGCATTGTTTTGCGCAGGCATTCGGAATAAAAATTTTTATCGTTTTAGATTATGTTTGCTTCAACAGATAAAAGTTCATTTCGGCTTTATCTCCGGGACAAAACAAAAACTGTCCGTAACGGTTTGCGTTGGGGACAAAAAAAAATCTAAACAAAAATGAAAGAAGCGAATGCTTATATTTATGAAAATATTACAC
>NW_027526460.1:45856169-46178087 GCF_048455015.1 Haemaphysalis longicornis
TAACTGCAGCTCCGCCTTGTAGGCATTCAGAATAACGAAATTAATTTTTGGCATTTGGTAAGGGAGGGAATACGTTATTCTGCTGATGACAAATGCCTTAATCAATCGCAGCCTCTCCCCTTCTCGTAGTTCCTGTCGCCGGTTAGTTATTCGTTTGATAAGACCGATTGCTTGGACTACACGTTTATTAAATTGAGGTATAAATTGGGCGTTTGCCGTGTTGTGCTGTATGAGTAACTCCAGCACCTTCAGGGTGCATACCTCTGCAATTGGGTGGTCATCAAGGGAAAATTAATGTTCGATGGAGTTTTCACTCCAAGTTTAGGTGTCAGAAGAAGCAATTCCGACTTGGTGGATGAACAGGTAAGGCCAGCCAGTTTGGCTTCCTCCGCGACTATTTGAGCGCCGGTTTGGAGGATTTCCTCAATGAGGGCATCACTGCCTCCTGTTACCCAGAGGGTGATATAATCGGCATATAGACTGAAGCGTAGATGGGGAATTTGCTGCAGCTTTTTAGGAATGTTTATTATAGCCAAATAAAAGAGCAGTGGCCATAGTATAGCGCCTTGTGGTGCTCCTATAGATGGTAGGGAGAGGGCGTCCGGTGTGATGTTGCCGATTTGTATTTATACCATGCGTGTTTCCCAGAAGTGAGAGATATAGTCACAATTGCGCTTTTTCATGGATTCCAGACCATGCAGTATCGCAGTGTGCGACACTCTTTCAAATGCCTTGGTAAGATCTAAGGTCAGGATTGCTGCCGTACCGAATGTAGTGGGGGTACAACTGAAGAAGGATGTCTTGAGTGGACAAACCGGGTCGGAATCCGATCATGGAATGCGGAAGTGGGCCGGATGAGTTGAGATGCGACATAAGGCGGGCACGAATGATGTGTTCAAGGACCTTTCCCACGCACCAGGTGAGGGAAATTGGTCTGAGCTGTTCAATAAACAATGGTTTTCCCGGCTTGGGAATGAGGGTGATTTTGGCATGTCTTCAGGGCGTTGGCAGGGAGCCTTATTTCCAAAAACGATTAAAAGACGCCTTGAGGACCAATATGGAGTCATTGTCGAGATTCCGGAGCATTTTATTTGTAATGCAATCCGGTCCCGGGCGGACCTTGGTCGGAGTTTGAGGAGGGAACCTCGCACCTCCTCCTGCGTCGAGAATTTCTACTTGTGCCCACATGCTTTCAATATAGCGCGAGCTTTCTCCCTCCAAAGTTCTCGTGAAAGACCCGGTGTTCAATCAGTCGGCGTATTTACCGCTAACATCCATCGTGTCGGGCAGTCAATGACCGGCTACTTAGGCCTTAGCCTCCTTAATAATACCCATAGCACTTTTACACGAGTCTATAAGTATGCGACACTCTGTGATTATGGGGCAAGAACGAATGCGATTCTCGAAAAACAATTTACGGCCATTTTCAGTCTGTGAGCGAAGCACATAACATCAGGTATTCGGCCTCCAGGTCTTCCTTGTCCATTTTTTCGAAGCATCGATCGGTCACGTCAACGGCGGATTTAGACAAATGTGCTCTCGCACTAAAACCTGGCGGCTAAAACCTGTCAGTTTCAATTTCGGCGGGTGTTCCTTTTTTTTTTCTTGAATTTCTCCTGCAATCTGACCAACAAGCCCAGTTGCATGTGATCCCAAACTCGTGGGACGGCCTCCAGGGAACAACTTTCGCGTGTGCGTAGCGCGTCTCTTACTTGTCGATGAACGGATTAGTGATTTTGTCCCTTTTGCGTCCCTTTCAAAAGTGTCCCTTTTGGCAAGCCCTGATTGGCTAAAAGCAAGCAACCGGAAGTGACGTAACGCAAGCGCGGCAAACCTACTGTTAACGCTCACTGCTTAACCGGAAGTACGTCACGAGGAAGGGGCGCAAAAGGGACGTCTTCAAAAGGGACAGTTACGAGAATACCGCCCCAGAAGGCGCCTGAATAACGCAAAAGACATTGACAAGGCACTCATCCTTCTTTAAGTCGATTTACAACGAAACTGTATACGTCTAGTCCCCCCATTTCTCGCGCCCGTGTGGAACGAAGGCTCGCCGTGTGGAGCGAAAACTCGGGGGCTTTTGTGTTCAGCCTATGAAAAAATTCATAAGCATCATCATTATCACCATCATCATCAGCCTATCTACGCTCACTGCAGGGCAAAGGCCTCTCCCATGGATCTCCATAGATCTCCATAGGTCCTGTTCTAAGTGAGACCTATTTATCCTCGCAAACTTCTTGATCTCATCTGCCCATCTAACCTTGTGCCGCCCCCTGCCACGCTTGCGTTCTCTAGGGATCCACTCTGTTACCCTTAATGACCAACGGTTATCTTGCCTTCGCATTACGTCCCCTGCCCACACCCATTTCTTCTTCTTAATTTCTACTAATATGTCCTAAACACGTGTTTGTTCCCTGACTCACTCCGTCTCTTCTTGTCCCTTCATGTTACACCTATTTTCTTCTATTTTATTGCTCGCTTAGTCGTCCTCAATTTAAGTTGAACCGTTTTAATGAGCGTCCAAGTTTCTGCCCCGTAGGTGAGTACCGGTAAGATGCAGCTGTCATACACTTTCTTCTTCAGGGACAATGGTAGGCTGCCATTCATTAACTGAGAATGCCTACCGAAAGCTTTCCACCCAATTCTTATCCTTCTAATTATCTCTGCCTCATGGTTGGAATCTGGGGCCACTACTATAAGCAGATGTAAGCCGATATATTCGCTTACCACTTACTTCTATTGCATTGCCACCTATCTCAAACCGCTGCGCTCTCCCGAGGTTATTCAGCATTACTTTAGTTTTCTGCATATTAATTTTCAGGCTCACGGTTCTACTCTGCTTGTCCAGTGCGGTAAGCATGCTTTGCAATTCGTCCCCCGAGTTACTTAGCAAGGCAACGTCATCAGCAAGTCTGAGGCTACTTAGGTATTTTATATTAACCCTTACGCCCACCTGTTCCAAATCCAATGTTCTGAATAACTACGGTATACTGTGTTTTTACTTTGGCCATTGCTGATTCCACATCTTCATAGAAGAGTTCAACTAGCTGGTCGTCGTGGCTGGATGTAGGCGCGTAGCCCTGTGCCACCTTGAATTTGTACCTCTTACTAGGCCTGATTACAAGACCGGCTACCCTTTCCGTAATGCTATAGTGTTCGTTTATGTTTCCGGCTATGCTTTCATTGACTAGAAATCCCGCTCCCAGTTGTCTTCTGTTCACTAGACCACGGTAACACAGGACGTGTTCATTTTTCCGCACTAAGGGCTTCACCTGTCCTTCCTATCTCGATAAGCCCTATATTCTTCGGACAACACCTCTAGACTCGCCTCGCTGGATAAAGTTCTCGTGTTAAACCTTGCCAGGTTCAGATTCCAATGGCGGACTGCCCGGATTCAGTTATTCTTAGCACCTTCTGCTGCGTCGCAGGTCTGACCGCCGCCGTGGTCAGTTGCTTCGCAGCCACTGGAGACTGAGGGCCGAGGGTTAATTGGCGGTATTCATTGGAGGTTGTGGCCATTACTGCACCAGGGTGGCCAATCCTTCTCTGGCGAGGGAGTGCGTTACCGGCAATGGTCGCTGAGATCAGGCCGCACCCCAAACCTCCTGCAATTCCATCAACACGCTGATTCTTTTCTAATCCGGTGGAAATTGTGCGGCACTGGGATTCGAACCGTGATCCTTCTGCAAGCTAGGCTGATGCTCTATCTCTACACCAGCGCTGCACCTGAACTCGCAAGTAGCGTACTGCAACTACCAGCTCGGCCGCATATCACTCTCCGCCCTCAAGATCGCTAAGACCATCCCGCAGCTTCAATATGGCGGTGAGATCTTTGAGTGGCGCCCCCTGGCTCTGACGTCGGCTTAGGGATTCGCGCCGCTGTCGTCTGCTACACTCCGCTTGTGAGGGAACAGTGCCTGGGCTAGAAATCGCCCGCTTCGTTGCTGAAGTGCGTTAAAAAGCGTATTTCTAGCGACTCAGCTATTTTGCCAGCTTCTGACGCATCTGAATAATTTGCAGCTGTATCCCCCACAAATTTGCAACACACGAGAACAACTTTCTTCAGAGTATCGGTCAGAAGATCGTGTGTAACTCGTCCTTTCTTGCTTATTCGCGAGGATCAGCGATCAGAGCTTCTCGATAAGTATTCAAAATGCGTAGGCTTCCCTTCAGTATTTTTGAGATGCTCCTATGAAGACTCAACAGTCTAATACTACGTACCAAGCAGCGGCCTCTACACGCTCATCGCACAGCAGGAAATAAAGCGGCTTTCTTCTGTTTCTTTCGTTGTTGTCTTGTATCGGATTAATGTTTCTTGCTTTTTTTTTTTTCTGCCCAACGCATTAATTTTTCTGCGCTGTTACCAACTTCTTATTAGGAGGTTTCGGGATGTTTGGGAGCCTCCCAAAGGTCGTGTGGATATTTCCTTCATTTTGTATGGCATACATTCCCTTCTTCACAAATTGGCTTTCATTACGGCTGCGTTCAAGAAGGCGCATATCCGCAGCGTGCTTTGTTTATTCACATGCAAATACAATGATAAGGTTTGTGCTACGCCACCGCGATCGTGCCCTAGACAACGTGGTCCACAGTACTCGAAGGCGGCTTTTGTGCTCCGAATTTCTATCGTAATTATATCGTTATCATAACGAACTGACTCTCAACTCGAACAATGATGACATGATTACGGTGTTGAAGGCATGATATACTCGCTAACTAACGTAATAAATATATTACAAGACTCGAAACCAAAGAAGAATTCCAAGTAGCTCTTCATTGCTTTTCAACCCTTCCAGGCGCGAAGAACAAATCCTATTCTACTCGGGATGGCGTTCTACGATTTGAAGAAAATTACTTTTACTCTCTTGTCCTGAACTGAGGACCCGGCCCACTAACCAGATCGATTTAATTGTTAAACAAAGTTTTCCCCTCCTCTCCTTACTCTTCCTCCTCTTGAGTGCAGTTTTCCTATAACGCATATCCGAATATCGGGAAGATATGGCTGTGCAAAATGTTCCGAAATATCCCTCCAGGTCTTAACAAACACATATGTGTTACTATAAATTTAACGAAGACGTGACTCGTTTTGCTCAATAAACCTCCATACTGGTTAGATGCCTGGTATAGAATCAGCACGCGCGTAAATACACACTGGGTTATTTGGAACTCAACCTACAGTTTTTGCAGTCTATAGTGCATTTCGGCAAACTTTCATGCCTTGACAACGTAAAGTGATGTGACAGAACGCGTTCGAGCGTTCGGCAAGGTTGCAAAAACTGTTTTACCTTACATATGATTACAGGGAATCGTGATGCCTTCTGCCAAAGCCGACAGCCCTGAAGACCTAGAATTTGTTTTGGTCTTCCATTTTCGCTGTTGTCGGTTATTAGCAGCTGACTGTTCCTTTTGTTCGAATGCTTACATGAGAAGCTGACGCCTAGCTTCGACTCTTCGCGCTCCGCACAGGACCGGCTTCGCAAGAAATGGGGTGGCGCCGGCAATGTTTCTCCCGTAGCGGTATCCAAAACTATACTTTAATTGACACCATGAGCTATTGTATACGATTTTAAGCCTATTATTATGATAAAAAGTTACCCACACGCCAATTCTGGTGCGGACAAGCATCAGACATTGACCGAGCGCAAAGAAACAGCAGGGAGAGCGATCCTGAGTGAAGCAGACGACAAATGCGAGAATCCCTAAGCTGACGTCACGGAGGCGCGCTTCGCAGCGCCGCCTGTGTTCGCGCTCACCGCCAATATCGTTTGGACCCCTGGAACCCCTGGACACGAGTGCCTCAACGGAGATGAGGCGGCCACGCCACTGCCCGAGTACTCGCCCTGCGGGCCATCTGCGAAGAGAGTCAAGACCAGGAGAAGACTTCCCACACGCTCAATGGCTACGCGGACATCCTCTCGCACTTCAGAAACGAGCGTCAACGGTACCCTCCATCCCACTCCCAACTTTCCCGACGCGAAGCGACCACACTCCGCCGGCCTAAGACCAACTCCTACTCCCCCCTCAACCCTCCTCCACCGTATCTACCCCACCCAATATTTACAGTACCTGCAACTGGTACCTCCAGCCCGGCACCCTGTACCATCCGGTACGGAATTGCCAACAAGCCCCATTTGTCAAACCCAATCCCGGTGTCACGTACGATCGGTGGATGGATAGGTTTACCAGCTCGGACCTCTCCACTCAGCGCGTGCTCATAAATAGGGCACGAGCAGCCAGCCATCAAGGACCGGGGCATCCCGGAACAGGGGACGCACCCCACAGGGCCGGTGCTCTCACCATCCTGCCCCACCGTGATGTTCTCTCTCTCCCTTCCTCCCCTGCAATTTCTATGAGTGCATTGAATAAGGGGGAGGGGGGGGGGGCGTGTAGGCAGACTTCACGCGCTCACTGATGACATACCCGTTATTTAGGGTGGATATTTCTACGTGGTGGACGTCTCACGGCCCAGTGCGACATGCCTGCTTTCCTCCGTGGTCGAGGAGTTTGGATTGGTGTGCCACACAGACAGCAAGAGGCCTACGACGTGGGAGGGAAACGGCCAGCCTGTTTGACCGCCAGACTTAAGCTCTAATCCGCCCAAGTTTGATTCAGGTAATTGGCTAGGAAGTATGCTCACCCGCGAATTAGAAGCAAGCGTGTTTTGTTTCGTGCCCTCCTTGCACTGTTCCCAGCTTCCTTGGTCGTCCTTCGCCACAGAGGGAAAGGGCACGTTTTTTTTTTCTGTTACCTTACGGTGAGACACCGCAACGTGGACGTGCTTTACTGCCCAACGCCAGCAAACCAACCGCAATCCTCCGCTTTGGTGAGTGGAACGAATGCTGAAATAACTGAGCTTTACACTTCAACTAAGAACCAAAACCAAATCTTTTCAATCCCACTCCGGAACAAAATAATAAATACGTTTCGTTTACGTTTTCATCCTGGCCAAAAAATATCGTCCTTGTTTTCGTTTTCCGGTTTGGGTTTTCGTTTCGTTCAGACAGTCTGGTTTTACGCAACGAAGGCAGCGACACCCGAAGGGACATTAACACAGGGAACACAGGCGTGTGACAAGGTGTCTAGGCATATGCACTATTACAATATCACCTTTGAATCACCGCTAGGCCTGTTTATTTTCCTGTTTATAAACCTAGCCAGATTTATTTTTCTGAAACTCCTCATGCTGAAACTCGCCCGGCCTTCTTTTTTCCCTTCCTGTATAAGGTCAGGCGACTCCGCCGACACAATTTGAACACATTTCCAGTGCCGCATATTTTGTTAGCTTTTTTTCTCTCTTCCTCTATCCTCACTGCCTTTCCGATCGCTGCCTCGAAGTGTTCCAAGAGCATCCCGCTCGTCGCAGCCGCCGCCTCACCCTCAGTTGGAGAGGCTCAAGAGCGATCATTACTGGCTTGCAGAAGATGAAGTATAATACATCGCGTGCTACACACCTTGCCAGCCGCGCCCTCGCTCGGTGACAGGATAAATCGCTCCTTCTAACTCGTAGAGTGTTTCCCTCCCACACATTTCATACCCGCAGTAATCAGTTTTATCTTTACTGTCTATAGAGACAGGCAGCAACCTTATTTCGACGCACCCGGACCGTTTACTTCTTTGAGTGGTTTTCGTCCCGAGGCTGCCGACGTGTGATTATTGCATTTGCATGATTACCGTCGCTTTACAGTCGTTTACGTGATTATACCGTCTGCGCGCTGCTAAAAGGTGTGTCGGCAAGCCCTACCAAATAGATGTTCCGTGGGCGGGAACAGAGCTCCACGTGGCCTACCGGTTTGGGAGGTCTGCATCTTGTTTTCTGCAGCTAGCAGAACGGTAAATATCGCTCGTGCGCTATGAGAACGATGAGAACGGTGTTTAGAACTAACGCGGATAGATCGACGACACGATGCGATTATGAAGGTGCGTTTTTACCTTTTTGTTGCGAGCAGAGTTGCCGCAATTGTGACTGAACGGTAATCTTCAATGTGGGCTACAGCCTTCCTCCACTTCCGCCTTCAGTTCAGGAACTGTCGTTCAGGCGATTGTGCTCTGTGTTCATGCAAGGTGCTTCCCATTTCACGAATTTCATTTCATTTCATTTATTTCATCCTTAAGGGCCCGAGGGCATTACATAAGGGAGGGCAAGGGACGACGTACAGCGCAATATTCAAAATAACGCACACAAAAGCAAACAAAAACGCACAGAAGCCAGGATCGAATTCAGAAGGAGTGTAGAACAACAAAAACATGAATATTGTGCCAAAATTATAAAGAAATACACATATAAGAATTAAAAACCTAGGGTAAGGACAGATCTAAACTACAGCCCAAAAATAGAGTGGTCGTTATTAGGAACAAGCAAGTTGCACAGACAAATGGCCGGTGACCTTAGTGCGGAACGTTTCGCGGTTGGTGCATGATGTGAAGTGCTCCGGTAGGGCATTCCACATGACTATTGTGCGCGGAAAAAATGACGAGGTAAGTGCTGACGTATGGCCGGCGGTACGAGCAAAGGGACTGCAGTGATTTAGGCGTGCTGGAGTTCTGTGCGCTGGTTGAAGCAATGGATGACGTGAGCGAGGATGATAGAAGTAACGGTGGAAAAAGCATAGACGGGCAACCATTCGGCGGGATTCAAGCGTTGGGAGAGAGAGATAGTGTTTTATTGCAGTGATGATGGTTCTATGGGAGTATTGCGATGAAATGAAGCGGGCGGCTCGGTTTTGGATGGACTCTAATTTGGTTGTTAGATAGGCTTGTGATGGGTGCCAGATTGGCGCTGCATATTCAAGTTTTTGTCGTACGAAAGTGATAAAAGGTAACTTTTTTACTGCAGTGGATGCGCACTTGAGGTTGCGTAGAAGAGGTAGCTAAGAGTTCTGGATGCTGCAAAGAAGGTAGTATCAATATGGATAGTCCATGATAGCGATCGATGACTTAAAGTGAATCCCGAGATATTTATAAGATGAAACACAGGCGATGAGAGTGGAATTGGTAGAATAAAGGTAAGAAACTGCTGCACGTTTACGAGTAAATGATAATGATGTGCATTTAGCTGTGTTTAGTGGCATGGGCCATTTATCACACCATGCAGCAATGGAGTCAATGTCGCCTTGAAGATCCGAAACATCGCCTGGTTTGTTAATGACGGCGTAAATGACGCAGTCATCAGCAAAAAAGCCGAAGGTGGGATTTTATATTAGCAGGAAAATCATCGATGTAGATGAGAAAGAGAAGGGGTGGTAAGCCGGCGCCTTGCGAGACAGCGGAAGTTACTTTGGAGAGGGCTGATTCATAGTTTTTGGCGGTGTTGCGTACGGGAAGGCCGATCCGAGCCGAGCTCCGTCGCCTCTGACATACGTGTGGTAGTGTGGTGTGAAGCGAGCGGCCAGCCGCTGTTGCAGCCGTGAAGAAGTACAGAAGCCGTAGGCTAACGTAACTGTTTACTTCATAGCCAGAGGTGAGCCGAAACCAAAGAACAATGCCCCGACGGGCGAGGTAACAGTACAGGACTCGAGCAGAGTGACAGCATTGATTCACTGCTCAAACAGGAATGGGTCGAATGGGTCGTATGGGCGCTTGCGGGGGTCGTATTTATACCCAAAAGCGTCAACGGTCAAAACAAGCGTTCCCTCTAGGTTGTGCACACGCCACGCACGTCACAGACACACAAAACACTCTTTCCAGAGTTCGTGAGCAGTCGGTAGCATCGGCGCACGCTGAGCCCGAGAGAGGGGAGAAATGAGGACTCCGTTGCGGGCTTCCGTGTCATTGGGCAAGTCTCGGCGCGCCTCGCCGGCAACCGCCGAAGTTTGAAACGCGCCGAAAGCGAAGCGTCTGACCCGGGCTTGACGAGACGTGAAAACATGAGTCACCGACACGGTGGGGCTTGTTTGAAAGGCGCACGTAGTGGAGGCTTCGCCGCACAGCCAAGGAGTATTAAAACGAAGCCCAGTGACGGGCTCAGTCGTAACAGTGGCCGTAAGCTGCATGCGCCGTGTTAGAAAGTGCTTAATATAACTTAATATGTTAGCAGGGAGACCAAGAAAGCTTAGCTTGCGAATTAGGTGATTGTAAGGTACGCCATCGAATGCTTTGGTGAAGTCAAAATCACCGCTAGGTATGGTGGCACTCACAGAATATATCGGGGAGACCATTGATGACCTTCCCAGCTGGCCGTGAAAAACCAACCAAGACGACGCTAGCCAAAACGACACCACTGTCAACAGGCGACTTAGGCATTGCCCTATGTACCCCTTGTGGTTGTGCAGAAAATGTGTACTACGCCACAATAGACTGTGTGAACTATTACTGAAATCATTGAGGGCGTACCCGAACAGAAGACATCCGTTTAGCGCGTCTGATTCTGAACAGTGATACTAAGTTCCAGGATACCAACGAGAGCGACTCGAGCCCACGCAAGAAACAAACTTCGGCACAAGCCCAGTAAACAAAATGTGACGGCTACGTTAAGGATGGCACCGCAACATACTGAACATTCAGGAACACTGGGGCCACATTATACTGTCTTCCACTTTTAGAAGGCGAGCCAGGGGACAGTCGAGGAACGTGCATTACCGATCAAGTCGACGTGGTACGGCAGTTACACACAAGAAAGCCTGCAATATATTTTCTGCCACGAAACGGAGTTGTGTTAGTTCGCCATTATTGATCCTATAGAATGTCATCATTAAGCAGCAATATCACATTTCAAAGCACCGGTGTAAACAGAAGCTGCTAGCGACAGGTGTCTGAATGGCTTGACGGATCAGTACTAGGGTGCTGAACTGCTGAAATGATCGTCGTTTCATTTTTTAGGCGTGTTTCCTCCGTAAGCCTTGTTTATGTACCGGCGTCAGCAGTATGGCTGTGGGCGTTCGGATGTCGCGGGAAAGGGCAAAGACTACTTGTGGAGGGAACTATCGCCATCATTAGCTAGAAAACGAAGAGGTGTTAATATATTTAATAGCGTTCTAAACAGGCCCATCGCCCCGTTTATATTTACTCAACACGCGTCCATTACGAGGAGAGGTTTCGCAGGATTACAGTTAAGCGTGCTACTGATGATGATGGGAGTAGTGGGGTTCGTAAAAAATCTCGGTATTACTAGCAATATCCAGGAAAGACATTCATCCGGCCATCCTTACAATTGGAAATTCCTGTGATTTATCCCTGTGAGCAGAATTCAGGTATAGTGGAAGTAGGGGGGGGGTGGCGCTGGAGGCTGTTACACTGGCGACGGCGTCCCCGCACTGAGCTCCGTCTCTTCCGTCATGTAGTGGTAGCGTGGTGGACGAGCGCCGAGCAGAAGCTGCCTCGGAGTTGACGACAAGAGCCGAGAGCAAAACATAACTGCTTTATTACATCGCGAGAGATGAACAGCAGTGATTATAGGAGCAGCAGCCCGCTGGCGTGCTTACATGACTCGAGCAGAACAACGCCAGGACACGATGCCGTCGACGTTCTCAAGGGCGCTCAAGGAGAACGTGTGTTTACAGCCCAAAGCGCCAACGGTTTTTTGCTCATGCTACTAAAAAAATGGCTGCGGCTTAGGTCCGCTAACCTTGGATATGCAAAGCAAAAGCTTGGCTTAGTCTGGTTGAGTCTTGGTTTCGCTTGGTTAACCTTTAATTTAGCTGTATTGCCGACCACGTCTCAAAGCCGTTCAACGCTCACAGAAGGAGACCGGGTGAACGCGGCATTCGCTGGGGCGAACGCGGTGTTCATTCATGGCGAACGCACCGTTCCTCTTCGCCTGGCGCGAAACGAGTCACGTTGCCCGAAACGACACAGCGCCGCATGCATGGGAGGCTGCGGGGGTGGTTGGCTGCCTCGGCCGCAGCGGCGGTGGCGACCGCTGTGACGAATCACGCGATGCGCTTCGAGGGGTGTGTCGCCGGGGGTGTCTCCGGCCAAAAGGTCCTTTCCGCATCCTCCACGAAATCTCTGGACGAAACTAGTAAAGCTTTGTAAAGCTTTGCTTTAAAAAGTACAAACAAAAACCCAAGTCTCATGATGCGCTCCGCAGGGCCGGTGCATGCTGTTGCCGGAGAGAGGGAGGGAAAGAAGGAGTCTATTGCAGCGAAGGTGGCGGTGAGTCAGCCGCGACAGTCGCCGCCAACGGCCGTTAGAAGGGTTATGGCCAAGCCGCATTTTCAGAGTTCCATGATCGATGTAACTGGCCATCAATGCCATGTAAGAAAGCATCTCGGCGCGCTGGCGTGCTGTGCGCTAAAGAAGCTCGCACACCACGTCAACACGCGCTCACACAGTCGATTCGTAACAGGGCAAACCTCGCGTTGAAGAGATACTAAAGGCGTAATAACTTATTGTTTTAAGTCAAAGACAATGCGTTTGGCTTTTTTCTCTGATTTTGTTCTGCTTTTATTTGCGCTGTTTGCTGAGAAATGAACAATTAAAGCTGGAATTCCTCTCTACCGTCACTCTTTCATTCTTCCTATATGTACGCTGTATATACAGACATGCTGTACTTCTACATTTCACCCGCGCTAAGAGGGCTATGAAGACAACGTGCAAATTTATGTTATTCCAAAAATGTGGCGTCTTAGAGTGCCCTCAGCGCTTGTCCAGTAGAAAACGGTGCTTTTTCGCTGATGAATTTAACAAAGCCCAAATTTCAATTCTCCCGCTGCATCGCATATTTCATGACATCAGAGCCGATGCATTAGAGGCAGTTACCTGGAACGGACATTTATTATGTTGGCTTCATGGAGCATTCAAGGTGCAATTTAGCGTTCCTTCATGCAGGAGGTCATCACAAAACTCGCTTGGTTACCTTCGGCCTTCCTAGATGGCACGTTGACGCTTTTCAGCAACGATTGCGGTTCAGCTTACTTTTGATCCGCATTTCGCCGTATTTTTTTACCACTCAGAGTAATTGTTTGGTGATGTAAGTGGCAGCGTCATTTATGCTGGTCAACCGGTGCTGTGCCAGAAAACCGTCTGCGCGCCGTCGGTGTTTTGCAGCGTTGGCGGGCGGCAGTTCCGCGGTGTGTGCGGTGCGTATGTGTTTACATGTTCGTTTGGAACTTAGATTGCATACCCCGCCATTGCTACTGTTATAATTAGAATATGCGCCGAGTATGAAGCGCATACAGATCGTTTTGCGAGCGTGCAATTCCCGTTTTATTCGCGTTTAGTTTTGTCTCCCTCAGTACGCATAACCGGGCCGTGATGGGATGACTCAAGTGCGGGAAAGTGGCTTGTGAGTTGTTTGAGAGAAATTTGCATTGAAACTGGTGTCAGTGTTATCCTAACGAGGTGACCTTTCGAATGAACCAAAATTGTATTTCGTCTTCTTGGGCCCCTTAAAGCATAGGGGAATCCTGCTTTGGCTTTTCCCGACGTCATTCCTTCAACTTTTCATAAAAAATCTCACCTCGCCTTACCTTCAACTGCAAGTAAAACTGTAAGAACTTGGGAATATTTGTGCGCACACACAAAAACAAACTACAGGGGCGCCTAATCTTTCTATTGCCGTCTGAGGACACGTGACCATCACTTCTCGCTGAGTTATGCCACCGAACTACGGTATGCCGCTGGGTTTGTGCAGCGAAGCTTTGTGTTGCTGAGTGCATGATGTCGCGAAACACGCAGGAACTCAATTTTTCTTTTTGAGTAGCCTTCACTGCAAGGCTCCACGTGGGAAAGGCAGCTTTAAAGAAACCAACCTTTTGCGCCGAACTCTCTTAAAGACAGCTTCATTACAGTGCAATATTATTACACAACACTGAGGACCAGTAGAAGAGGAGGTTGACCTGGAAATAGTGCCGGCCGCTTCCCAATTCGCTCGCTCGGCTGTTCCTGCATATCGTCACTGTAAATAAACCCGTTTCATCAACCAAGACCGTGTCAATATGTTGTTTGGCTAGTTGGTGCATACATCTTGAAAAAAAAAATAGCGCTGGAAAAACGACACAAAAACGAAGAAAGACAAAAATGAACCGCACATATGTCATCGTTCTTCGTTTTCGTGTCGTGTTTTTAGCGCTCTTTTTCTTCAAACGGCTTTCTATATAATTTGTAGAAAAGCGTTGGCCGAAAGACATTTTTTCCAGGGGTAGTATAAACAGCCCTATCAACGAATGAAGGCCCTAGAAACTTTTGTTTTTAAACCGCCCGCCGAAATTTAACCAGCATGTCCCACCACGGTTTCTGCTGGCCATGCTGTTTGGTTGAGCCAATTTTTGTACTTAGCGTTTTTTGCCAGCTAAACCAAGTAACGTGTGGTGCTCGTGCATTAAGAATTCACAGAGATATTTAAGACTGCTTGCGTGTGGGAATGAGACCGCATTTCGAAAGTGCTCGTGAAGTAGGTGCTGTGCGATCTGTTGCGCACACTGACACACGCGCTGCAAGCATATTGGAAGGCGGGATACATTTGCTTCTCTTTGAGCACTGCTTCCCCAGAATGAACGTTCTCCGTGGCTGGGGTGCAGATGTTCTCTTCACGGGCTGCCACTTGCACCTGTCACGCGATATGACGTCAGCTTTCCCCGCTCTCGTTCCCCGTCGCAGGCACATGCGTCGTTAACGTCGTTAACGTCATTAGCGACGCACTCCGTTGTTAACGTGCTGATTTAACGTCGTGGTAACGCGCTCTGCTCCTACCCTACGGAGACTCGTGTTCGATTCCAAAGTTGCCTATTTTCTTTCCAAATCAATTTATGTAGTTGAAATTCAATCCTGTACACACACACACGCATTGGCACAAATTTCGACATTTTTGCATTTTTTACTCTTCATAGATGTGGCCGTTTCCTGTACCGGGCAACAACTAAAACGCGTGTTTTTCGCACAATGAGACACCTAAGCCCTTCGCAATAAATTAAAAATGCAGGCATGAAAAAAACAGGAAATGTTTCTTCACGTGACGCATGCTCTTAGGGAGTGCGTCTTATAACAACCGTCATCGGGATTCTTGGTAAGGGAGCGGTAAAGGAGCGCAAGATCTTAGGCGCTGATTAAGTTACCTAGCTGACTAGCTCATTATGGCACTCAACGGTGTGGTAGCTAACGGCAGTGGTGATTCGGAGCAAAACCACTTCTCGGAATGCGTTACGTGCGCTCTAAAAACATGACCTGAGCGCTGCTTGCCGCGGAAGTACCAGTCCGTGGAATGGACGTAAAGAGAGAAGGCAAATGACAGGTTCAGCTGTCTAACCACCAAAAGGAAATTAGTATCACTCGGAGCAGCGTATGCTAAAATCTCCTTCCGCGCAATGAGAAGAAGGAGCAGTTATCTGCAATTAGAACAGCTGGAAGCGCCTTTCGTCAAGTGTCTATACTTTCGTGGTACACTCATTAGGGCACATGTGTCGTTCGAGTCGTACCGCAAGTGCAAAGGCGACGGGGTAACACGGGTTTCATTGCACATTCGCAGCAACGATACACACCAAGAAGGTATGTAGATGAGGCTAACTATTGCACTCGTCGGGTCGTCCCACTACGATTCCCATCGAGCCACCCGACGCACGGCTTGGCTCGGAACAGCTCGGGGCTGACGTCCCCACGGAGCCCTCGGGTGGCACGCAATGACAGAGGGCCGAGCGCGTCTCCTGGATCGTCGGTCATCCGCCAATTGGCGCGCAATTATCCGCGCGGGGCTAGCATCGACGGCCGCGGAAGCTGCGTCACTTTGGGGTCTGCCGCTTGGACCCTAATTGGAGACCTTCTTCGGACCTGTTGCCTGGGCGAAAAGTGATCAGCAGGAATCACTAGAGCACGGTGGGAGGGGGGAACCTGGAAGTTGGTGGCGAGACGCAGAAGGAAAAAAAGACGAAGCAAAAAAATGCGGACGAGCTTTCATCTGTCGTCCACATTGGTCTCCCAGAAATGTCCCCGCAATTGCAGGGTTGAGGTGGCCTTCCACGGCGAGCCTCCGCCCGTACAGGTTTGGAGACCTGTCCGTTATATGCTACCGCACTGGGTGCCATCGCTTTAACGCCTTGCGGCTTTGTGGCAGGGGCCCCTTTAACGGCCCCCTTCGTTTTCTTGTTTGTTTTCCTTGCGGCTAATGATTGGGTGCCGGTCGGCAGAAGTGCGGGAAAGATGCAAGTATCGCGTACCAGAGGGCGCTCGCTGCTAGGACATGTATATAAGAGGCTGCAGTCCCGTCGCAATTAATATGTACTTAGGTTACAGGAATTCGCGTCTTTCGCGGCGTCTCCGAGTCGCCCTAATCACGTCTTCGCCAGAGGCCTAGCGATATGCGCGATGGTCGAAGGGGTAGCACGGGAGGAGGTCGATTATTTGGCACTCGGCGGCGTGAGAAAATTGGGCATCGCGTTACTGCGATAAGCAGTTTCAGGAGTCACGTTTTTATCGCGGAAGAAAAAGAAAGTCTAATGCGATTAAAGTTATTACACAGAAGCAGAAGCCCTACACCTCGAGAGCTAGATTAAAATTATTGTGTGAACATGATTCACGGTACGCGGAGCTGATCCGCAGCTTTAAATTCCAGAGTTTTGCGGTTATTCTCTGCACACGGTGATTACCGAGGTAATTATTTTCGGGTGTCCAGATCTTGGTGCTTAAGAACATGCCATGAAGCCATGAAACGTTGCTATCAAATGATCAGCACAAAAGCGTCATCATTCAGGGTTACCTTTGGGATGATGCCAAGCTGACTGCAACAGCCGCCAAAAGAAAAATGAGATAACAAAGAAAGCTGGACGAGTTGGTAATGGGTTTATGGTGAAACGAAAGCGCCAAGAAACAACGACAACCAGAAGGAACGATTACAGCGGGACGGAGCGCTACTATCAACTAAACTTTTATTGAAAAAACACGAACATATACACATGAACAAAATACACAAAAGACCAAAAGACACGCGAAATCGTGGAGGCAGCTCCCATTGCGAAAATGGGGGATAAGTGTGTAAGTGCCCCCTCCGTATCTCTGTCTAATCTTGAAGTAGACTATCTGGATGTTACCCAACAAAAGGTTCGCTTGTGTATGGCCCAACTGATGCGCAGCATCTTATTTTGTGTCTTTTCTTCATGCATATATGTTCGCGTTTTTTTCAATAAAAGTTTAGTTGATAGTAGCGCTCCGTACCGTCGTAATCGTTCCTTCTGGTTGTCGTTGTTTCCTCGCGCTTTCGCTTCACCATGAAAAGCAAAATGTTAGACCATGGTGAAGCCCACAGTGAAGCCACAAACGGTGTAACTTTTCTCTGCCCCAATTGTGCCTTCGCTAGTACGCATAGGGCACACAGGTAGGCCAGACCACCTAGCAAAATAAATCTACACTGCTCTGGCGCCAGGAAATACAGCGGTACAGCTTCATTCCAGATTCATTCCGGTAGGAACACTAGGGAAGGGTGGCACTGAGATACGTTTGTTTATGACGTAGAGGATCATTCGAGGTATTTCAGTAAATACAGCCCAAAAATACACATTCAGGAACACACCTAGGTAATTAGGGACGTTCTTAGGAAAAGTTTGGCAATACGCTACGATTATAGACAAGGGCGTATTTATTGCAAGTCAGACATACCTCTTGAGTCATTACAATTCACTTTCGAGGAGAATACATATTACTGTGTTCTCCACGAGATCATTCCACTAAGGAGTGTCGTTTATTTGACCGTGGAAACAGCGCTTTATAAATGTCTTCCTAACAGCGTCGGTGTGGTCTTAGTACAGGGCTTGCGAACAAGATAAGTTGCTCTACTACTGCGGACGATCACAACATGCCTGTCGGTTAACAAAAATAAAATTAATTTAGGTACACTTCTAAAAGGTCTTTAATCATCCCGAAATTTTTGCTGGTGCCATAGAGGAATTTATATATGGTCAACATGTCGGTATTAACTTACAATTGACCTCCTGAATAAGCGCCATATCTGGTTGCGACTGCTGACAGCATATCCTCGGTAAAGGTAGTCTGGCTTAAACATTTATTGTTGATTTCTTTGCGTCCCTTTTGGGTAGTTTGTTTTACGCTGTTTCTTAGTTGTTCTTTTTTTTCTCCAAAGAATAACAACAAATACAAAGGCGACGCACCAACAGAAAGAAGACCGGTCGCTGCAAAAATGCTACGGGATAGGAAAGTAGAAAACTCCTGTTTCTGAAAAAAATATAGATCATCATCCCGGATCTTTCGCACGGACACTATGGTTCTTAGCACAAGATAGTTTTTCCTTTACAAACTCGTCCCCTTATTTTGCTCAGTAAACGCCACCAGACACTTATGCCTCGCAGGTTATTGCGATGTAATCGATACATGCCGAAACAGCATTTTACTGGAGGTAGAAACACGTTTCACCGGTATATATCCATGCAGAAATAGAGGAGATCGAAATATTATCCGAGATATACTGTAGTGATACTGCTTCACCCTGTATGAACGAAAACAACCCCACGGGAAAAAAAAATCATGAGCCATTCCACTCTGTGAATGTAGATGACCAGCGAAGCTGCTTAACAGAGGTGACACAAAATTTTGAACAAACGTACAAACTCATTTATTTTCAACTGCCTATTGCAAATAAATGAACCTCGGCGCATTGATAGAGTAATCGTAGTGGCCTAGTTGTCATGTATTGTTCGTTGCGATAGTTCCGATAAGCCAACAGTTACAGCCGTTTTCTGTAACCATGCTCCTTTTGTATGTATACTTAGATGCCCATATACATTTGCAGTGGACGGGAATTATGAACAAGCTAATTATGAAAAGCTTATTAAACTTGGTGTATTCTTAGAATTGAGTTATACGGCCAATTCTCCTGTAAATATGTTTTGGGAAAGCTTTGAAAAAAAAAAGTTACAGATTTTTACTGCTGAGCATTCGAGATAGGGTTGGCTTTGCTGCAAGGCGATTTCGTCCGCGGAGCATAAGAATACACGGAATTCTAGGCATGTATAGCTTCGCTGTAAAACGTAACAAAAAAGCCCATGCGTTATATATTTATGTGAGCCTTCTACCCTATCCCCCTATTCCTATGTACTCTTTCCTCCCTATACCACCTCCCCTACACCAGCAGGCGTTCCGGTGTCCGCCCCTAGGCGAGACAATTTACGCCTGTTGGTGGACCTTCTTACCTTCTTTTCTTTCTATTGTACAATTAATACATACATACATACATCTCCCTTAAAGTGTCGTCGAATAAATACGTTCTTCTAAAGCGAAGCTTTGTATGCCTCACCGATGGCGCAGTTCATCGCACAAAACAAGCAAACAAACAAACAAACAAACAGACAGTTAAACAAGCAAACAAGCAAACAAGCAAACAAACAAACAAACAAACAAACAAACACTTCCCGTGGTCGGAATCTAACCTGGGTCCTTTACGTTACAGATTTTTACTGCTGAGCATTCGTGATAAGGTTGGCTTTGCTGCAAGGCGATTTTGTTCGCGGAGCAAAAGAATACACGGAATTCTAGCCATGTATAGCTCTGCTGTAAAAAGTAACAAAAACGCTACACCTCCCCAAGAGTGTCGCCGAATAAATACGTTCTTTTAAAGCGAAGATTTCTATGTCTCACCGATGGCGTCGTTCGTCGCGCAAAACGCGCCACAGAAAGGCCAACTTTACACAATCAAGCGCCCCAAGAAAATAACGCTTCCCGTGGTTGGAATCTACCCTGGGTCCCTCCCGTTATGAAGCCGACGTCTAACCGATTGCGTCTTTTTTGTCTTTAGTATTTTTTTCGATTGCGTCATTCTGAAATGACGGAAGCAGTTTTGGATTTTTGACTTTGACTTTGACTCAGGTTGCATGGGAGAAAGATTCGCGTTTTAACCATCTTTTCCTTAAGAAAGAGGCCTTGATTCGTTAAGTTCACGTGAAATTAACAAGCAATATGTTGTGGGGTAAGAGCACACACACGATTTAGATAGTACGAAAGGCATGGTGAGCCACGCGTCCTCCTGAGAGAAGGTGCGTGCGCTGCTTTGAGAGAAGGTGTTGTTGCAACCGTGTCATCCCACCGCTGCCAGCAGTTGTTGCGACCGTGAAGGCCGACTGCAGCCGTGAAGAGGTCCAGAGCTGATAGGCCAACGTAAACTGTTTACTTCATAGCGAGAGGTGAGCCGAAGCCAAAAAACAATGCCCCGACGGGCGAGGTTACAATACAGGACTCGAACAGAGCGACAGAATCGATTCGCTGCTCTAACAGGAATGGTTTACAACGCTTGGGCAGCTCTATTTATACCCAAAAGCGGTAACGGTCAAAATGCAACAAGCTGCAACACGCCACGAACGTCACAGACACACACAACGCTCTTTCCAGAGTTCGTAAGCCGTTTGTAGCCTTGGCTCACGTTGCGTCCGAGAGAGGGGAGAGAGGAGGACTCCGCTGAGTTCGCGGGCTGAGACGAGCCTCGCCGGCAGCCGCCGAAATTTTGAAATGCGCCGAAAGCGAAGCGTCTGCCTCGGCTTGTCGAAACTTGTCACCGACATGGTGGCGCCTGTTGGGCCTGATGAGGTGTCGACACGCAAAGTCAGACAGTTTCGGGCCCTTCTCTCCTCTCTCCCCCCCTCCCCTCAAAACCTCAAAAGAAAAGAAAGCGCCTGTTTTCGAAGGCGCACGCAGTGGCTTCGCCGCACAGCTGAGGAGTGATGCGGGAAAGTACGGCGGCGCTTGCCGATTCGTAACAGTGTATGCGCTGCTTTGAGGGCTCGGCGTTGTGGTTAGAGTATTGTACGTTAGTTTCAACGTAGCGGGCAAACGTATGGGATCTAATTCTCTAAACAAAATTAGGGTTAACCTTGTTTTGAAGGCGTTTTATCGAGCACCCTGCAGGTCACGGCGTTTGCTGGAGCATCGTTATTACATAGTTCGTTCGGATACCGTGAATTGTAATTGTATATGGCTACAATGAGCACAAAACGGGGCTGATTTATACAGCCTCTTTAGTGACAAACGTGCTGGATTGGTTTCAAGCTAGCCGATGTATCTAAAGCTGCTGACAGCGGGAACAATATTACCGAACAAACATTGAACTCCGGTGCTGTCTCGGTATTAGTAAAAAATATCTGACATTTTGCCCCGTTTTGTATTCGTAGTCCTATCAGTCAAACGTGCCACAATTTGCCTATGATACATACACTGGGACGCTAATTACAGTCATTTTTCTTGGCCATACCCGTTGCATATGCATTTGGATGTGGGTAGGCAACAAAAGCTGCCAAAAGTTGCTGCAACTTCACTGTAAACGAGGCTATGAACCAGAAATGCGTGAAGTTTGCCTAAGGTTATAAAGTCGTCTTAGCGCCAAAACTGAGTGCAACTTGTTTAAAAAAAAAAAAAAAAACATGGCTACTAACACCGCGTGAATTTCTTTTCCAGTCTTGGCATTGTACGCACGTGACCACGTGGCTCCGCTGGGCTCGCTACAAGCAGACCCACAGGATACGACGGTCACCATGATCCCTACATTAAACAGGAATTAAACGACTGTGCCGTGAGAATACACCATCATACTTAAGGACTCTTCCGTGAACTAAAACTGCCAGGACAAGTTTTTTGGCTCATTGTACAGTTAATTGTCCCGTTGTGTGAAGTATAGTCCGTGCTAGAGGTACTGTTACGCTAGAGCATGACCGGTATAATACCTAATGAGCTGCCCATAGCAACGGACGACAATGGGAGCCAGCGGGCTGAAAAATTGCTGCTATATAATTCAATCGTCAACCTCGGCAGCTTCGCTTCACTTGCAGTGCGGCCTGCGAGTGCTCGCATAAAATGTAGCCGTCGTATTAATCAATACCGAGTGTGCCGATCAACACCTATAATACCAGCCAACTCCAAGAATTTACGGTTCAGTCTAAACCCTCCCCTTAGCTAGTTCAACGTACACAAGTAGACCGCACTGCTACCATACCTGCTTGCTCGACTATAATTCTTATATTCGAGCATTTCCGTTCATTTAAACATTCAGAAGCTCATCGACTCTGGCGTTACGTCGAGAAGCCTTATTTGTACATGAAGCTCGTCTATGCACGTGCAAAAGTTCATAGGGAGGGCTTGAATTTGTGTAAAGCAGCTCCAACAGCGCCATTCCGGGCGTGGAAGTGCCATCATTCTTACGCGGAAATAACTTTTTTTCTGCGGAAGAGAGCACTAATGGACGGCAAGCTTCTCCTCTACCCCCAATACCTGATCCCGATGGACGAAAAAATGTATTCCTTCCTTCCTTCCTTCCTTCAAAGACTGCGGCTTTTTCCCCATAACAGGAACAACGCTTGTAGGAACTCCCTCGTGGTGGATTACAAGCCCACAACAAATGGCGAAGGGGGGTAGGACAGCCATCCCTGATCAATGTCTGCGGTGAGAACCGCAGTTATCTTCGTGATAACTTTTCGAGCAACTGCCCCCATACCGAAGTGATGAGAACCATGGTGAAAAGAAATCGCCTTTACCGTGCGACTGCCGGCCTTGCTCAACTGCACGCAACAAGTATTAACGTGTACGATATGTGCAGTGAAAATATGATGCAGAAACGTTGCGCAGGATCTCTCAGCATAATTTTTCGCAAAAGCGTTTCTTTTGTCAAGGTTTGTCGCCAAGCTTTCTGCCGATGTCGAGTATAACCTGCAACCTCGACATCAGACTTGCTGCAGCTACTTTTTCCTGAATCCCTATCCATGCTGCTGCGACACTGCCTCCAAGCAAGACTGCGGGCGAAATTCCTGGAGCACGCTAGTTTTTTGTGTTTTTTGTTATACTAAAGCTGTGAGGAGCAGGAGGAGCAGGAGGAGGAGGAGGAGGAGGTGAAACAAGGCCCAAAAGGCCGGGAGGTTAATTGTGTAGGCCCTGGTTTACTATGAAATGCCTCGTAAGCCAATGGGAATCGACCGCGCGCCGAGTGTTCCGGTTTTTTTTTTTCCTGATGCACTATATGAAACATTGCGCGCCAAGTGCTTCTTCATGTTTATCTTTTTCGATCCATGCTATGGAACAAAACGCACTGAATAGTTATCTGTATTTTATTCTTTCTGTTGTGCACGCTCTATAAAACGCGTGGAACGCTATGGAACGAGTTAGCAAAGAGTTAGCAGCAGTAGACGCTTCTTGAGGACGATATACGGGTGGGGGTGGGCGTTTGGTAGACTCCAGCCGGGTGCATGATTTCGCCAACCTAGCCAAGTAACAATTACGCGTTAAAAAACCCATTTTTTAAGCACACCGTCAAGCCCACGGAAGGTTCGCACTTCCCCCAAGGTGAAAAGGCAAAGTCTGAGCACGACAGACAGAGAAAAAGACGAAATAACGACGACAGCAGGAGGAGAAAACGCGTTAACAGCGGAGTAATGGGGATAAAATGCAGCGCGAACCTGTGTAGTGGCGTTGGAAGGAACTAAAATAAAGCCGGCCAAGCAACAACAAATTCGCCACGCGGAATCGCCAAGCACGGGTAGGTCGCTATCTATAAATTCGGTCGTGCGCTAGAAGTATACTGCTAAACGATACCAGAGTCCTTCAATGAAGGACCCTGACGATACTGTGGCAGCGCCCTCTTCAGCGCGAAGATTAGAACGGCACACTGTTTGCTGCACTATTTGCTGGACTAAGGGACGTCAGGCGTTGCTCTCAAATGCCGAGAGCTCGCTCAGTAAGGGCTTCTTCAGTTGTGATACGATCTAAATTTTTTTTATTAAAAAAAAAATGATCCACACGTACGCATGCACGGATTTTGGACAATAGATAGTTATAGCAGAGCAGAGAACCGGTCCCGGTACGGTACCCGGTAGCCGACCGGCGCCACTGCGCGTGCGCAGAGGGGGAGAGACCGGCATGCGCAGGTGCACATACCGTGTACCGGGTGCCGTACCGGGTCCGGTTCTCCATTCTGCTATAACTGTCTACTATGCCAGATCTGATTACAGGTATACTTTGTGAACGATCTTATCATAAGTCGGAGAGGTGGTTATTTCCAAAATAACCGCTGGTGACGTTGCCGCATGACACGACTTTCGCATCTATCATGGCAGATACATCGAGCGCCCCTATGGCTTGCCAAAGAATTAGGAAGCTTGTCTTGTCTTGTGTTGCCTCTCTTCTGCGTCATCAGCGTCATCACCCTTCTCGGAGGAGACGAAAATCGGAGCGCATGCGGACACCGCCCGCCTCCCTTCACTTGGCAGTGCCCTGAATTCCTTGTCACCAATTTCCAAGCCGAGTTACTACACATTTTTGTATCTATAACCAAGACCGGCCGACTACGCCTCCTCAGTAGTAGCACAGATTCCACGGGTGCTGCGCGGAACTCCGGAGGCAGGGGCCGCGCGTCGGAAACATCGCGGCATCCGAAGGGATTAACGGGCGCACAAGATTAGCAAAAAGATACTGGCAAAACAAGCGCAACAAGAAGAGAATCAATCGGGCTAAACATTCCCGATGTCTTGGCTGGCCCGGCCGAGCCAGCAATAAGATGGGAGCGAACAACCCGAGCAAACGTACACAGCTCGCAATCGTCATTCGCGTCGCGTGGCCTGATCCCGAAGCGTGCTCCGCCGAGCAGTCGCCACCGCCCCCCAGACCGCCCAGGCGACTGCAATCAACACTCAGAAGGCCCAATGGCGCGCAACTGGGTACGCGAGCCGGCCGGGCAATCTCTCCCGTGTCGCTTACTCGCTTTTTTGGCTTTAGATTCGCTTCATCGTCACTCTTCACCGGAGGGAGCGAGAGAGGCTCGAGCGAGACTCCTCGCCGGCGGCCACCGTCGAATCTGTCCGAGCAGTGAACGGCCGAATTTCGAGCGCGAGGGAAAACCGCCCGTGGCGGAGCCCGCGGGTGGCACCCATGCTCTCACGTGCTTCACGCCATCGCTTCATCGTCGAAGCTGCCCTTACACACGATCCTGTTAGACGGCGGGCCGGCCAGGTTTTGTCGCGCGCCTCCTCTGCCGTCCGGCGCCTGCCATGTATCAATCAGGCCGAAAGGCTGCGGATTGCGTTCCACTCATCTCGAAAGCGGCGTCAGGAGAAAATGCTACGTGCAGCGACGGCGGTGTTTTCCACCCTTTCTGCGTCCCTTTTCCGGGCAAGCAACGGCGAACACCGATCGAAGTAAGAACGCGCGAACCTGGACGACACGGCGATCGGGCTGCCGTCACCGACGCGGCATCCTCCGCAGCTGACAAGACCGGTCGCTAGCACGCAAGCTTGGCGCGAACCACCGCAGCTTCCATATCGCCCCGTCGATGATACTGCCAATGCCTTCTCCGATGCACCACGGTAGTTTTTGTTGTTCTCTGCCATTTTTCCATCGACAACGTTGTTTTCTTTTTTGTTCCCCGTCTGTCGTCGTTTCCAAGAGCATCGTTGATCGTTGTTCCAGCGCTAGCCTCGCCGTTGACATGCGCGCCGATGTGACCGGACCGTTGTCCCATCTACATTACTCGTCGCCTCGCTACGCCAGCAGCTCCACAACGCATTTCTTGGTCTGTTTTCTGAACGCCAGCCGTCTGTGCGAGTGTCTGTGCGCGTACGTGTGAGTCCTGTGCTTCTTGACCGCGCGTGTGTACGTGCCTGCAGTGCGTGCGTTTGTGCCGCTTTGCGGAGGCGTCGTTTCCCCGAGGAGAAAAGCATATTGGCCCCAGACGAGCCAACCTGCTTCGTAGTCGGGAGGAACCGGAAATGTATGCGTCGCCGGGATTGTCGCGATCGCGTTGGCATCTGCTCACCATCCGTCGCTCGGCTGTGGTCATCTTTTTCACACGTCGCCTTCTTAGTGCCACATTCTCGCGCCCAGCAACGTCGTCTGTCTCGTCACATGGAATGCGCATGCGCGAATGCTGCTATAGTGGCTGCCATCGCCCTTTGTAGCTCCAGCTTCTGTGTCGACCGATGAGTGCGGAGGTTATGCCCCTATGGCCTCCCATCGACACGTGGTTTGCATCTGACATCCGGAATGCGGTGCGACGGATTTTGCAAGCGTCGCCGAGTTTGTTCTATCGTGTCACTTTTGTGCCAGTATTACCAAACGTGAGTGCGTTCAATCGCTCGTGTCAGGATTTGCACATAGCTAATGCTAACGAGCGTTACCGGTCTCCCGCAGAGGCGTTCTTGCCTGCAATGCGGTGATAAGGTATAGTATAATCAGCTCGTCATACGGAGACACAAGCCGATGGACGTAATATGCGACAAATTGTGACACTGTCATGTATGCCCACAATTGGACAGTGTTCATCATCGCGTTCAGGCTGTCGAACGTAGAAAGTGCGTTGTCTCTTTGTTATATGACTGCTACTTGTTTAACATAATGTGCGTCCACCATCTGCCAGGCGGCGTTGCTTCCGCGACAATGCGACATCGGAAAATCTGGCATCATCAGATCAGCCAGAAACTGATTGGACCTTAGATTTGTTGAACTGTCTACCCAGAGGGAAGATGTCAAAATAAATTAGAGGTTACATTTCTGACTTGCCTTTGAACAGTAGTACACCAGCCCGCTTGACTTTACGAAACGAAGTGCTATATAAGAAACGGCCACCATACGTGAATCTGCAGTGCCTCCTGCACAAGCCACCAAACGTGAGATAGCGAGAAAAGAACGCAGCTGCGTGTGCTAAAAGAACTCACGGAACAACGGGGGCATCAGAACGTCTCCCACAAACAACAAATGCTGCCGATTTTGGCGCACGCTTCGGTTTGATCGCATCTCAGCGCAAGTCACATGGCTGCTGCACTGAATACGTCGAGGGACGAACTCTGCCGGAATAGCAGTGCGGGTTCCACGGACCGCAGCCTGCTGACCTCTTCACCGGACTTCCTGTCACCGCCGCCGCACGACTGCCGTCGCTTCCCCCAGTCCCCGATGCGTCAGGCGAAGACGAGGTCCAAGTCGCTGGCCGCAACTCCCGTGTCTGGCAGGCTGTCCGCTGAAGGAGATGAACAGCCGACAGGGTTCCCCGGATCGCTGTGTCCGCACGGACGCCCTTGCCTCGCCGCTGCCAGCCACGAAGGCAGCGGATGTGTCCACGGGCATCAGACGTCGTTGCGCGCACCGAGGCTTCGTCGAGCCCGCAGCGTGTCAGTGCTGGTGGGCCAGAACGGCCAGGTGTGGACGCAGGCCGGCGACGAGCGGTGTCCCGTGCCGACGGGCCGCCAGCAGACGGCTGTCTCGCTGGCGATGGACGAGCGGGTGATTGCCACCATCACGCAGCACTACTACCCCGAGGGCGCCTGGGGATGGTGGATCTGCCTGTGCGCCTTCCTGGTGCACTTCCTGGTGGGGGGCCTGCAGGGTGGCTACGCGCTGCTCGTCGTCTGCGTTCACAGGCAGTACGGCACGCCCCCCCTGCCTGCAGGTGAGCCGGCTGCAGCCCCCGTTGCCGCACTTAGCGCTAATGGGCTATGCGTGAAGATATGCGGCCCTCCCGTTCCCTGCTCGTTTCGTATTTTACTGTCGGCTGCGGAGTACCCGTATCCAGCAGCGGCGCGTATAAGATGGTTGTAGCTGCCCTAAGTGATTGCCGGTTGTTAGAAACAGATGCATCACGGCGAAAATCATGCGATCGTGCCTGAGCACCTACCCTACCAGTTAGCGAAGGGAGAGAGCTGCCCCGCACGAAGCCTTTCGCCTAAAGGCTATCCCAGGCTACCCTGATGATAACGGACGTGGGAACTTCGTGTAGCGGTGCCCATTGTTGATCAATTAGATAGAAACTGGGTGCACAAAATCATAGACATTTGGGCTAGTTAGTAAAGTATTTCGGGAACCTCAGCCTTGGGGGATTGAATAGGCACGCATAGAAACGACCCCCTATTCTTTTGGTTTGCTTTCTGAACCTGTCTAGCGTATTAGGCGGGTTCAGTGTATTCACGCAGAAGACTGATAGAGGCCCACTTGTGAGGTCTACAACCATCGCTGCACTTCACTATAACCTAAATTTAGGTGCGCAGACAGAGTGAAGCAAAAGGAACAAAAATTCTGCCAAATCATGGGGATCGGGTTTTTGGCGCTCGTGCAGGTCTTGCTTCGCATTTTATAGCTTCTGAGGGGTGGGCAAAAGTGCACCTTGTATGTCGCGTGCTGTACATTTGAACCGTTTTTTCCACGGCATAGCCGTTATTTTGGCTCCACCTAAGCTCCTTCGTGAGGTTTGCAGCGGCTAAAACTAAACAACGTGACGACCAGAACTAAAATGCGTGCAGAAACGTCGATTAACTTCTAAATTTAGCTTTTACGGTGATCATCTCAAGGTTTTTACTGCTGTCGCTAGAAGAGACCTCTTCGCAGCGAATACACGCGATGCTCCGTGAGAGCAACATGAGCGAACAATATACCTGTCTCCAGTTAAAGATAAGTCGTTCTTTATGGTACATTTTATGAGTACGCATAAACGCGGTAGTACGAAGTACAGCTTTCTTAAGTGCGCGTTTTGAGTGCTGGGGACCCCAGGAAACCGATCGGGATTGCTGTGAATACATCTCGCAGACGACGGAGGTTTTTACTGCGACGTCCACGAATCCGTATCCTGACGACGCTGATTATTTAAAATACTTGTTTCCAGAAGTGTAAGTGCCGCTATAAAGAAAGTGGAGACGCGTGTATTTGATATATCCACAAATCAAGGAAAAATAAAAGCCGTAATAATTTTTTAAAGTGTGAGTGGATCGATCTCGGCGTGTTGTGCGAATTTTATAGTTTTTTTTTTTTTTTACAAACCCTTTTGGGCTTTGGGCTCCACGTTTTCAGCGGGTGAAGGAGCGTTTGGGCAGAAGGAGATTTTGGCGGGGTAATTCAAGCTTCCAGATAATTTTTCCGCCTAAATTGATATGCTGCCAGAGGAAGCTGTAAAGCAAATAAGGCCCCGCGTGCGCCCCTCACGAAGTTTTGCTGCTCTATAACCATGACTTCTAACCATTGTTTCCGCCAAAGTCTGCACTATTCACCTCAATAACGCGTGATTTTGTGCCCATAAAAAAGAACAGGGGGAGGTGGGGTGTTTTTTTGCGTAGGTTGTGCTTGAATTTCCAGCTTTCTAAGGCGAAAGCATTATGTGCCGTATTGTGCAAGGTAACGTCATCGTTGCAGCTCTTGTCCAGTACAGAAGATGGTCGCCACCGTAAAGAGCAAGAAAAAAATCAAAGCCCCTTTCTTAAGTGAAAGAGGGTTGAAACGCGAAGCCTTCTCCCATGCAACCTGAATCAAAATCCGAATTCCAAACTGCTTCGACCGTGTCGGAATGACGCAATCGGATAGACGTCGGCTTCATAACGCGGTAGACCTTGGTTGGACGCCGACCGCAGGAAGCGCTTTTTTTAAAGCGAAGCTTTTAACCTCTACCCCCCAAGGGTACTGTCGCGACCGTTGGTGTCAACAGAAAACTCCCGCAAACAAATAAAAGAAGTTGCTGGCACCGCCAGGAATCGAACCTGGGACGAATAGAGAAACGGAGCGAGAGCCCGTTGTCCTTACCGATTGCGCTACGATCCCAAGCGGAGTCGGGGGAGACAGACGGTGCACTAAACGAGCACATGCGCTGGTTTACCCCCTTGCGTTCTCGCTAAATGCCACATGATAGCGTCACGCGATCTCTCGCGCCGTTGTGCGCTCCGCACACGGCACGTGTAGCGGCCGTGTGTGCGCGTTGCGCATGCGCTAGGAGTTACAAAATTAAAGGAAGCTCACACCAACGCAAAGCATCGCACTTCTCCGCCGTCGGCAGAGACGGAGAAGTGAGATTGTCTAACATCCGGTTTCAGCTTCCTTTCATTTAATAAAAAAGAAGTTTCCACTCATGTGCTTCAGCAATACAACTCAACACCCGCCGTGGTGGCTCAGTGGCTAAGGCGTTGCGCTGCTGAGCACGAGGTCGCGGGTTCGATTCCCGGCCGCGGCGGCCGCTTTTCTGATGGAGGCGAAAAGCAAAAACGCCCGTGTGTACGAGATTTCGGCGCACGATAAAGATCCCCAGGTGGTCAAAATTAATCCGGAGCCCTCCACTACGGCGCGCCTCATCGCCTGCGTTGCGTCGGCGCGTTAAACCCCACAATCAATCAATCAATACAACTCAACCAACCCCGTTCTAGGATCATGCATTGATTTGACCTTCGCAAAGAATATCGCTCTGAAGTAATAAAGGGTGTGGTGAAGTGCATTTCACTTGCCTTTGGTTTCACTCTTTGTAGAGCCACGTGTGTGAATTCAAGTGACGTCGCATCGGTATAATCATTGCGGGCGTAGTTTACAGCTTCGCTTTCCAACCACCCTCACAAGGTGGATTGGCGCGCATTTTTTTTTTCTTGAAGCGCTTGATCTACCTTCGCTTATCATCATCATCGTTTTGTGAAACCCATTCTGCAAAGTTAGCTTTTCTACACTGCGATTTCATGACAGAACGGCCGCCATCAGGGAGGCACAGAAAGCTTCGTCTTGAAAAACACTCGACTTCGTACGAGATTTGAACCAGGTCTCAAAAGTTGAATCCGAGTGAGTTGCCTTCGCGATACTTCAGCACATTGACGGCGGTGGATCGAGAGAAAACTTAGAGCGTGCCGTGAGAGAGGTGAACGTAATGGCACGTGAGTGGCACGGTTGCAGCACGGCAGCCAAGGAGTAGTCTCACTAGATAAGATACAGAGTACCGTCACTGAGGCACGCGAGTCAGCGACGGTGGCCATTTAGGTGTAAATCAGTGTTGCCAGATTGCCGCTTCTGCGGCTTCACAGCTAACTGTGACGGAGTCCTTTGTGAACAACACTATCGGAGACGCAACAACATGGCATCTTCGGACACACTTCTGCAACTGAAATGCTGCAAACTGCGTTATCTTTGATTCGCGTTCGGAACGGTCGCGCGCAGTCGCAGGTCAGGGAGGGAAAGCTGAGACTGTCACAGTTGACCGACACGAAACGCATAAACAACAAAACGGCCATACCCATGAACCGTCGCAGTGTAAACAAATGCCAAGTGTTGCGAACTGACCAATGATCACGGCGGCGGCATGGAACAATAGAAGAAAAGAGTGCCGATACTCTGTAACCTTATCTAATGAGACTATCAGAGAGGACTCTGACTTTCCCGCCAAAATACGAAGAAACGAAAACGAAGAAAGTGACGAGAACGCGATGCAGCAGTGCAGAAGTATTCGATCAGTGTCGCCAGAGGTGATACTTCTGTCTTTTAAGCACGTAAGCAGACTCAGATGCTCCCAGGAGTTTTTTCGGGTTTATATTCTCTGCACTCACGACGTTAGCGGTACGACACTTTCATTCGTAACTCTTCTTTCAAGCCACAAAAATTTTGTTTTCAACCACTCGTCAAGTTTACCACAGAAGGGCTTCATTTGGGTCTATATTTGGTTGATAATTTGTCTTATGACGTGCGCTTTTCATTCATTACGAATAAGCAAGGATGGTATACTTGAAGAAATAATAGACGAACGCGCATTTTTTCTAGGGTGCGGTCCTATTTCACTTGAACAACGTATGGCTACCAGAACAGCGTCTATCCATTTGAAGTAATAATATGGCACAAATTTAGTTTGTTGCATTTACAGTCGGCCGCAAAAGCTTGCGGAACGCGGAGAAAGGCTGAGGCAGCACATTGCACCGCTGCCAGGCCGCCCAGCCTGCTATACCATGTGTTGGTGATTCCTTGCCGTAATAATATAATCTCGGCACGAGAACAAAACCATTAAATAATTTTGTTTTGAGATCTCTAGACGCTCGCCGCCACACCAAACCTTCGTTATAACGAAATCGCTTTATTCGAATTCTCGCTTCGTTCAAAGTTTTCACGAAGTTTTCATGGTCTGCAGGACAGGGAGAGAAAGTTATCCACGCTTTTAGTGAAGTCCTGCTTATAAAGAAGTCAATTTTGTGTCCCGAGGGCTTCGTTATAACCAGGGTTTGCAGCATATATACATAAAACCTGAAAATGCCACTCTGTCGCTTTGCAGCTGCGCATACATTTGTCAACGAATAGCTAGTCTCCTGCTAACTCTTCCCCCTTTCTTTCTCCCGTTTCATTCATGTTCCCCTCACTTAATCCCCGTTTTTATTTCCCTTCCCGGCTTCCTCCCCCTCCCGCAGGTCACGTGATTCGCCAGTGAGTCGCATGCCTTATGCCTTGCCCGACCTTTGGAAGAACAAGCGACGGAGGCTGCGTATATTGAAGTCCATTTAGCTTGCGTAAGCACATGCGGTGCTTTCCAGCATTTTCCAGCGTTGGCCATTTACATAGCTTCATATTTCTTTGGTGCACGAATGCATCTCCATTACATTCAACCCTAAGTTGCAATAACTGTGCAGCAAATACTAAGGAATTTAGTCTAGCCGCTTTTATAAGTAAACGGTGGCTGTTCTACTTTCCCGAACACTTCGCCCTGAAAAAGCGCAAACGTCTTCCTTCTCCTTTTAACAACAGGTATACCGTTTTTATAGTGTGCATGACAGCAACTACCTCCCCAATTCACCCTCATGACAGAACGTGATAAAAGAAGAAATTTGACAATGAGTCATCCCTGCTAGAGCAAGAAAAGTCGTTCTCCAGACGGTGAAATAGAAAAAGAGATAAAGGGGCCTGCCGCGTCAGTGGTGTTGATCCTTCGCACTGCGTGACGTAACTAGGTAATGTCTCCTGATCGCGTCTCACACGGCACAGATCGCTCCGCTTATTATCGCTCTGCGACCTCCCAGGGGTGGTCCTCACCTAATAGCACGCACAGTGCGGCGGCGACCTATTATTTACACTCTCCTCGTATTGGCACGCAAAGCACGGCCTCCGAGCGACTAATTGAGGGCTAGGCGTGACGCGTTCCTTGCGATTGCTGACGGATGCGTACGCCCAAGCTGCAATCGGAGAACTGGCTCGTTGCGGTCACACCGCTCTGGGTGGCTTTCCACGTCTTGACGTTGAGCTGAGCTTGAGTGAACGAGACTTTGAGAAGAAAAGCGATTGCGACCGTTCGGGTCACTGCGGTCACGAGCATGGCCAGGCTCCTCAATGTGTGATATTTTATGCTTACGCTGGTGTCTGTGAGGGAATAGGGGTGAATGGAGATTATCTACACTCTAAAGCAATCCCGTGGTTCATCTTCATCACAGTGCACTCGAGTGTCGAATGCATGCCGCCAGCAAAAAAAAAATTCGTGAATTACATGAACGTGCGTTTATTTTGACTTAAAAATACGAATACGCCTGAGCACGCCTTATGATATAGGGATTGCGGAAGCATAAGTGTCCAGTTGTAGAACGCGCACGTATCCTCGCATTATTATAATATTCTATCTCCCGTGCTTTTTTCTTCTTTCGGTTACTGTTAGTCAGCGCACAACACATTCGCATGGCCAAGCAAAGATGGAATTTAGTGCTAACAAACTTTTCTGCTCGCCTAATCGTTATTGGGTAGTTAGTATGCTCGTGTGATATTGCGCTATGCGGCAGGTCGCACCCTCTGCGTTTCACTCAGCAGCGGTGCATAGGCCCTTGAACGCCGCTGAGCGTGCAAAGTAGGATCGCGCGTACACGTCCCCTTCCCGTGCACGCATAAAGGCGTGACCGCCGGTGATGTGACCGTGCCTGGACGGGGAGGACACGGCTTAAAACGTCACTGCAGGAACCCTTAAGAACGACGGCAATACTGAGCCTTTCCGCAGCCTGCCATCGTTTGTGTGCCGTCCGTGGGTAATGTATTTTGAAGCGAACCTTGAATTAACTAACTCGTGTCGCCGTCGGTGTTGGCAATGTTCGACTAAACGCTCCTCCTCCTCATGCCACTCCCTCTTCCTCCTCTCCCGCAGCTGGCGGCTGCTCCCACAAGGGGCGCGCCGAGTCACGACATACTCACAGGAGCTTTCTCCCTCCGGAGAAAGGAAAGGGCAGTTAGCTCGCTTCGTTACTGGCTGTGCGCATGGCACAGCCAGTACAAGGCCGGCTGCGCCATGGGTAGGTTGGGCTTGCTCCGCTCCGCCGAAGAGTGGGAAGTCCTGCAGGAACTATAAAGGCCCAACCACATGCACGCGTAAAACCGGCGTACTCGCGCAACGACGTAAACCGGCGTACGCGCGTAAGGAGCCGGCGTACTCCGGCGTACGCCGAATGCATTGGTACGCGCCTTTTACGCCCAAGTCAGAACCCGCCAGATATCGACGTAAACTTTCAAGCGTACGGTGTTGACGTACACCTCTGGCGGTGATGTTATCGGCAGTCAGGTCGCATAACAAGACAGTGAATTGATAAATAAGCTAACTTCACTATTTATTATGCGATAAAACGAAGTAATTTGTAAAATACGGTGACCAAACAACCGGACAAAACACGCGAAGCAACGAGCAACTATGGGAGCAAGGCAGTTTTACGCCAAATGTAGCGGAAGGGATTCGTTGGTTTTGTGCCTGCCAAGTATGCATACTAATCCTTAACGTTTTTTAACGTCCCGAGAACTGTTTTAGTTGTTTCTGTATTAAATATACGTATATTTGTGAGAATAGGCATTATTTGCTTTATTTGAGTTAAAATGTAGTTGAACTGGTCGCCACAAAGCTGAGTCCGAAGTAGTCGAGCCACACTGCGCGGCGCATTGGTTTACGCGCGCGTTGCGGCGATATGTGGTTACTCGCCCTCTCCGACGTCGTCGGCCGGCGTAAAGGCAGCGGCGTATGCCGCCGCAGGCGTACGTCGTTGCGCGAGTACGTCGATTTTACGCGTGCATGTGGTTGGGCCTTAACGGGAGCGGGCCCGTGAACGTGAGCGTACTAGGCGAGCTAATCTCGAGTTTCGGCTATTAGAAAAAAAAATCCCGGGCCATCTCCACTAACTTGAAACCTGGGGAAGGGCGACGCATGCAGTACTGTATTCTTGGCGCCTTGGCGTTTTTGCCAACGGAGGTGAAACTGCTGGGGGGTAGAGGGATACAGCTTTGCTGTAAAAGTCTCTTGTCTTTGAAGCACGAAGGTTTCTAGCGCGAGGCGAACACGAGTGTCCCGGTGTTTTTTTAGTACGCGTTACGAAGCGCTTCAGCGCGAGGCGTAAACGAGTTTCCAGGTGTTTTAGAACCGTGACTACATGAGACGATGATTACGACGACGACATTAGACGCCGACAGCCCAAGCCCCAAAGGGGCTTCGCCCCTAATCCAGGTGAAATGACAACGGCGGGCCGCTGAAGGGGTTCGGCGAGCAGAAGCCAAACGACGACGGCAAGCCAATACGGATGCGTAGCGACGGTCGCCGATGGACAAGGTCAACGCCGGGCCGATCCAGCGGTTGGACAGGCTCTTCGCTCAAACCACCATGTCTCTTTAATGTGTCCTAACTGTACAAGGTTAGCGTGCACCCCTGTTCCCGATAGAGGAGGGTTTGGTAAATTTTCTTGTAACATACGGCGTCGATATTTTGTGTGCCATGGGCGAGGATTCTCGACCAACATAGTTAACTAGTGCTTTCGCTCTAAAACTGGATCTGCGCTTTGGCAGTATGCAATCCGGATCCTCTTACTGCATTGCGTGATGCCACAACGCGGACCGAACGTTCGAGCCAAATCGCAGCCTCCACGCCGTGATTCTCTGAAATGTTATTGTTGGCTGCATGTGCGTTAAGTAGTATCTAAATCACGGGACTGCCTTAAAGGGTCCCACCAACACTTTTTATCGTTTTTTAATCATAAATGCTTTCATAGTCAACAAACATATCCAGCACTTCGAAGAGGAGGTCGCAAAGTATACCTCAGCCAAAAATTACTGCTTTATGCCAATCAGATAATTTAGAAACTTGCTCAAGAAAATTTGCTTTTTCTTGGCCTTGGCGTTCTTTGAACGCTCGAATTACATCATCAGGCCTACAGCGGTGCAGCGGTATACAGGGGGATCCAAATTAAGTCGACAGGTTTTTTTTAAATTGTGCGCTTAGGTTTACGTGAAGACCACCTCAACAGCTAGGTTATGCGTCAAGGGGGACACATAATTAGGTGGTAATGATTGATGTCGCTCGCTTAATTAACTTTTTAGTGGTTGCAGTAAGCAGGAATGTTTGTATTGAAAAGCTAGGCGCAATCGTCTTTCTACGTAGTTTTATTTGGCAGAATTCTTCCAGCGCATCTGTATTCCGAGATATAGAACTGCGAAGTTTAATTGCCGTTCGCCTGATTACGCATGATAGACAGTGAAGACCGGCCCAAAGCTTTTCCCTTTTGTGACGCGCATGCTGTGTACGGTGTTTAGTTTAACAACGGCGTGGAGGCATAGGCAAAAGTGATAGCTGGCACTTCTTCAGTCTTGGCTGGCATTATCGCAGTCTGATGTACTTGATGCTGATATCGAAGCACAGAACATAAGGGAGTATCTTTGGGCCTGTCTTCGATGTCTAGAATGCGTAATCACGCAAACGGCAACTAAACTACGCAGTTCTATATCTCGGAATACAGATGCGCTAGAAGGATTCTGTCAAAAGACACTGCGTAGAACCACGATTGCGTCTAGCTTTTCAATACAAACATGCCTGCTTACTGCAGCCACTAGAAAGGTAATTATTCAATTTTAGTTAATTAAGCCACCGACATCAACAATTACGACCTAATTATGTGTGCCCCTAGCTGGGCGCATAACCTTCCTGTAGAGGTGGTCTTGGCGTAAATGTAAGCGCCTAATTAAAAAAAAATCTGTCGATTTAATTTTGATCACCCTGTATATTGGCAGGCTTTCTTTCAGTTGCAGTAATAAACGCATCCCAGAGCCACTTAAAAAAAAGCTACAAAAGCAAAGCAGAAATGGAAGGTAGATCTCCTGCGACTCGCCAATAGCGCAGTGCCGCTCCATTTTGGCGATCACTATAGCTTTCACAATGCCTCCTGACGCGAAGGAAAGAGCGAAAGCGTTTATCGGAAGTGTTGTAGAGTCCCTTTAAAGTGTACTGTGAGGACTCATGTGCTGTGTTCCATCCAGTAAGAGGTTAACGCTGAAGAACGATACGGAATTGGCCGTCAGAATCTGGGGCATGACTTTTAGTGATTGCTAATCTCGTCCCACAGGATCAACAAGCGTAGGTCTCTGTGACTGTACAAAAAGCACGCTATTTTGATGTCGCAAAGCAAACACAAAAGAAAAAAAAATGTACAAAAGTTGGGAGAACGCGAATGCGCAAAAATCTTCACGCCACTTGTATGCATCGTGAGCATTTTGCAGCGAAGCTGTATATGGCGTAGCGCCCCCTTCCGTCGTCCACTCAAATCCCCGGGCTCCTAAAACAGTCACTCAATGCTATGAAGGACTGTGGTAAAACTGCACCTCAACTTCATCGTATGGGATAAATTTCCTAAAACCTAAAAGAAGGGTCCTAGGGCTTTTGCATTGTGATACGACAGCTTTTCATGCCCCTGGAAGTGTGTCTTCCCAGAAATACATTTGTGTTTAGAGGTGAAACGGACTGTAATGGGATCAGTGAGAGCTTGGGCCTTCTGAGCTGGCTTTTCCGCATTGTCTGCTGCACAGTGAAGCATGGCCATGTATGTATGTATGTATGTATGTATGTATGTATGTATGTATGTATGTATGTATGTATGTATGTATGTATGTATGTATGTATGTATGTATGTATGTATGTATGTATGTATGTATGTATGTATGTATGTATGTATGTATGTATGTATGTATGTATGTATGTATGTATGTATGTATGTATGTATGTATGTATGTATGTATGTATGTATGTATGTATGTATGTATGTATGTATGTATGTATGTATGTATGTATGTATGTATGTATGTATGTATGTATGTATGTATGTATGTATGTATGTATGTATGTATGTATGTATGTATGTATGTATGTATGTATGTATGTATGTATGTATGTATGTATGTATGTATGTATGTATGTATGTATGTATGTATGTATGTATGTATGTATGTATGTATGTATGTATGTATGTATGTATGTATGTATGTATGTATGTATGTATGTATGTATGTATGTATGTATGTATGTATGTATGTATGTATGTATGTATGTATGTATGTATGTATGTATGTATGTATGTATGTATGTATGTATGTATGTATGTATGTATGTATGTATGTATGTATGTATGTATGTATGTATGTATGTATGTATGTATGTATGTATGTATGTATGTATGTATTTATGGTACTATAGAAAGAAAGGGAGATCCACCAGCAGGCGTAAATTGTCTCGCCTAGGGGCGGACACCGGAAAGCCTGCTGGTGTAGGGGAGGTGGGATAGGGAGAAAAGAGTAGATAGGATCAGGGGGATAGGGTAGAGGGCTTACATAAATCATATGTAAAACATAGGCAAGATTAAGAAGGAACATATATACAACGTATAGGCGAAATAAAGAAAACGAGGAGTTAAAAAAATGGAGCAAAGGACAAATACATATAAACACTAGACGTATAAATAAACATCAAGGTACAGGACACAATGGTGCCGCAGAAAAGACACCTGCACACACACACACGCACGCACGCACACACACATACACACACAGGAAACCTACACCAGAAGCAGCACTCCACTGCAACCTGGGCGGTTACACCATGCTGTAGCGGAGTACGCTGTGGAGCCCCGAGGCACCCAGGCATGAACTCAGGGCCTCTACGGAGGGAGTATGGTTAGAGAAAACTGCTTTAACTGTGGTGCTGTCAAAAGTACCAAGAAAAAAATATAAAAATTAGCTGCTAAGACGACTATACCGTTATGGTTTTATTTACTTGTCCCTGTTGGTTAGTTAGAAAGTTCTAAACGCTATGGGATAACTGTCTGCTGTTACTGCACAGCCATTTACGGAGGGAGTATGGTTTGAAAAAAAAAAACGGCTGTAACTGTTCTTTTACCGGAACTATCTGGAAACAAATTATATGACAATGAGCCACTACGAAGACACTAACATTGCGCACCACAGCTTCACTGGTCTTCTTCTTCACAGAGTAGAAGTGCACTGAAATGTCTGTTCATTTATTTTTACCCGGCTCCATTAAACCTTTTACTCACTCGCTGACTACGGTCACTTAAACCTGCTTATGTGCTCCGAACTGAAAAGCTTGGCCATACTTATCAACAATTTATTTACAGCTGCGACATTGTGCTTGCGTCTTTTGTTCGCTTTCATTTGTTCGCCTTTTGGTGCGTATTACTTGAACATGCTCCTTTACGGCTGCGTTCTGTTGGCATTTCTTGCTTCACTTTCGCGTCTGTCCGTTGGCGCGAATAACCTACACAATATGGCTACATTTTCGGGGTTCATTTATATTTTTGAACGTGTTCAAAAGACCCGGCACGTTTCTCATTCCGCCAAGCTATCTTACCTCGTTATTCAATATGTTACGAATTATTATCGTCGTACCATGCATATTGTGACTTAGAGCGCGTGGTAGTGATGGATCATGAACCCCTAAACCTATTTTATTTTTACAACAAAAGCTATCTATGGCTAGAATCCAGCAGAACAAGAATCGCACGTGAGCGTAGCGCCACCTTACGGGTCCCATGCTAATCCCCGGACTCGTAAAACTGTGTATCACACCATCAGGGTGCGGAAACAAAATGATAAAGAATAAATAAAGGTAATAAGGCATTTATATTAAGATAGGGTAAGATTAGATAATATAAGATTTATTTAGCTCATAAATGCAGAGCAACATAGTCGCGAGCAAGTCTAAGCCTTCAGTAGGCATGTGTGGCGACGCCCTGCAGCAGCGATTGTTTGACAAACTGATTGTGTGCAACGGAAAGTTATAACATCAGAGAAAAAAACAACAAAAAGAAGACCGGGGGAAGTTTTAGCGTATATACAAATACAAAACACAGTAAAAAAAACAAAGATGCAACAAAATGAAACTTGCTCAGCACTTCAGCTCAGCCGGCCACAAAAGAAAGTGTGGCAACTATCAGCTTACCTTACGGTTATCAAAAGCAGATAATCTAGAAGCTCATTTTACGGCGGGGTTGATGTAGCTATCATCTGGACTCCTGGCCATTCCTCACTGACGGGCAAACACTTTGCTCATAAGCAAGCCTGCGCCCTCTCTCTCCAGGCTTCCAAGGAGACCACATCGTCAATTCCGCTTGTAACATATCATGACATAACGCAATATTACCGGTCCGACAGACAACACTTTCCTCCCCCTCACCCTGCACTCTCCAAGGAAGAAGAATCGCTGCTCCGCAGACTACCAAGTAATACCTTTCCTCGCCCAGTTCGCCTGCATCGTATATTTCCAAATCAATACTAAGCTGAATGCCAGTTTTGTTTACAACCCGGAACTCTACCTCATATTATAATACAGTGTGGACGCAATCCCAAACTTCCACCTCTCCGATCCCCTCTTCCCACCCATGAGCTGTGGGAGAACCTGGTGACCAGCGGCCACCTGGATGTACAGCAACTCCTGGCATCCAGAGCAAAGGCTCTCTTCTCACCTCAAGGATTCCCGGACTAGGGAACCGCTCCCATTTCAGAAAGCTCAAATAAACGTTTCTCTCTCTCTCTCTCTCTCTCTCTCTCTCTCTCTCTCTCTCTCTCTCTCTCTCTCTCTCTCTCTAGAAGCTCATTAAAATATGCTGGGACATACCATGATCGAATGAATGGCTCTCCCGTACTGTGTTTGAATTTTTGGTATTACAGAAGTAGACACATGTCTTGTAAATCTTTCGTGTTACAAGCCTTGTAATCACTTTTCCAGGAATATTTCGAAATGACAGATTGTTTAAATACGTTGTCAAAACCAAGCAAACATGCTGATTTACAGACATCGATTGATTCATCTCGAGTAACATTATAAAGAACACTTTTTGCAATATCTTTCAGGATTCTATTTTGATGTCGGATGGCCGGTATTGCCCCTGAAAAAGTGTCTTTCTGGTAGGCATTTGATTGTATAGGTGAAGCCAACTTTAAGAAAATCGGTGCAAGCTTGGTTTTTGTAAGCAGTCTTTTCCACATTGTGGGTTGCGCAGTGAAGCTTTGTCAGTCTGCGCCATCATCGAATTCTGGTCGCCCAGCATTTCCTTTGGCTTCGTTGCGCGGTCATTGGATTTGGAATTTGGCTGAGTGAAATACTCCAAAGCAATAAACTGCAAGTCCGCCTTTTTATTCAAACACCGCAGACTACACCTTTAGCGTATTGTCTCTTCAAACAAAGATCAAATCCCCTGTGTCTAACGACGACGATTGGGGTGCTCAACGTTCTCCTGAGGGACTCATTTGCTGTCGTCTGAGTTTGGGCTTTGACACACAAGCAGTGTGCTGTTTTTTGATCGCTTGTACTTTGACTGCAGCAGCTTTGACTTTGGCACTTCTCCATTCGATTTTTTTCACGCAAGAAAGCTTCGCGTTTCAACAATCGTCGTCGTTAAATGGAGGGGATCATATTTTTTTCACCATCTTTAATTTCGTGTTTTGGTATGTGTTTTCAGGTTTCTTTAACATTTCGTAATCATGTTAGGGCGGTGTATGAGACTGACGTTTCTTTATTTTGTTCGTTCATTTTTATTATTTTTAACTTCTTTATTTGGTATTTTGTAGTTTTCTTTTCTACCACTGATTCCTTCCATTTACATTGATATAAAGACTAATGTGGGCACCTAAGGTTGTACTCACTCACGGTAGCAGCAGTCGTGTTGAGCCAAGCGACATGAAAAGGGATACAGATAGCGTGGCCATCCATATGCCCATTTCAGTAGCAGTCACAAGAAGCTTGCCCAAACTTACAAGCCGCCTTTTCGTGCCTCTAAACGTCGCTAGTAACTTACATTTCACGGGTTGTATTGCGGAAAGAAGGCGTCAGGACAAAGATTGAAAGCCGGAAATAATTGCTGGCGTGTGTGTCACGTCTTCCTTTTGTCTGTTCCCCACTAAGCTTTCTGTACTTTTGTTCATGTCTAACCAACCTGTCCAAAGAGCCAGTTCATGCACGCTTTCGTCCGAAGACACGAGCCAAGCGGGAAGGCTGCTTCGTTTCATTCTCCATCGCCACCCCAGAAGGAAGGTCATGACGTGGCCTTGTTGACTGCTTGCAACGCCTGCTGGGGATCACGCGTGCGCAGAGAATTCGTCCGCGAATGGGTCCATCGACGAGGAGGGAGAAGTTAGGTGGGGTGCACGACGATCCGGGTGCACGTCTGCTTTCGCACCCTTCGGCAGCGTCTTCTTCTGCGTGCCCTACACTTCTTCTTGCGCCCATTGCCGACACTCACGGTGTTGGCTGCGGCCACTGCGCCCCACGCCTGTCTGGGGTCACTCCACGCCAGGACCAACACGCCCGCGTAATTACCATTATAATTGGGTTTCGCTGCCGGCAGATTAATGGCGCGGTACGATTCCGCTGAAACTATCTGCTCGTGGATCTGCACTCGCTAACGCTTCTGCTTACGCTGCCCGGTCCGTCCCACCTCTACCATTGCCCCTCTCTGGCGGGCTCGTTTCTTTGGCCGCTCGGAGCCTATCTTCCTTTCGATTCGCACTCGCCGACAGGCTGCTCCTCAAGGGCCGGCGAATACGATCTCAAGCCGACTCCTTGTCGTCCGTTTCCATGTGTCTTGCACACGGGGTGAACACAGTGCAGTACACCCCCTCTGCTTTCCGTTCAAAAAAAAAAAAAAAAGGAACCGAAGAAGCAGTATTAGTACAAAAGGCAGACACGCCTTAAATCTTGTGTTAGAATGGAAATTTATTGCCGCGATATTAGCCACCACCCGTTTACGCGTTAATGATGCCTTCTATGACTGATTAAGGCGGACTCCTGGGCAAGTCGGTATTGCATCATAGACGTGTACAGCGCCAAAAATTGGACCAAGGACGAAGAAGGACAACATGAAAAAGCGCTAGTTTCAACTAAAATTTATTGGTAAATGCCCTTAAATATATACACTAACCGTGCGCACATCAGAAAAAAAAAATTAGACGCTACAGCGCATCTTTCGTGTGATCACATCACAATATTTTGCGACACAGTTCGTGCCCTTCCGAACAGATAGCAATAGGCAACAGCCAGAACTTGCGAGTTACAAAAAAAAAAAAAGGAAATTAAAGACAGAGGAAGCAAGGTGCGGTCATTTGGAGTTACTCAGCGGCAAGATATCCAATTTTTTTTCGGCGATAAACCTAAAGACAGCATACGTATGCAAGCGCCACCAAGGCGAGCCATTTCAAATGCCTTAGTAATTTCTCTTGCGAGCAGGTTTTCACCATGATCTTGTTAAAGTCAGTAGGGCATTTTCATTCTCGGAAACGTGCGCTGAGCTTCCCAGTGTGCCCCCTCTTCCCGTCCCGTTCATGCTCACGCAAGCGCACGTTCAAGTACCGCGAATAATGAACTCATACTTTGTGGGAATCGTGGAGAACCGCGACCTGCGATACCGAGCCAGCGCGCGCTTCGGGAGAGACGCTTGTGCGCTGAAACCGGTCCGGCGCTCCGCTGGTTCGTCGGCGTCCCCCGAGAGATGGCGCCACCGATGTGTGCGGGGATAGGCGCGCGGGCGCGGGCGGCGCGAACGTGCGCGCACGGGAGTCGGGAGAGTCTCGTCGGAGACCCGGTCGGGGCGAGATCGGCGGAACGCGGCGGTGATGGATACTTGTGTCTCAGGTGGGAGCTTTGTTTGTCGCGCGCCGTGAGTGCCCACCTCCCGTTCGCGGTCACGACCCGGACGGCGTGATTCGTGAACGCCGTCGAGCCTTGTGCTCGCATGCTTTGGGATTCCCCAAATAAACGGCTGTGCTTCGGCACTACTGTCTACTGTGTTCTCGTATCGGCGAACCTCGCTGGGCTGCCGTAGCCATGGGAGCCCGCGTGGTTGACACGCCGGGAGCTAGCGTGGTGGCTTACGCCAGGACTGGCTAAGTCGCCCCGAGGAACCCCTCATATATCCCACATGGCGCCCGAACGTGGGTCTCGTATTCGGACGAATTCGAGGTTGCTAGCTCTCCGAGAAATGCGTTGCTGCAGTCGTAGCCCGCTACCCTTTGTCCGGAAGACTTCGGACGAAACGCCTCGCGCCAGTCGGTTGCAGGCAGACAGTTGTGATGCCCGATACAGCCGTGACGGCAAATGCGTAAACCTTCCTACACGCACCAGGCGGTGATTCAGTAGGATACCTCCGAGCACCGCAGTCGCGGCCCGCTTGCGAGACGGGAGGTGCGTAGGCCTTGTTCCAACATGGCGGCGGGTCGCCTTCCTCGTAGCGCCGTCCCCGCGCAGTCGCGCCGGCGGCGCCGGTTGAAGTTTCCCCCAGGCGCGGCGGACACTACCGAGCGAGGGTGCGGTGTTTGGGAGTTCGCAAGCCGCACGATGAGCCCGCCGCTACTGCGCTTCGAGTCCGAGGCGGAGTGTTTGCCGATTTGACGCCTGACAAAGAGCGAGGGGGATCGCTGAAGAATCAGTCTCCTCTCGCTGCGGGGGGAAGCGGGAGCAATGGGACCGTTGTCTCCGCGCTTCCGGAGTGCGTGCCTGTCGATGCCGTGAAGACTCCGCTCGAGATTGCGTTTAGGCAGTAAGAGCTTCGCGCGGCTCGGCAGCGGGCTCGTTGGTCGCGAGAGATCGCCAGTCTTAGTAAGAGACGGACTCTCAGGCGACCTATACCGGTGATTTGCGCCCGTAAGCCGCTGGTATTGCGGTTGGCGCTGGCTCTACGGCAGCTTGTATTGCTGCGAGTGAGTTGCAGGAGCCCGCCTGCTTGATGCTGACGCTGCTTTGCCGACCAACGCACCAGGCCGAAATAGCTCGGACGGGCGTTTCGATGCCGACAACCCGTAATAGTCAGGCGAGCTGCCTCCAGGCGGGGGTGGCGGCTGGAGCACAGTTGCCGGACTCGTGATTCCGCGAGCAAGCGAACGTGCAAGGGGGAGTCCCCTCGGGCATCTTTGTTACCCTATTTGGCGAGATCCTCGATAAGGTTTCCGGCCAGTCACAGGAGATTGCGGAGTCCCGCTGCTCCCCACTTCAAGTTCGGGAATCGTTTAAACTGGACGGTGAGAGCGAGACCTGCAGCATACGGATACCACCGGGAGCCACGCCAGTCACCACTGCCACGGACAGCAAGTATGGCCTGCTGAACCACCGGCGGGGCCGAGCGCGGTTCGTGGAGCTGCTACTCCAGTTGCTGCTCCGGCCTGCCGGGCGGCAGCCAACCGTTCGGGAGGACCTGCGGCCGAAGCGGCCACGGAACCCAGGAGGCGGCGGTATCTGGCGCCTACGCGAGCGGCGCGAGCCTTCGGGCAGCCGCAGTGGGTGCGGCCGTTCCTGTTGCCGCCTCGAGCTGGGAGTGGGGGTCGCATCATGGCGCGACCCCGGCGTTCGTCGGCTGCGGCTGCAGCTACCCCCGGGCCTGCCAACCTGCTGTGCTGCCCAACCGCGAGAGACTTGGAACCATTGCAATGTGTTTGCGGGTTTGTGAGGCGAGCATCGCGACGGCGGCATCGTGTGGCGAACTTTGGTGTGGAGTGGTGTTCGGTGGCTGTTTTGCTGACTTGAGACGTGACGAGTGTGGTGCACCGTGGCGTCACTCGAGCTCAAGTGGCGTCCAGTTTTAGGGGGGAGGAGTGTGGAAATCGTGGATAACCGCGACCTGCGATCCCGATCCAGCGCGCGCTTCGGGAGAGACGCTTGTGCGCTGGAACCGGTCCGGCGCTCCGCTGGTTCGTCGGCGTCCCCCGAGAGATGGCGCCACCGATGTGTGCGGGGATAGGCGCGCGGGCGCGGGCGGCGCGAGCGTGCGCGCACGGGAGAAGGGGAGTCTCGTCGGAGACCCGGTCGGGGCGAGATCGGCGGAACGCGGCGGTGATGGATACTTGTGTCTCAGGTGGGAGCTTTGTTTGTCGCGCGCCGTGAGTGCCTGCCTCCCGTTCGCGGTCACGACCCGGACGGCGTGATTTGTGAACGCCGTCGAGCCTTGTGATCGCATGCTTTGGGATTCCCCAAATAAACGGCTGTGCTTCGGCACTACTGTCTACTGTGTTCTCGTATCGGCGAACCTCGCTGGGCTGCCGTAGCCATGGGAGCCCGCGTGGTTGACACGCCGGGAGCTAGCGTGGGGGCCTACCCCAGAGAGCTGGCAAGGCCCCCGAGGAACCCCTCATATATCCCACAACTTCTAGCGAAATTTAACCCAGGACGAAGAAGGAAAAGGCGAAACACACGCTAGTGTTTCGTCTTTTCCTTCTTCGTCCTCTGTTAAAGTTCGCTAGAAGTATAAGTTAATTAGTCAGTAACCAACTCGCCCAACTCTCCGCTTTAAGTATCGCGATGTCTGTTCTAAGTGTTTTTGACCGCAGGGATAACGCACACCACATGTTCGGCGCACGCAACGAACTTGTTCTTGTGGTTGATGCTGCTGCTCTTTTTCCGGTTTTGCACAGGGCAAGTTGTTTCGCAAAGGTTTGAGAGCTTTTGGGAGCGGAAAATGCCATTTTCACGTTGGTGCACTCACCGTTCTGATTAAGTCTGTAAGGCAAGTGGTGCATACGTATGAAACAGCGGTGATTTGTCCTGTGGGTTTCTCCTTTGCGCTCATTTCTCAACGAACGCTTCACGCCGCCCAGGTGCTTGTTCGACACAGAAGTAAGTTGCCGCGGATACCCGGGCTTGAATAAACAGTCTATTCGCGCCCGAAGACTATGCTCGCATATGTGTAGGCAAGACTTGCTTAGAACGTTTTTCAGTCACAGGTTGGCGATGACACGTTTCACAAGTTTCTGGTGGCCCAAAGAGTGATACAGCAGGGGCTTCATTGCTCGAGGCTCGCATTCTAAGGAGACGTGTGTGGAAGAAAAATTAAGGTGGAGATCAAAGAAACTGGGGTTTTTGTATTCAGGAATCTCATGTGGGATGACAAGAGGCTTTAAACATGCTGAAAACACTTGTAGCCTTGTTGACACTGTTGTGTTGACATCGCCATTACCGTCAAGAAAAACGAGGATATCGTCCACGTAACATGCAACCTTGCTTCCTTACGAGTGCTCTCGTAGCAGTGTAGCGTAATGTGCTGCCGGCACCCACCTATGGAACACTCCGTATGCTCGCAGAGAGCATTGTCCTGTGTTCGGGCAGCTCGACCTGGTTGCACCAAATTATCTTCCCTCTTTATACCAAGAGTTCTTCAACATGTGGCGTCGCCAGATTTATGGTGTTTGAACATTTGGCGGGAGTGTTATTCAGCTGCTGATAGTTCAAATTGTTGCCGGCAGATGACAGCACAACGCGTACGCCCTCCCTCATCACAGGGGTCAAATTAGGGGAAACGTTTTGGCGGGTACTTTCGCAGCTCCACGTATTGCAGAAATATCCCCATAGCTACTCATTCCACACAGAAACTCTATCCAAAATGCGCTTCGAAGTCGCGCATTGTCCGTAAATTGCTCCAAAGAACAAAAAATAAGCCATCTTGAATCTAAGTGAGCATCAAACGCGAGCGGCTTCATAGAAATTCGCACTTCGAGAAACACAGCCGTTCGGCTGCTGGTGGCAGAGAGATGAAAGTACGGTGAAAGGGAAGGATGTTCTGTTTGTTGACGTTACCCTGGCTTCTCCCGATAAGAGCCCGGAAGAGTTCCGGCACCTCGAGGGGGATAAGCAGCTTTTCCTGGCAGGCGGCGGCACCGCATGAAGCAGCTCCGCGTGGGGCAGCAAAGATCGAAGCGAGCAGTGCAGTCACCTCCTTATGTCGCATGCCAGTCCAGCTCTGGCAGTTAAGCGCTGTGCCAGCTTTCGTGTTAGAGCTAACCGAAGCCCGCCCAGCTTGTCTTATACCGTCTGCCATAATGCCATATCAAAGCTGGTTGGGCTAGATTTCGCTTTTATGTGCCCACTAGACAACTGGCACATGACGCGCGAACTATAATGCATGGCTACAGATTCAATTAAGGCTGTCCGAGGTTCTTTACTCTGCGGTCGTAACTCGAACGGAGGTTTTTTCTTGTCTCTATGTAGCAAAACAAACAACAGCTTGCATTCCGTGGAATCTAACTCGAGATGTCGTTACGAGCGGCAATGCAGGTTAGCCAAATATAAAATGGCCGCGTATCTGCTCCTTTCGTTGCAAATGTCGACGAAAGACGATAGTCGACTGGCGCCCCTGCCAAGTAAATGCTTCACTTCTCTTTCCCGCTCACCTCTTATGCTGTTCTTCTCCCGTCTCGTTCCTCCTGAGATAACACGCTAGAGGTTTGCTCAAGTCAATTTAAATTTGCCGCGATCCACTGCTCCAAGCCGGGTGCCTCGATAACAGCGCTGCCGTGCGGCCGAGACGCGCCTGAATCGAGGCACCCTACTTCACGAGCGCTCCAAGCGGAACGTGGAACCTATCAAGTGGAACCTTTCGTTCCTGTTGCCGTATGATTTCTTAATGCTGCCCGGAGCGCGGGCAACAGCAGGCGACAGTTTTCTGCAGTTGATGTAGTATTTCATTTGCTATCGAAAAAACCAAGCACCCCTAAAATTTTTAATAAAGGAATACAGCAAATATCACTTATGCACTAATTTCAGCCCTGTATTTGCGTAATGTTTTGTTCTTGTTCCACAATGCTGACAATGCTGACACAATATTGTCACAGGACTTAGACGTTTATATTTGGGTGTCGGTATATATACACTATTGCGCAGCTTCTGTTTCACTTTGGCGGGGTGGCTGAATCGAGTCACAGACAGACAGACAGACAGACAGACAGACAGACAGACAGACAGACAGACAGACAGACAGACAGACAGACAGACAGACAGACCAATATTTCTGGGTTTAAGTAACCAAAGAAAGACTCTCGCCTTTTAAGACTCTCGTCTTTAAAACACATGGCGTGACAAAGGCAGGTCACGCCATGTGCATTTCGCTTGCCAGCCGGCTTCCTGAGGGTGGGCGGGTTCCGTCATGGGTGCAAAAAATGCCACGGATTGGCTTTCGGAGGGAGTTATTCCGAAGCGCGTGCACGAGTAGTCAACCGCGGAAGCGTGCAGGAAAGCACGGATATATTGCTTTTCAGGAACAAGGTAACTAGGCCCCGTCATACATTTACTCCAGACAGCAGCCGCCATTGTACTGATCCTACCGCTGATCACATCGGTCATGGAGAACTGGGAAAGTTGCGAAAGAAAAAGGGGTGGACGCGACGTCGACGACGCACTGTCTTCACTCCCCTTACTCTTGGAGGCCGTTGGATCTTGCAGCCTCTCTTGCCCTTTCTATCAGTTCCTGCTGAGTGGTCGGGTCTTCGCTCAGTCAGCATTTCTCTCCACCGCTCAACCGTATTTCTTTAGGTCTTCCCTTAGGTATTTCATTATTGTCTTGGCAGGCCCATATGGTATCGGCTAGCCTCTGTCCCACCGAGCGCATTGCGGATCGCCGTGTGGCGCCAATATTTCGCTAACAAGCACGCCGCTTTGGACTGTCCTCTTGAGTTCTAGTACATCTACACCTACTGAGACACAACGGGGACTTTCTGCCTTGGGAGCTCTCGTTGGGGTTTGGACCACGTTCAAGGGTTCAAGTGCCGTCATCCTTGATTGAAGCTTGCAACGTTCATATCCAGGTTTAGAGTCTATTTAACATTTTATTTATTTATTTATTAATACTGTCAATCCCTTCTGGGATTTTTACAGGAGCGGGCATAGTCAAAGAACACATGTCGAACAGATTTTTTTTTTTTTACAATAGTTAACGAAGAAGTATATCGACAATTGACTCGAAGTACAGAGCTTGCAGTAGCACAGAAATTATTCAATACAATAGAGGTAACAGAGATAAACGGCGAAGAAAAGAAAAGATAGCGCTTGCTCATAAGGTATCGAAACCAACGCAGAAATTATACAATAATAAAAGCAATAAAGGTAAACGCCGAAAAAAGATAGCACTTGCTCAAAAAGTATCGAAATCACACACATTGGCGCACGTAGCATGGAAGACCTGTTATCGAGAGAGGATAGCCATTTCTGCTAGAGAAGTGAACTTGTCTACTTTTGTTTGTTGAGTGATGGAGCGATCTAATAAATTCCACTCTCTGATGGCGCGGGGAAAGAAAGAATAGTAGAACGTGTCATTATTGCAATCGTATTCTTCGAGTGTGTGTGAATGTTTGTAACGCGTAGGACGGGTTTTATTGGTTCGAATGTAGGTATCGGAGTTTATCTTTAACGAATTGTGAAAGAGTAAATACAAAAGCTTCAAGCGGTTCACTTTGGCACGCTTTTCCAGTTCATTAAGGCCCGCTTGCTCTAACATTTCAGTTGGAGAGTCACTACGCCTGTACCGGTTAAAGATAAAGCGCACAGCCTTACGTTGAACGCTTTCCAATAAAGCAATGCTCGCCTTTGAGGCCGGGAACCAGGCAGCACTAGCGTATTCCAGAACTGGGCGTATGAAAGTAGTATACGCGAGAAGCTTTGTTTCATACGTGGCTTCTTTCAAAGTACGCTTCAAAAAGAAAAGCTTGTTGTAGGCTTTAGATGTAACATGCTTCACATGGTCGTCCACATATTCCGGAAGGCAATTGTTACCACTTGTATGAACGCTGTTGCGATGACGTGTGTTATGCGTGTCTACAGCTTTCTGAAAGAGACCAACCTATGTCTCTTGCCATATGATAAGAAGGATGATTTTATTGAAGACGATAGTCTTTCTTGGGCTACTAAAACGCAGAAATTTTGGTCTGTCTGTCTGTGACTCGAATCAGCCACCCGGCCAAAGTGAAACTGAATCTGCCCAGTAGTCTTATATACCCACACAGAAATCTAAACGTCTAATTGCGGTGGCAATCTTCATACTTGCGAACATCATTGAACAATAACGAAACATTATGCAAATGTGAGGCAGAAAATCAATACGTAAGTGATATTTGCAGTATTCTTTTATTTAAAAAAATAATTAATGCTTGGTTTTTGCGGTGTCAAATGAAATACTACATCAGCTGCAGAAAATCGTCGCCTGCTGTTGCCCGCGCCACTATAGCTTCTGGCGAAATTTTATGAAATCAAACGGCAACAGTAACGAAAGGTTCCACTAGATAGGTTCCACGTTCCGCTTGGAATGCACATGGAGCAGAGCAACGTGGTTTTATAAACGTTGTAGAAGGGTGTCTTGAATCACGCGCGTCTCCGCTATTCGGCAGCGCGGGCATCGAGGCACCCGAGTTGGAGCAGTGTAACGCGGTAAATTTAAATTGACTTGAGCAAACCTCAAGTGTGTTGTCTTGGAAGGAACGAGACGGGAGAGGAAGAGCATGAGAGGTGAGCGGGAAAGAGAAGGGAGGCGTTTACATGGCAGGGGTGCCAGTCGACTCTCGTCTTTCGTCGACATTTGCAACGAAAGGAGCAGATACGCGGCCAATTTTTTCCTACCGGCAGTCATATTTTTGAAAGGAAAGCTTTGGAATGTGTAAATAGTGTGATAACGTGCCGAAACGATGAGTTCTTTTCCAATGTGAAATCGGCAACTAAGAAGCTTTGAAATGAATAAAGTTTCATAGCCTGGCTTAAAGGGTTGAAAAGGTTAAATGTTGCAGCTTGCAAACGTTCTTTCGGCTAACCACACGGACGGGCCTGTTCTGGTCGTATACATACTCGAGCAGGGCACGCTTTCTTCAAGTCAAGCCAGTAGCGTTTAACGTGGATGACCCGTTCCTGATCAGGGGATGCGAATAGGTAGCCGCATTTTATGAGCTTGTACTCACAGCATTTTTCATCGACATAAATGACTTCTATTACAGCCGTCCTCATGAAAAACTGTTGGAATAAGCAGACAAATTAGTGCCCTTTCATTCTGTGAAGGAGGATGACCTGCGAAGCTGGACGAAGTGGATGGAGTGCGCGAAACAAACCACGTTCGTTTTTAATTTGCGATTGAGCATACTTCCCAGCCATTTAGCTTAATGAAACTTGCAAGGACTCGAGATTTATTCTAGCGAAAAAACGTGCTGCTGTCTGCTTTCCTTCCGCGTACTAGGCGTCTTACTGTTTGTGTAGCACACAACCCAATCCGCTATGCCAGTGAAGACACCAGACAGGTCGCATTCGTCTGTTGGTCGTCCACGTCTAATCCTCCCGCCAGCACACCGGACATGTCATCAGTGAGGGCATGAAACCTATATCTCCCCGTGCACGCCCCCTTCCTACCTCAACTCCCCGCACGTGCAGGCAAAAACTGGCAACTGATTATGTGCGCGTGCTTCAACGTGAAAGACACCGGCAAATAACAGTTGCGAAAGAGGGATCGGCGGTGGCGAAAAGAAACGCCGCAGCGGCGCCTATAATAGTACAGCCGCTTCACCGGAATGAAAACTGGGGGGAGGGGGTTAGACATATGCTAGAATTCAATATTAGCGTGCGCTGCATACTCAGACTAGGGACAAGGACAGTGAAAAAAAGACAAACTATACGATGCACCATCGTATGGTTTTTTTTTTGTCATTGTCCATGTCCCTCGTCCAAGTATGCAGCGCACGCTAATATTGAACTCTAAAGCTACATCAACTAGCCCCTAAACAAGCCTTCGTTACTTATGTTTTTCAGCTATTCGCTTCTTGAACTTCTTGTGGAGCGGCTGCTTCCAGCTCTACGTAACGCTTTTTCTAGCCCCCCGAATGTCGCATAAAGGAGGGTCGATTGCAAGGGTTTCGTCAGTTGTTTTTATGCTCTTCATATGTTTCCTGGCATATCTGAGGAGTTTGTTTTGTGCATGCTTCGTAGTGATTGCTTTGTTCAGCCTCTCTCTATACTCCCTTCTTTACTCGATTTTGTTCCAGTGCGTTTGCTTGAATTCCCCTCGTTGTCTTTTGATTTTGGTGCATTCTGTGATTAATGGCCGTGGTCAAGATTTTCTCCGCGGTTCTCCCATTGTGCCTTCTTATCATTGTTCGACAGAGAGAGGTCTGGGAATGTGTTTCTGCTGACGCTGTTTGCAAACGTAGTCGGCTTGCTTGGGTATGTAAGTGCGGCGGTGACGCTTTCCGCGCTTATTGGGTTAGCCAGTCGTCTTTCTTTGGGATTTTTGTAGTTGCAGCCACACATCGGGTTTGCCGAGTTGGAATCTCCTACGAACAGGGTAGCTGTACTTGCTTCGTCACCTGCTTGCTTGAAATGTCAATTTGCATCCTTGCTCGTCGGTGTGCTATATACATTCAAAATAAATGTTTTTGCTGCTCTTGCTTACCGGTATGATTTCGCGAATGGATAATCAACGTCGTCGTCCTCAAGTTTGGGCTTCAACGAAATGCATTCTTTACAAACCATTATGCATAAACAATTGCCCTTCTGGTGTCTCTTGTATCCCGTAATCTTGGCGGTAGTATTTGCCTCCTGTATCGATAATGTTTCCGGCTTCCCCGGGGTAGCCTCTGTGTATACATAGTATTGCTTGTTTTTTCTTGAAACTTCTGCATTTTCATTGCCACACTGCTAGTTTCCTCCCTATTCTGTTTACGTTATCCTTATCCATTGGGAACTCCTGTTTCGTAATCTTCCATTTCGACTTGTCTGTTGGCTGTCCAATCTTTCTTACGGCCGCGTTTGCTCTTGACCGTCGAGGTGTGATCAGATAAATTCCATGCGCTTTTGATTCGGAGTGCATTTAACTCGCGTATCTTTTGCATGCTCTGCTGCTGTTACACTTATTTTTGCAACAGTTGCTACCATCATTGCCTCTCTTCCTGCTCTTGCAGCGTTTGATGGGACACCTGATCTAATATTTGCTGTGTTATTTTTTTTCGCGATCTGTTCTGAATGCTGCGCTTTACTTGTGTTCATCGTTGGCTCTACCCCTGTGTAGCTCCCAATTTTCCCTTCCTAATCTGTATGTTTCTTTCCCCTGATTCCTGTTCTCAACATTTCTGTTCGTCTTTAGATGCGTGATTTCTTGTTTCATTTTTATGATTGTTTGTATGGATTAGTCCATTAACTCCCGATGGTCGAGCGGGAGTTTGAAACCGTTCTGATCAGCTCACCTACACGGCCGTCTTCTTCGGTTGCTGCTTTGCCTCTGATTCCTGGAAGCAATAAGTCTCCCACAAAACTAAGCAAACAGTCCGTCGTTATATACCCCTACTCGATAACAGGCACGGCAACCGAATACAAACTACTTTTACAGCGTAAGCAATAGGTATGGCCTTTTGGCAAAAGTTTTTACCCCGCAATCAGTAGACAAAGAAGAATGTAAGAACAGAGAACGACACAGCGCGTGCGCAGAGGGATGACGTCAGCCAAGCCGGCGGTGGCATTGCCTGCGGTGACGATGCGTTCGCACCGCCGACCCAGTTACCAGGGGGATGTCAAGTCGAAACCATGATGTCACGCCCCGTCCTTCGCCCGATGCCCCCGCCGCACAGCGTCTCGACGCGTCTCGTCACCGGTTGCATACGTTGCTAAACGTTGTGGGCAACGAGTTCAGGGACCAGTAGGCGGCACAATAGGGTAAAAGGGAAATAACGATGACGAAATGCCGACACTATTGGACAACAAAAGGAGCGACAGGCAGCCAATGCCGCTGCTAGTGCGGGCAAACGTGACCATGAAGACTGATAGCACGCAAAGCACTGTTGACTCGGTGTGCGAGGAGCGTCCGAGAAACGCCGTGTGGGGGGCTTCTAGAGCCGGCGCAAGGCGTACGCATCGGGCCGTGCCTCAAGTTTGCGAGAGCGAAGGACGAGACGCTCACGCGTTCGTAAATGTCCACCGAAGAATTTTCAGTTAATTTGCGTCCCATCTTTCTCGCCACCTCCAGCCGCTTCCCTCGTCATTCGCCCTTGCATCGCTTCATTATATTGCAGTTGTCGCTCATTTTATTTTTTCTCTTCTTCTTCAAGCTGCTGCGTCTCTTATTTGTCGGCATTATTATTAAAACAATATTTATTTTCTCTCATTATTTCTCCCCGTACTATTTGAGTAACATTCGGCTTTCGCGGCTTCCTCCTGCTGCTCGTCATCTCACCTCCGTCGCTCGGTCGCCCACTCGCGGCATTTTCCGGCCCATTAACGTGCGACCCGGCTCGTGCACACAGCGGTCTCTAATGCGACCGCTCGACGCCGCCGTCCCGCAAGTGGCAACAGCGGTGGCACCACTGCCGCCACGTTGCCCCAACGTCGACGGCGCCACCCGTGAGTCGTAAATCATGTCATCCGCTGCGCCCCGTTCCTGCCTGGCTCGCTTCGTGCATTTCTCGCCGGGCAGCTTGGGTTCCGCACGCAGGGCGCCGCGTCGCTTGCGCGTGTGAGCAGCAGCGGATCGGGTGATGAAGTGCGGATGATTACGGGCCGTTGTAATAAAATGCTAATGCGCCGATAATGGGGATAATGGCGGTTCGGCCATTGACGCGCGCTATACGCTGCACCACGATCTGCGAGCTGCTGCACGGTGTATCGAAACTGCAACAGCGGTGTAAACTGTTGGAGAGAGAACACGGCACCGGCTTTTGCGCTTGCTCCCGTGTTTCGTTCACGCGCAAGCAGCTTGCGGGCGCCTTTCCGTAGGGTGTGTGTGACGGACTCGTGGGGGTAAGATCTCTTGCGGGAGAGAAAGAGAACGGTCTTTCATGGTACTGGGGAGCTTAGTCTGACAAGTACACCTCGCTAGCTGCATCAGATGTATAAGAAAACATGAAATCGATGAAGTGATCATGATGACTATGATAACGATGGTGTGCTCACTTACAAAGCCTTATCTAGAGAGTCTGATTAAGTCCTGTACTTCGCAGGAAAGTCAATAGAGTTTTTGTCTCCCGGCATGCTCGTTTTGAGTCAGACCAGGGGCTTTGATTGATTGATTTGATTGATTATGGGGTTTAACTCGCGGAAACTACGCGGGTTATGAGGCGCGTCGTAGTGGAGGGCTCCGGATTAATTTTGACCACCTAGGGATCTTTAACGTGTGCCGTAATCTCGAATACACGGGCGTTTTTGCTCTTTGCCTCCATCAGAAAAGCGCCCGCCGCAGCCGGGAATCGAACCCACGTCCATGTGCTCAGCACCACAACGCCTTAGATCCACCGCGGTGGATAAAGACCAGGGGCCTAACACGTCACTGAGGGACTCTAGGAAGGACATTATATATGCTGTATACGTATACGCGCACATTCATTAATTACGTGGTTTAAGTCCTCGCTCACGTCACAAAGAGCGCAGATAGGGAAGTGGCCTGCTGAATTTTGAATCGGGAATGACTTGTGTATGCGACATTCCGCCATACGTGGTGAAGAACCGCTTTGTCATGCTTGGTCGGTCCGTGGGGCATCGCAAAATTACTGTGCGGCTCTGTGGAGTGAAGCGCCGCGTAATTTTGCGGCGCAGCAGCCGAAGTAAAACGCTGAAAACTCGAGGTAGCCTTGGACGCAAGAACGGAGCATCTTTTCTGGAGAACGATATGGGAAACACTGGCCCGTGTAGATCATGCGCGATCGATGCTGCGGTGTCTGCCTTAACGTGTCCAGTGGGCAAGGATCCACTGAAGCTCTACACGATGGTTTGTTTGTAGGTGCTAAGTATTAATGTCAAAAACAAGCTGATATTTTGGGTAAGACGTTAAGCTTTGAAGTGCCGCTCGAGATGCCGTGATTGCCCATTGGCATGCTGGCTGCTCGGAGGGTGCAACACATTTAAGGGGACCTGGAGGGCAAAATACAACATTGTTCGGTTTAAAAAACAGGTAGCCTTCGGTAACTCACTCAGCTATATTCCCCCCACGAATGACAGTTCTAACAAAAAAATAAAAATAAAACTGGAGCGATATTAAATAAAAACTTTCAAATTTCGCGCTACATGACGTCAGTATAGACGCAATAGCGGCAACAGTGACGCAAAGAGGGAAACACTAAAACATAGTTATAAAAGTGCTAGCTGCGCGTTAGTATTGGAGTAGTGCCATCAAGCGGAACTTGACGCCCGCCTACAACCGCCCAGTCATCTTTCTTGGCGGTCGCTTTGCAAGGCGGCCGCCAATCGCTGAAGCAAGACCTTGTGACGTAGTACAGACCTGGCGAGGAAGTGGCTGCAGAGTCACTACTGCTTCAGGAGCCTTTTTCTTTTATATTTAGGCTATCTGTTTGAAATTTGCGGTAAAATTGGCACCATTGTTATACGGACAATTCATTCTTTTGAATAAACCAAACTAGCCCCTTTGACACGTACCCATTTTGTGATTCCGTTTTGCTGAACACGCAAAACAGATGCGTCACTTGGCGTAAGCCGCACTCAGTCTTAGCTGGGCACGAATTTCTTCTGGCGCGACAGGCGTCGTTAGCGCTCCGCGCTAAATAGTGACTTCCGACCATTTGTCTTCGCAGCTCGCGCCGCGACGCGTTTTCCGCAACAAGCCTCTAACTCACTGGCTTATGTCGCGTGTTCCGCGCGCCCCTGCTTCTACTACATTTCTTTCCTTCCTTGAGACCGCCGGGAAGTGGAAGCGCTTAAAACGTTTTGTATTTCCCGCTTCAGCCGCCCTTTATGCGACCTATGCGACTTCCCTCCCCCCTTGCTAACTAGGAGCTAACAAGAACAGCCACGTACCAACACATTATCCTAGGAATTTGAGCTTAAGTTTCGTCTGATTTTCCCGTATGCGCTGCGTTTATCGTCGGCAGTTTATACCGATTTTACGGTGCCTCCACCGTTCCAGGAAATCTGAGCATAAAAAAAAAACAAAACACGCGAAGAAACAAGGAAAGGACGTCTATTCCACGAAGTGCACGCTGTCCGTATCGGTTAACTTGTGTGCCTTAGAAAATGAGCCAAGGAGAGGCAAAAGAGGGGGGAGGGGAGGCTCAGGCAAGGACTGAGAGAGATGGAAAGAAAGAGAGAGGGGGGGGGGGGCGATTAATGAGGGCAAAGTGATTGTTCTCGCCCGTTCTCTTTATTGCAATACGGCGCCGCTGCCGGTGACGGCCGCAGTGGCTAATACGCAGCTTGTAAATCCTGCGCCAGTGTCAGCCTTCGTAGCCGGCTCCGCCTTACGACCCAGATGGCCGTACATAAACAAGAGGGGCGGGGCTGAGCGCCCTCTATTCGGGTAGCCCTTCCAACTCGCGCGCACACGTTATCCCCATTCATGCGCCTTCTCTTCTCAGCCGTGCCCGCTGAAGAATAAGAGGACCACTTCTCTTCGGGGTTGCGGCGCTACAAGTAGGCATCGCTTGAACCAAGTTTTATGGCCTGCAACGACCGTCTCGGGCGTGACTGCGACTCAAATCACCTTGGATTTGCGCATCCGCGCCTGGGCATCCGACTCGTGCAAGAGGAAGAAAATACTATCATCGCATCTGCCCACTCTCGTCGTGATGCCGCGAGCGCGAGCAGCTGGCACGTTTCCTCGATTGGTCGGGCTGCTGACTGCATGCGTTCAGCAGGGTAGCGCCCCTGCCCATAGCGAGATAACGAGAAGCCATGGCAAATTGCAGCGCCGATAGCTAATTACTTCTCTCATTGTGCAATAAACAGACTACTGAGCGAGCTGTCCCATGCAACGCTAACTGCCAGCGACCTCGCGCAGGTGGGGCGTGTGTAAATTGGTTTGTTTTGCGAGGTGCACTGCGGGCACTGATGAGTTAATGTTCCAGTGCCCTCCCTTTCTGTCTCCTCCCTCCTCGTTTTTTTATTTTCTTCGCTGAAGCATTTGTGTTAACACAGGAAGCATAGCTGTGTGACTGGATGAAATGTCAAATACATTGGTGCAGCCTTGCAGCCCATCGCAGTTCTAGAAGGCATCACTGGAGTGTGCGTAATAAAAAGCATTCTCGCACAAATACGGAAGGCGAAAGCTTGCTTCATGCGCAGTTGCAAGTTTATAACGCTGCCCTACCAGGTTCGAGGGCCAGGGAAATTGACTATCAGCATTAAATGCATGGCCATTGAGAACTGATAGCTCGAGAGGCTGATAGTTTGCCTCTTGACGGCGAATTGCGCGAAGCCAATTTAGAATTCTCCGAGGTTTTGTGACAGTGTCCCTATTCAAGTCGACTCCTTGCTGTATACGTAATATCACTTTTCCGCTAAGGTTTTGCTCTAGGTTAGTTCCTGAGCGGGCGGCTTTTTGAGCTGGAAAGGTAGGGATGAGGGCTTATAAAGCCTGATTGGAGATTATATCTCTAATCGCAGCCTGTGTCCGTTGTAGTGACATCAACAGGCTTTTTGATTTTCTGAGTGTTCAAGCAGAAGCTTTTGTGGGGCAGCTAGCGACGTGATGTTATCAGTGACTGTAGCTCTACTCCTTTGTGGAGATGACTGTGGATAACGAACGAACGTGTAGGACACGTCGGCGATGTGCCCCGCATCGCGAGCGCTTGAAGAGGCTCCGAAACACGATCATTTAAAAATAAGTAGCGCAGTCGTCGCTGGGTTGCATCCACAATGACGCTTGTACCAAGCATAACTTGTGTGTGTGTGCAACGAAAGCGCAAAGTTTTGCTGCAAAGTTTGTAACCATTTTCCCTCGCCTATTTTGAATCGCCGCAATAATTGCGGGTGTTTACGAGTCACGGAAGTGAGGGTCAGTTCCGGGCATTTCCTGGGCAACCCATAACTGCTCTCGGCATAGACATTCTGTGGGCAAATAAAATACGGAGCTGCCCTAGAGCAGTTCAGAGCAGTTTAAAGTGACAAATAAAAGACACTTTGAGATTGCTGCTATGAGGCAGCTTTTACACGCGATTCTGAAAGCACCGTCCTGGCGTAGTCCGGTCACCGTCAGCGGGATCAGCCGATGCTGGCACCTGTAGTTAGTGTTGCATGCGGCATACGTACGCGCGGGCGTTTCAATTTGGGTTTACCCCTTTTAAAGCGAAGGTTTATACGCCTTGAGTTCCGCTTTTTTTCTGCGTCTGCAAAATCGTCTTGCAGCATAGTTAACTTTACCGCGAATGCTGAGCAGAAAACGGCGGTAACTATTGGTTTTATGGAACACTTTCGGGAAAACTATTACATTACAATTGGCCGCTAAGATGACTGTGTCATCATGTCCCAATTCATTGACTTGTCAGAATTATTTCACAGCGAAGTCGTAAACTCTACAGAATACTCGTCTGCTGTCAATACTACATGGCCATGTATACGGGACGAACGCGGAACAGAAAACGGCTGCGTCTTTTAAAGACGATAGTCTTTCTTGGGCTACTTAAACCCAGAAATTTTGGTCTGTCTGTCTGTCTGTCTGTCCGTCTGTCTGTCTGTGACTCGATTCAGCCACCCGGCCAAAGTAAAATGTATACTGCGGATTAGTCTTATATACTCACAGCCAAATGTGAGCGTCTAAGCCCGGTTCATATGTTCATACTTGTCAACTTTGCTGAACATGAACAAGACATTACACAAATATAAGACCGAAAATTAATACAGAAAGGATAGTTACAGTGTTCCTTTATTAAAAAAATTTATGGATGCATGGTTTCTCGATAGCAAATGATATTCTACGTCTACTGCAGAAACCCGCCACCTCCTCGCGGCATATGAGAAATCACGCGGCAACAGCAGCGAAAGGTTCTACTAGCTAGGTTCTACGTTCGGCTTGGAACGCACGTGGAGCACGGCAACGCGGTTCTATAAACCTTGCAGTCGGCCGCTTCGATTCACGCTCGTCCCCGCCGTACTGTCGCGCGGGCATCGAGGAACCCGGCCTGTAGCAGTGGTACGCGGTAAATTCAAATCGCCTTGAGCAAACCTTTAGCGTGTTTACCTTGGGATGAGCGGGACGGAACAGGAACAGCATGAGAGGTGAGCGGGAAAGCAAAGGGGGACACTTCCTTGGCAAATGTCTACAAAGACTATCGTCTTTTGACGACATTTGCAACGAAAGGAGCAGATACGCGGCCAATTTTTTTTCTTTATAGAAACTATCCCGCAGCAAAGTATGTGACAATTAGTGACGGCTTTATCATTAAGGTGAGTTTCACTTATTTTCATGATTAGGTGAAAACTGTGTAAGTCCGTCTGCTGTCAATATGTACGGGCTTCTACACGAGGGAAACGGGTAGTTTTTCTGCTAGGATAGCACTCCAGTCATTTCAAGTTCCATTATAAGTATTACAAAGATATAGTCACGTGCGTTACCACATGATGGGAAAAATAAATACGCGTACATTATGTAATCACCCGTGTGATGGGTATTTCACACAGCTTATACCTGCTCGAGCGCGCTGTTCATTTGCCAGTTCTCCCGTCGCCGCTGAGAAGGCAGCCTGAACATTTTATTGAGAATTGGGAGCCGATAGGCTTTCCGTGATCTACCGCTTTTAAAGACGATAGTATTTGTTAGGCTACCTCGAAGCGGATATTTTGGGCTGCGTGTGTGGCTGTCGATTCATCCTCCCGGCCAAAGTGACAAAAAATGAAGGGACCTCACACTAACGCGCAAAGCTGTGCTCAAACATCGATCACGACCATCATGACGGTCCCCGATTGCAGCCAATTTCCTTCCTCTTCGCTGCCACAATGACCTTTACTCGATCATTGTTGTTATAAGTATAAGCTTCCTTCATTTTTTTTAAAAGTGATAATCATTGGACATCGCCGTAATCGTGGCAAGAGTTGCCACGATTACGGCGAACGCTGGATTTTTTTAGCCAATCGTGGGCAATCTCCTTAAGTGGGTATGCTTGGCTTGACAAACGTGCGCTGGGGGCGCTGGGCGGTCGCCGCGAGGCACGCACTCACGAGCTCTCGGCATTTTCTTGGTTTTTTAAACTGCCGGGCGGTCGCCGCGAGGCACGCGCTCATGTGCGCTCGGCATTTTCTTGGTTTTTCTAACTGCAGACACGAAAAATGACGGTTTGCTAAACAGCTTCGCTCTTAAAAATGGTTCGGCACGAGGTATATATACGCAAGCCACCCGAACCGAACTACAAATTCTGCTGGCACGTGTCGTACATATCAAGATTGTTCAGCAAAAAGAAAACATTAGGCATATCTGAGGTCAAAAAATAGGTGCGCAACCGACGGTATACTCGTGTACAAGTTAAAAACGGCAACAGCTCATGTAGCATAGCACTCCGCCGAAGCGAGGGACCCGGATGTCATCGCGCGCTTGACTTTAACCGAGATTTCGCTTAATGTGTAACATTGTCTTCTTTTCCACACGTAGTTTATTGTCGTCGCTGCAGGTATTTATAAGAGGATTATGTGCGGGGAATCACAGAAACCTTTCGTGTCACGTACAAACTAGTCGCAGTAAGACACCTTTTGCGCCGTGCAGAGTAATAACCGCCTGCGGTGACGAGGCGCAGCGGGCAACTTCTGTTGTCGTTCTTAAGTTGTCGCCGAGTATAGTATCACATTCTTTTAATATAAAAATAGATGCGGAATCGATTTTGTTGCAGCGAACAGCACACAAAAAATAAAAATATAACTTTGTGTCCGTGTTCCAGCTGCGCTGTCGTATCCTAATTTTGTTCAACCAACAAGCCCAAATAGCCACATTAGAAAAATAGGACGCGGTGAAAAAGAAGAAAAGGAAAACGTCTCAGCGAACGAGACAAAAGTAAACACTAAAAAAGGGTGTCTCCTCGAGCTGTTCCAGGAACATTGGTAACAACAGCTCCAACAGATGGCGGGCCAGCTGTGCGGACGCGGGAAAATTGAATCTTGTTGGGCAAACTTCAATTTTCGTCCATCATGGGAGGAGGGAGAGGGGAAGAGCGTGAGTGGCGGCAGACGACTATCGTCTTTAGCCGACATTTGCAGGAATGCAAAGCCATTTTTTCAACTTTAGTTCTCCCTTCGCCGGTTTCAATACGCAAGTTTATCATCGCGAACCAGCTGCGGCAAGAGTGGCTACAGCGCGTCGGGCTCTCAGCGCCGAACACACGCAGAAATGCGTGTTCGTTTGCGGACGACGCTTTGCTACCGCAGATTCAAAAAGAAGTCCGGAGGTATTAAACTCTACGAGAAAAAAAAAAAAAGATATTTTCAAATTCCAATTCGAATCCTGATGCTCCGCGCGGGGGAGGGGTTTAGCCGCTTACCAGAAGCACTCAGCCGGAACAATAATAAAACTTGCCTGGGCGAGCCACAGATGTCCCCGTAATATCTTACATGAAGTGGATGCAGCAGAGGGAAGCATCGAGGTCCGCAGGCGGTGGGCACTTTGAGCTAGAAGGCGCTCGGTGAAGTAGCATGGTCATAAGCGTCACCAACTCGAACATGAAGGAAGCTCCACAAACCGGAATAAGCGCGGAGCTGCCTTCCACAACGCTGCTCGGAAGAGAAGGATATAAAAGAGCACGCCTGAGAGCTTGAGAAGACACTGACTGATCTGGAAAACATTTAATATAGGTCTACTTTGCGAGGGCGGGTGGCACTCCACCGGAGTCCTGTGTCGTGTTGACGCCACAGCTCCCGACAGGGCTGTTACATTACGGCTCGATGAGCAGAAGTTAGCAAAAGAATGCGAAGAAAAATTGAGAGGACGATGGGCTGAACACTCCTGCAAATGTGATGAAACGTATTGCGAAACTTGCAGCCAGTGGGCACAAGAATTATTAGCACGGATAGCTTACCTGGGAAGGCTTACCATTCGGGTACGCTTATTCAGAAACTGCCAAACACACCGGAATGACATTAGTAGGAAAAACACCGTACTCGCTGCTTTCCCGAAGGTTTATGGCCATTTGTGCAGGAATCAACGTACATAAAGAGGGTCAACGGGGATAGTTTTTTATTCAAACAGTGTTGAAGGGGGAATGCAAGCAAAATACAACCTGGTTTAACTTGAGAGACTACTTCGGTAGCTAAGACAGCTCCATTATAAACACGAACGACTTTTTTCTAACAGAAAAAAAAAGGAATATTGAAAAACCCTCACACTTCGCACTGCACATTACGCCAGGCGTCATTCAATAGAAGGAACACAAAAAGCAGTTTTTAGTGTGTTAACTGCCCGTTAGCATTCAAGTGATGCTATTAAACGGAACTACAGGCCCCACTACAATCACACAGTCGTGTTTCTTAACAACGGCTTTACTAGGGACCGCCAATCGTACAAGCAAGGTCCTGTGACGTCATAAAGGTCCACGTCAGAAAGTCTGTTCGTCGCTTCATGTTGCTTTCTATTATCACCCTAAATTGTTTCCTATTATCACCCTGAATCACGGCACGTCCTGCTTCAACTATCACACAGAACTTCATCCCGCATAAACCACAGCCACCCCATCACACCTATAAATGGACACACATCTGCAATGATTACCTCCTTCTTTCCCGACGGGATTACACTGTGGGGCAAACTACCCGATAATATAGTCCCATGCATTAACTGCCAAACATTCCGCAATAAACTAAAAAGTCAGATGTCACAATCCAACTGAATTTACTGCCAGTTTTTACAATAATTTGAAGTACTCCTTAAACTGTTTCACCGTTCTCTGAATGTTTACCCTTGTACCTTTACTTTTACTTGGCCCTTGGTAATGTTTACTGTATACTTTGCATTTTGTACCCTTTGTATTATCATTTTTGGCTGAATGTTTTTCCTTGGTACCCTTTGAGTTTTGTTGCGTTGTTTATTATACCTTGTACCCCCCCCCCTCTTATGTAATGCCTTCGGGCCTATAAAGTGGAATAAATGAAATATGTTTTCCTTAACGTATAGCTTAGTTGTTGGAAGTTTGTGAGATATTTTATATAATTGTTATTGGCAGAAAGTATTCCTTTTATTAACAAGAACTCTTAGCCTGTCTTTGTGGCCCTTTTAAGGGTAGGTACAGGGCGACTGTGGAAGAGCGATTAGAAACGCTTGTACTGGCGGGGGCTCTATTGCCTCCTTTTATCTCATTTCTGAATGCAACCATTTCAGCGAAAGTGTACGGCGAACTTGTCTTGCGTCCGGTCATGGCTTTACATAGAAATGCCTAGTTTAGTCTCGAAACAAGGGGTCCCTATTCCAGCCTTTTCCAATTGCGTCAACCATCAAAACTGGTGCCTGGGCCCCCCGTGCGCTAAGGGAGCTTTGATTGACTTGTCAACCATAGTTGACGCCGTCAGTTGGATAAAGTTGCAGTGGTCACACATTGGCCGAAGGGCATCGACTCCTTTCCTGGCACGCGGACAGGGCAGGGGAGATCGGGCCATACTGCAGCGTCTACGCTTCGCCAATTATCATTACCCTGACGGCAGTATATTCTCTGCAGTGTCGGCCGCACCGGTACCGCAGGTCGTGCAGACCCGTCCCTTCGAGCTCAAGTTTCGGCCGCTCGCGCGCGCACACGCTGACACTAAAAGAAAAAAAAAAAGAACAGGGGGTTGGGACACGCAATAGATATATGGTTCCCGCCTCGTAATGAAGTTATAGATTAGCGAGAATGAATCGCCTCGAGGTGGGGAACGGCTAATTGCTTCATCAGCAGAGGGCGGGAGCGCGCAGAGCGGTATGTAACCCGCGCGCAGCAGGGCACGGTCGGAGCCGAGTACCACGCTCAAACGCAGCTTCGGGGGAAAGCTCGTAATTCGGCATTCCAAACCCTGAGGCCGCGACTGGAGGTCATTTTGGACCCACCCCGATCGGTGATATGGCGCGCCGTGCGCGGCTTCCACGCATCTTAAGCCCTGCTTAGCCATACACCAACCCCTCTGGGAATCGTCGATTTGCACGTTCCGGACAGTCAAGGCAACGGGAACGCTCAACGGCCGAAGGTGCTTTGCGGATGTTATTATGATGTCATCATTTCGTCGCTAACTAGGTTCTTTGTTCTCGTTTCCACGTAATCAAGGCGAAAGCTTGGTATGTCTCGTTTAAAGGTGACCTTGTTTGACCCGGGAGTCGACGTGAACGGTACGAGAGTTCGAGGACGACAGGAACCGAATCGGAGCGTGCCAGCCGTATATGACAGATGATAAATGATTAGCAAAGCTAGCGATTGGTTTGCGATTGATAGTAATGGTGAGCAAGGTGAATTGAGGTGAATGAATGTTCACTGGTCGATACCGCTCACTATGTTGACGTCGCAGTCAGATGGGAAGTGGTGAAAGGGCTGTGGGTTTCTGACCGCAACTGTCCTAGTCACTCCCCCTGATTGGGTATGTGACAGGTCCGAATAACACTCGGAACTCCGTATTGGAAGATACGAAGTTGTATTATATGGTTCCGTGCACTTTTCATGCGCGCGAGTAACTTTTCCGAAATGCCAACTTTATCAAAAGTGCTCCGCAGGAAGCAGCTGTAACGATTGTTTTATCAAAACGTCCTCAAAAATCAGTTGTATCAAAATTTACTGCTAAGAGGGTCCTATAATCAATATGAGTTTTATTTACTTGTCGTTAGTATTTGAGAGCAAAGTTCGAAACGTTACATAATGCTCTTCTTTTGTCGTTATATGATAACCAACGGGAGAAGTATGGCTACAGGAAACAGCTGTAACTGTTGTCATTGTTCCTGTGGCATTTGAGCTCAGGTCGCCGCAGGAAGGGGCCAAGTGCGCTATACTCAGGTGAAACTTAAGAACGGGAACGGAAGTTGCCGCTGTGCTTCATCACCACAGCCGGATGTCACTCCACGTGGTGCAAGTAGTGCGTCACTGGGAATATTTTGAACGTGGCACGAGCTTTTTTCGTAATTTTTCGCACTTACTATGCTGATAAGATACTCCAGCGACGACAAACAAACTACGTGAGGAAAGGCAGACGATATCCCGCATTCATAGCAACCTCCTTTCAGAACGCGCGCGCCTGTTGACATCCGGGTCTGTCGCTAAGCGAAGTGATACCGTACATGAACTATTGTCGTTCTTAACTTGCTCCCGAGTATAGCTACTGCTCTAACCCGGCACCTTGGTAGAAGGGAACGAGAATGAGCCTAATTCCCGCTGCGTGAGAGTTGGACGTGATTGCACGTGATTAGACCAGGTGCACTCGGAGGAGAGCTGTGTACGTGCGGAAGCTGCCGCTTGAATTGCGGTCAGTCTGCCTTCGCACTGATTGGCGCCAAAAGACTAGGAAACGAAGCGGAAAATGAAACGCAAACACGGTGTAGCAGCGAAGAGGTCCTTGATAATCGCTAGGCTTTCGCTTCACACCACGGAAGCAGAGTTAAGCACGAGGAATTTTCGGTCTGAAGGCGCATAAAATTTCGCGCCATTCATTCCTCACAAAGCCGGGTTTCTTGCCTCTGGGGCACATAGTGCTCCCGCATTAAGGTCAAGTTGCGATCAGGCGCCGGTATTCTGTTGTTGCGACTATCAACGTCACACTACCAGACAATGTGAGCAGAACTTTCTACACACTGCAGCCGTGTCAGAAAATTTCTGGCGTAGGATTGAGTTCGTATTTTACCGCTACGGAACCACGGTGCACCAGCATTTTCATATCCTGGCCATCACGGTCTTACCTTTGACTACAGAGCATGCATCCATGTCGCTTAAAATGACCTAGTTTTTTTGTGACCAGTTGTCAGTTACAGGGGCACATCGAGTTGCCACAAATATGCGGGATGCGAGTTGGCTTTACTGGCATGGTGCCTATAGCATGTGCAAGAAAGGTGGGAACATGCATCTCCTGAAAGTAAAGTCTCTCGTCTACCCGCAAATGCAGCAAGCGTCGCTATCAGGCACACCGTGCGTGGTTTCGGAATAATTAAAACAATCTGGGCTGCTTTAATGGGTGCAATACGTCGTGAAGACCAGTAGTGTCGTGTTCCACCTCAGATAAAAAAGCGGCTTCAGCAGCCAGCGACGTTATTCGCTAAATCATGCTTAGAAGCAGAATGCCTTAATCTCTGAGCCACAACTGGAGGCCGCAGTCACTTAAAGAATTTCGTCTTCCTTAATGATACCGCGGGCCGGAACCCAAAATGGCATAATGAAAAGAAGATGTCGGAGTCGATTAAGTCGTTTCAAGCCACGAGCGCGACAGATAACACGCGACGTCCCATAGAGGTTGTCGGACAAACAAAACGAAAAAAATAGGGGAGGACAAGTTTTATTATCTTTGACCCCGCAGTGCGGCTTCGCCGAAGGCGGCTGCGAGGCTGAGGAAGTCCTTAGCGGATACAAAACAGGCTGCTCCGCCTCTCCGGTTCCTATTAACGAAGCCGTAATTAAGCGTGTGCAGACAGTTGGCTGTTCATTTAACAAACGGACTCGGTTCGGAGGTCGTGCGCTCGTTTCGGTTGCGATGAATGGTCTTCAACGCGGTTCCTCACGCAGAAAGCGTAGAGGTGAAGCTAGTACGGAAGGACTCTCGTGCGCGTCGGTAGCAATTAGGCGAACATCTTAATCGAACCAATGCAGCCAACGATCTACTGTGACTAATGAACTTCTCGTATGCCATGTGTCGCAGACGCAGAGGCTGAAGGTGACCGATTTGGGAAAAGTGTGGCGACCAGAGTCGATGCGCTCGTTTACACTATACACGTTTGTTTGATGTGGAGCTACAAGCTAGGAGCCAATGAAGCGGAAAATGTGGTGCCACCTTTGCGGCTGGATGGGATGAGTAATGATAGGATGATTTTTTTAGCATGCTTTAGCCCCGCACATTGTATTTATTCGTTGCTTCTTCTTTAAGCAGAGATAGCCCGTCTCTCGTCGATATAATATAATAAATATCCCGTCATGAGAGTGGCTCAGACACAAAAGGGAACCCGAAAAGCATGAAAAAAAGTGTCCCGTGGATGATTTTGACCTCTTGAAACACGGAAGCTCCTAATGATGGCGTTGAAAATTATCTTGTCTTCTCTTTCGGATGAAAGACATTCGGCGAATAGTCCACCCGTTGACTTCAGCTCTAGGTAATTGCAGTAACCATGTTTGCCACCGAAACATCTAAGCAACTACAATGTTGTTTCCTAGCTTTGTGTGTTTTACTTCCTTTGTTTTCTAGATCGTCTTGCGAGAATAGGTTTTTCAATGCATTTGTACCGTGATAAATGTAGTGAGACCGCCGTTGCTCATTGCAGACGAGCACAGCAACCAGCGGCGTGCGAGCAGGCGGCCCTGCTTTCTCACATTAAAATTTCTAGAAAACTTATTCAGGCAAAGAGGTAAGAAAGCAAAGAATTAGGAAGAAGCATATTTTTAAAACAGGAATTTAGTTTCTAAAAATGTCTTAGTGAGAAACTTGCTCATTAAAATGAGAGAATGCGAAGAGTGGTCGCCGACAGCAGTTGAGTGCCGAGGAGCAACAAGAGCGGCCCCACACGGCGAAGAAGAGAGACCATCTGCCATATCCGTTCGGCAATTCATCACTAGTGCTTTCGCATTACTACATCACAAGAAGCGCTTAGGTGGCCGAGAATTTTAAACGTGCGTCTCAGACTCACGCGCGTGAAGTAAATGCGTTTTATAATGAAGGGGGAAGTGGGCGATGACTTGCTGCTTGCCGGGGTATACGCTCAAAAGCGATATACACTTAAAGCGTGATGCCGGCTCTGGTGAGACCTGCGATAAGGATAAGCAACTTAACAGAAAAATCTAGACAGTAATTGGCCGGTCGGCAAAAGAATTCACGCCTGTAAACCGGCGGCTAGGCTTTAATCTGCCTGGAGAATCTCGCATCTCGTTCTTGGCCGGATGATGTGGGCTCAGAACAGCAGTGTGCGGAGAGGTAAAAAATACATCGCCATTTTTAGCAGCCAGTTTGCCTCGGGCACCTAACGGCAACGAGTCCGCCACGAAGTTGACCTCAGTGTGATTTGCGGTGTGACGAGATGCTCAGCTCTCGCTTAGCTACTCTATTTACGAAAATTGTGCTATTGCTTGACGGTTTGATAAAGCCTAATGCAGAAATGAGCGAAATGCGATACTAGTCGAGGGATGATGTAGAGTGAGGCTAATTCTATTATTAAGAAATGAACACCAAGACGTGAAGACATGCATGTATCTTGCAGTATTCCACGGGAAATGCACAGATACGCTTTATGACGCGAAAAAAGAACTAAGTGCCCATGTACAGCCGTAGTTGTGATTCACTGACTGACTCGGGTGCGCAGCGACTGGGGACCTAAGCATTAGGCAAGACTTTAAGGGCGAGAGTGGAAAGCAGAAGCCAGCCTTCAAAGTAAAGCTATAAAACATAGGGTTACCTAAATCAACCTTGGAACGAAATTTTGGCAAAATAGTTGTGCTTTGGAAAGCACGTTAAAATAAAAAAAGACTTCCAGTACACATGATTCGTTAATTTCCCGCGGAAAGTCGTGCGGGCCGTAGATGAAACAATGCCGCCGGGTAAAATGACCCGCGGGGCTATTGAATTAGAAAAAAAAGGAATTCATCGATGACGTGCGGCAGTAAATGCGTACGATTGGAATGGAACGGTCGAGGAGCGGGAAGTTTTAAGCGGGGTTGTCGAGGGTGTTTGTGTAGTGGGTGACAGTAGAGAGTGCAGCATGCAGATACGCGAGACGGAGACTGGGAACACCAAATGTACGCTTTAGTTCAGTGATGCTAGTTGTAAACGATACGTTTGGCATTATAAAGCGTGCGGAGTGATTCTGCATGCAGTCTTATTCGTTGGTGGGTTATATTTGTGAGGGGTTCCAGATAGATGAAGTGTATTCAGGTTTAAACAAAACGAAGACCGAAGTAAGGCTTGACGTTGTGTGTGTGAGAGAGAAATCAGCCGAAGAGGTCAGCCCCACTGACGGTAGGACTCGTTACTCCATGCTGCAATGAGAGTTAACTAACGTGTATTGCATGCACCCTTTTAGGAAATGTTCAAGCCAAATAGTAAATACAGGGTGAATGACAAAATAGGCAACTTAGCGAGCAGGTGAGTGCGCACGTGAGACGCGGTCGAAGGCCATCGATAAATCGAAGACGGCTTCAATTTTTAGAGGATCAACGTAGTGCTGTAGAGTAGAGTGGGTGAATTTAACAAGCTGGAGATTGATAGTTTGGGCTCATGAGTGGAGCGCGCTACTTTGAGTTTCGCAAGAAAAAACAACAACAACATCAAAAAAAAAAAAAAAACGCACACGGGGCGCTAGCTAGATCCGAGGTAGTTCCTTACATTAGTTTGTGTTCTAGCCGCTTGGCGACTGTACGAAAGTTAGACTCTCGGCACCCGTTCTCTGAGGAGACAATCCTGGGCCACTGGCCTCCTCCGTCATCTACGGACACGGCGACAAAAGCGCTCACGTGTTTTCTAAAAACGATGGAATTGCGCAAAAGACGGTAGCGCAGAAGACAACCCTCTGTGAACTCACTGAACTTGTTTGTCTATAGTGTCCTACCGTTGGGCCCACCACTCTATGCTATGTCTGTCCCTTTTCCCTTCTTTTTCTCTTTTCCTCTTTTTCCTCATTGTCCCCCTTTCCCCCGTGCAAGATAGCATACCAGGCCGTAGCCTGGTTAACATTCCTGCCTTTCCTTCACCTTTTCTCTCTCTTAACAGGATGCTGGCTGGTGGAGTTGGGCGATAACTAAATGCTTCTGGTTGGTCTCACTTATGAACGAGAATGATTTCAGCGTTTTCCAATCGGGGGGAACTTCGCTAGTACTGATTTATTGCTGGAACATTAGGTTTAGTGTTATACTTGACACGAAAAAGTAATTTGCAGCTGATTGAATCACGACCGGCTGATGGTGATAATTTCCGGGAGATTATTAGCTTAGGTATCCCCATAAACGTTAATCTCTATTTAAGACCTTGTTGCTGGCGAATGATGTAGTAATTGGGTAACACTAAAGTTTTGGCAGGTAAAAATATTGAAGTGAAGAAGTAGTTAACACATGTTGCACATTTTTTAAGTTTCCAATGTTTCGCTGTCGTTGCGGGTGGGGAGATAATTCGTAAAAAAATATGCGGGAATTAGCAATCGGAGTTGGCGGATCGATAAATAGTTCGCTGAGAAAAGTTATTTTTGGTGGTTTTAACCTCTTTAGTATGGTTACGTATGGTTTAGTATGGTTACGTAGGACAATGATGGGATGAACCATTGGTGATGGTGATGTGATCTATTTAGAAGATGAAACCGACCGGAGTGCGCGCGCATGCTACGCTTGGACGTTGGGATCATGGCACTACGTTCTACTCGCGCCATCGACGTCGTCGGGTGACAATATATTTTCTTGTGCCTAATCGGCGCTGATCCCAGGCTCTATGGCATGTAGTAAGGTTTGCTTTGTGGTAATGGCGTGTTTTCGCGTTATGTAGGCGCTTTAGGCATTTGGTGAACCATTCGTAGTTTCTGTCAGTATACTGGGAATATATTGCTTAAGTTTAGCGTGTTTTTTTCTTTTTAAACCCATTGGCATCTGCAGTGCAAGCATCGTATGGTTGTCGAAAATATTCATACAAAATTGCAAGTTCACTGTCAAATGCGGCGAAGTTAGCGTTCTTGCAATCGAAGATTCATTTTTGCACGGGCGCTTCTTTTTGTAGGCAATGAAATGTTGATCTCAAGTAGGCAGCGGCCGCTGAAACCAAGGGGCAAAGCGACATTTTCTATAATGTCTCGGCAGTCAAGAGAGGAGGAGACTTAAGGCTCTCCCGCGCTGCATTATCAGCAGCTTGATTGCAGACACCCTGGGTTATATGCCCCGCAGTCCAGGCGACGCGGACATGCGTTCCGTTCCGGCCTAGTAGGTGTACCATTCCTTGAATGTGATGAATGGAGAAGTGCGTGCCACACACTGTCGAAATATCGCTCTATGCTGACGATATCTGCATCTGGAGCTCTGGCCGCAACAGGCGAGTTTTACAAGCTCGCCTTCAAAAAGCCATCAATTCTATAGCGGACCTTTTGACGAGACGTGGCCTCGAAATCTCGGCTAGGAAATGTGCGGCAATAGCCTTCACCAGGCGTGATGTCTCCCGCTATCATCTTTCAGCGGCAGGGGTCCCCATACCCTTTGTGGACTCACACCGATTCCTGGGCGTAACACTCGACAGGTCGATGACGTGGTCCCCCCATGTTCGTCTCCTGAAGGAGAAACTGGGCTCCTTTGCTGAGGTGCTACGCATGCTGACCAGCGGCTCAGGAGGTTGTTCTGCTGGGCCCCTCCTACGTCTCTACACGGCACTCTGTGAAGGACTGCTCCGATACAGCCTCCCAGTACTCGGCCCTCTTTCCAAGACCAACACAAGGCTGTTAGAAAGTATGCAGGCCCGAGCTCTGCTGTTTTGTCTGGGTCTTTCGAAGACAACTTCTACGCTGGGGACCATACGAGAGTCTAGGCGCTTCTTACCCAGTGTACTGGTGAAAGAGAAGCAGCTTCGCCTACATCTGCGGCTGGCGACTAGGGCCCATGGACATCCGCTGAGTTCTAGCTCTGCTTTAGAGGTACAAGACACTCTACCACCCTTGTGTCAGAAGTGCCCTGCGCCGCTTCATCTCCCGCCCTGGTTGTACTCCCCCTGGCGAATCGTCACCACAATACCGGGCATCAGCAGTAAATCAAGGTTGCCAATTCCAGCCCTAAAGTACTTCACTCTAGAGCACATGTGGAATCGCTACCCTAACCACAAGCATATCTACACTGATGGATCGGTGACGGCCACATCATCTGCTGTCGGAATCTGGGTTCCATCAAAGCGCACCATAATTGCGGCCAGGTTAAGCCACAAAACAACGTCGACGACCTCAGAACTTGCTGCCTTGCGCTCCGATTTGCAGTACATTCTTCGGCAAGAAGCTTCTGTGGGGGTGATTTTCACAGATTCACGGGCGGCGCTACAGCAACTAGCATCATTCCCGCGCGAGCAACTGGCCCACGAAATACACACCCTGCATACACAAGCTGCCAGAATGCTTCACGAGGTAGTGTTACAGTGGCTACCTGGACATTGTGGGGTGAATGGGAATGTGGTGGCCGACGAAACAGCTTACGCGGCCCACACCCAATCTAGTGTCATCATCCCGATTCCTTTCTCTAGACGTGACGCCGCGACACTTGCGTACTCCGTGGAGCGGCAGTCACAACTCTCCACATGGACGGACGGGACAAAAAATTATCAGCCACTATACAGAATCGATCCCGCCTGAACTTTCCGAATGCCGTGTGGCCTGGGAAAGCGCGACGAAGGAGTCGTTCACCGCATTCGCCTCAACGTCGCTTTTACCAGCCACTACCTGCACAAGACGCGCCGAGTTGCCTCCCCTCACTGTCAAGTATGCAGTGTCCGTGAGGACATAGAACATGTTCTGTGTGTGTGTCCCCGTTATGACACCCCGCGGCTAACCTGGAAGACAACTTTGGGACTGCGTGCTGACGCACCATTGAAGCTTTGTGACGCCATTGGTCCTTGGCACTCAACTGCCGCGGCAACACGGAGTACACGGGCTTTGGTGTCATTTCTCCGTGACTCCGGCCTGAACGAAACTCTGTGAATGTGTGCCTTAACTTCACTTCTGTTTGTGCGCCGTGTGCGTGATCCTGCATTTGTCAGTTTGTGTGCTTATTTGCTTTTGTAGTGTCTGTGTGAGTTTTTGTGTTTTCGTTTCCCTTCACTTTCGCACATCTCATGTTCATGTGGAGTAGCAAGCCAAGCTCGCTGCCAGGCTGACTTCTCTTCATTCATTAAAGGCATTCCTCCTCCTCCTCCTGGTAGGGAGATCAGAGTGAGCCCTATCGTATTCTCTGGTAGCGGCGTTTGAGCCAGTGAGGAGGCGGACTCTGGGAGGGGAAGGTTCACGAACCATGTACGATCCAGGGCTTGTATACGAGACCAAGGAGCCCAACTCGGAGAGGCGACGGGGCGAGTGTGGCCATAGTAGTGGTCCTGCTAAGATCAGGGCGTTCTTCACAGCGTCATACCAACCCCATAGAGTGTTCTCGTAGGCTGGCGTCTGTAAATATAGGAACTTCGTTTGGCAGTCTGTGTGTCATGCATTGACCGAGGTCATGCTGGCTGGGAACGATGCCAGCACGAGGGATACAGGTCGTTGGGAGGAAACCAGGGTACTCCGGGCTCAGCCGAAAGTAGCTCGACGAAACGACTCCACAACTTTAGCTGTCCCCCCCCCCCCCCCCCCCAATCCGCAGAAGCCTTCGTTAAAAGACTACGGCTAGTGCTGCCCTTATACCCGTAACATTGCAGAAATGGTTCCACTCGGACTCTTCAGTCTCACCATACTCTCCCCATTGTCACAAAAATGTTTTCTCAGCCTCTCACACTTAACTTGGCACTGCGCAGCTTCCGCATCTTCTCGTGATACTTTGCTCCGTGCTCTGCCCCCTAACTCGTTTGACGACTTCCGAGCTTACGAACACCCCATCATGCTCCATGTGGTTTTTTCAATTAAGAGTGGCCTGACAAGGGTAGTGTAAGATGGGGTCTAGGCTCCCCGTCCCAAAATATCACGCATCATCTCCAACCAGCCCTAATCATGACTGACTGATCGCCACCTCCTCTTCCCTTCTTCCCCTTACCCAACTACGGCCATGTGTTTACCCCAATCTAAAATAAAGATTATTCAATTCAATTCAATAATGTCTCGGCTAGATGTCAACCAGAGATATAGGTGTTGCCGTCACTCTTCAAATTTTGGGTGTTTTAAGCGCCCAAGCTACACCTGGACTCTGAGACCCGCCGTAGTGGAGGACTACGGAATAAATTAGGCCTTATGAAGATTTTTGCATGTGCTGAAATTCCAACACATCGGTGTTTTCGTTTTCCGCCTTCACTCGGAAATGGGTGCCTTGGCAAGGATCGAACCCACGTGGTTCGAGTCGCTCCGTTCGAGTCGCTCCGTGATTTCCGTCGTGTACATTCGCCGTCTCACGCAGGGCCGACAGTACGTCCAAACCACCGTTCAGACGTTCATAACAAGGTCATTGTTGTCACCTTTCAGACGACATGAACCTCTTCCAACTTACATTTCTTTACGCCAATTCATTATATCGTCCGTTTGGTTTGGTACACCCAACCGCTTCGCTGGCCACCCAATTCTGTAGGTCAGCCACTCCAAATTGTTTTGTGTAACACATCCGTTATACACAGTGGATACTGACAGCAGCTTGTCCTGCCCTACATCCCTATACCCTACATCAAGTGCCACCGCAAGGCAGGAAGTAAGTGGTGGGTGACGCAATTTCCCGGTACCTATATCAGTCATCCATAAACAGGAAATGAAGTCGAAAGCGGCAAGGCGCGTCTACAGCCCGCAGGCTGCTGCCAGGGGACGAGGCCCCAGGACAGGAGCATGATAAAGAAGGAGCGGGGTGCCTGATTGGCTCATTATATGTCGCTATGTTACGTTCGTAGAACAAGCGTGCGACCGCACACCCCGGTGAGCCGCACACCAGGACGATGCCCTTCAGAGGAGAGGTGTGGTGCGACCAAAGTTAGGTGTTGCACGAAATGCCAGGTACTTTTACTCGCTATTCCGATGTTCCCATTGGAAGTTCTCTCCGAAGTTTCACCGTCTATGGTGGCTAGCAGTGACTAACTTGGCGTCGCCAACAACGAGGCATGACCGAAGAAGACGACTTGAGTGACGAGTGCTCGTGCCATATTCGGGTAGCCATGGCTGCGCACCGGGGTTGTTGGACGGCTAGGCCGGAACGTACTGACGTCATGGAATTTAGACTGATATAACTGCGCTGAGCTTTTATGACTGTAGCGTTCCAAAAATAAGGTGGTGGATGTACACCGCACGAAATGGGACCAGATAAGGTTAAAGTGCCCACGTGCATGCACGCACCCCCGCACGCCCGCCCGCACGTAGGCTGCATGCCCGTACTGCACGCCAGCAAGAATTAAAAGTAACGCGTCACATCAGTGGCGCTATGGCACCAATTTCTCGCCCCCATCGTTATGAAAGGCCGTGATAGTTTCCGTGAACGGTGTTTCATATGGGCTGTCACACAGATGCGGTGGCATACAGCACTGGCTTCCCGGTGCACGCAGAGCGGAGACCGATTTAAAAAACTGGTAGACACTGTTCTTTTATTGTTTGTTCATATATTATTTCGCTTTTCCTGAGGGATTGCAAAAAGGGGCTCAAAAATTGGAAGAGAACAGGGACCGAAGTAGAACTTGCATGGAGGTAAGGTGTCATGTCAGCAGTTTATGGTTGAAGTTAGTGTTGAAGTTTATTTCACCACAAGGATACACTGTGGTTTGCACAAAATCGAAACAATTGTGGTATGCAAAGGGGAAAAAAGCTGCGCTATAGCAGCTTGACTAGCCCCACGTCCCGTTGGTACAAGGCAACAGAAACAATGGCACACCAAACCCCGTACGGTCCTCAAGTATGACTGAAAGAAAAGAAGATAACATTCCAGTGGTTATTTTTTAAGTACAGTTTGCGTGCATACTTGGGTGTTTACAAGAACATAAAATTGTAGGGGAAAAAAGGCAACCTATACCATAACAAGACACTACAACAGAAAGGGGTACACTGTTGGAATTCGCATGTAATTACAAGTACTGGATTCAATTTAGAGCTCATTGCATAAACAGGTTTAATATATCACTACCCGAAAGGAGACGCAAGTGTTGTTCTGTAAGCTTCAACTCATTTAGTGTGTGTGGAACAGATTGTTTTAACATTTCGAGTCCGTAATTTGTTCGTGGTCGGGGGATGTGCCAGTCGCCAGAATTTCGCGTTGGAGGCAACAAAATGATCGGCTGTAAATGCGCTAAGCCTCTCAGGTTTGCACAATTTCTTCTTGTTGTTAGCGAAAAGCGTAATTATGGCCAAGGCGCCTGTGTAATCACCAACCGCGCTTGCCGTATCTTAACGCGAACACCTTTGTAAATATGGCCATGGATCTTTACAGGGATATAACAGTTTCGTTTGTTGGATTTGGTCCCGATCTGCAATAGATATAATGAAAAAAGAACTGAAGACACTTTTTGTAGGGCACGATGATTCTATTAGATTTTAAGCATACGATACGTTTAACGGGTAAGTAGTTTGGTTCTTTCAAATAATTTTCTTGGGTTTGTTTTTTGATCATACACTAAAATGAAAAGCTTCACTCGCATGTTTTATTTGCGTAACGGTAGTGGTTCTCCAATTTTGTTAATTTTTCATATCAGGGCACACTATGTTCCACATATACTGCCCGAGAATCAACCTAGTTGGCCTGTTCTGTTTGTTTCTTAATTCGTTGACTAACTTCACCTGCACTCCGCATCAAATCAAACACGCATTTTCTAGTTTCGGCCAAATGGCGGTGAATGAAATTCCTTGCCGTAACAGCTTTTTCAGCCGTCTAGCCATCACGGGCATTCGATGAGCAATAAGGTGCTAAACTCGCTCTGCGCCTTCCATAACTGTGATTCACGTATTTATTTATGAATGAGTTTTACTTGTCTCACGCTAAGCGACAGCGCGGTGTGAAGCAATTTATAAGAACGGGCAAAAGCAGCGACCAAAACAGGACGTAAAGTGGGGTGACACAAGTACAGCGCCCGCTAACAAGCAGAAGATTAATCGCTTGCGAACCCCTTAAATACATATCTGCAAGGCAATGGAAAAGGAAAGTCTTTCTTTATATTCCCTCTATATTGTCTTGCAGATTTCTCTTTAAGGCGTGTGCAAGCAATAAATCTTGCGGTCATTAGCCGGCGTTATGTTCGTGTCACCTCGGTCGATGTTCGTTTTTTAGAACTTTTTCCTCTTGTTCCAATATGCATAAACCAGCCCACTTGCTCGCAATCGTGAGGTCCATTTACACTTGAGTGCCGTCATTTTCGTTGCTTATATCTCCATGCAAAATGCAACCATCACCAAATATTGCCCATGGGGAGAAATATATTGTCAAGAAGCCAAGGACGACGCAGGTTTCTTCAAGTAACAAAGTTTATCGGAGCGAACTTGGGCTCCGCTAAGAACCCGAAGAATACACAGGCAGCGAAGGATCAGTCCACAAAGTGACGTGCACAGGCGAGTGTCAGCGAATCGAAGGCCATGGCGTTTGCCCTGCGAGCACTTATCTTTTCGTGTAGTTCATTCTGAAGCCGTCGAATTAGGTTCAGAACACTTGCGACCAAATAACAAAGTTCTATCTAGTGACGACAGGGCGGTGCGCTGTTCCTGTTGAATAAAATAGCTTGCGTGGCATATTAAGGTAGCACGTGCTTCGCTTCGAACACAGATAACACATCCGGGCGCAGCCAGACGCTGGAAACAATCCATAAGTAAACAAGATTGAATGCATGGTTCACGGCAATATGAAGAAATGTTATATTGTGAATAATAAATATCAGCGATCCAAGCACTCAGCCTTGTGGAAGCGCGGATGTTACATAAACATGACGGGAACAGTTTCCATTAAGGGTACCCACTGACTTCGTTAAAGCAGGTAACTCGCCAAATTTCTGCCCACAACGTGTGGTTACATTGCAGCCAATACTCCGGTCGCCCTAGAAGTTGCCACTTTTACTGCTATTACTCTACTCCTCATTCCAATTTCCACTGAATATTTAGGGAAACTTGCTTAGGGAAGACCTTCTTCATAACTGTTCACTACCACTCATTACAGCGATCGCCGCTGTAAAAACATTAATAGTTACTCAATCGAAACTTTCATGTTCATTCAGTAACGGAAGATGCAGATCGAATGTTTATCTGGCTTGGGCATGGTTCAGTTTGGGAGTTATTTCGCGCCTCTATTATGCAGTCATTACGTAGAATGCGGATTTCTTGCTCATCTCCGCAGGGCACTTGTCAAGTTTGAATTTCGCGCACATATTGAGTAGTTTAAGTGCGTACACGTGGTGCAACACCAATTCTTTTTGCTATCTCGTATATTATAAGAGGTGGAATAGCAGCTATATATGGTGCGTCACCTGGCATTGACACCGTCGATGAGAACTGTTTAGCTGAATGGAGTTTCTCTCCCGCAGCCTATGTAATGCTTCTGCATACATGCGAGTAAACAAGACTAGAGGGGAGTTGCTTCACAAAACATTGCTTCGCGATCACTAATTACTGGGGTCGAGACAGTGGTAGCGCGTGACGCATTGTGTATTTACTTCGCACCAAGGTTGTACCAGTAATCGAATCTCGACCTCGTGGACTTTGCCTGGGCACGCAGTATTTCAGTGATTTTCCCTCGAGTGTTATTGCAAGTGGCAAGGTAACTTGAGTCATAAGGCCAAAGAAAAATCCTCGTTATGCCCGACCTATTTTTCCAAGCCGCCTCATAAAGCATGCGTAGGCACCGAGGACGTTTCGGATTACTTCGAAGAAGCTCGATAAGAGCTGCGTATATGCGTGGAGCTGTAGCAGGCGTGGCCGATCTATCGTAGATTAGGACGCACTTCTGGCTGTCAGCCGAAGTTCGATCGTTCGAATGCACGTCCGTATACACGTGACAAAGATGTGCACCGTAATCATTGCAATCATCATAATCATCATAATTCCATAATGATCATAATAATTAGTCATAGTTATAACAATGATCACTATTGTAGTCGTCGTCATCGTCGCAAAAATCTCGGCAGAATTAGCCTAATCCTTAGCACCCGTGCTTTTTCCTGTGTTCTGCTACCGTTTGCATAAGATAGAAAATGCTCTCATGGATTAGCATTTAAGTCGGAGCATGATTACCCCGGAATCTCTACCGAATCTGAATTCTGCTGCATTATTTCAACGTCCTCATCTATTAGCAGGGTTGAGTTTTGCGGACAGGCCGCGGGCATATCACCTCTGTAGTTCCGTAACAGCTGGAGTGAGGTGTGGAAGGGGAAACATCAGAGAGATATCAGCTCGAACAGAACATAATTGTGGAAAAATGACGTATAGTAATATTATGAGAATAATAACTATCGTTTGAGGGCGATGAGTAATGTTGCCCGCAAAACACAATAATAAAAGTCGTGATATGGGCCAGTACTGGTGACACAATCGCTTTGAAAGATGCGTATACGTCGAGCTGCTGCACTACTACGATTTCAAAGGCGAACCTGTACCCTGTGTAGCTGTGTACTTCCACAGTGTTCCATGGGGCCATGAACCCTGAAGTCAAGATGTAAATCAAGACTTCTGAGGAAACCTAAGCACTTCTTATGGGTTGTGAATACGAAACCATGATGTCCAGTCGGACGCCTGAGACACCTTGTTTCCGCCTCGCGCTGTCGAAGGGCTCTGTAATAGCGCCTCTTGGGCCACTTCGCGATCCGCCTTAACGCTTTTGAATGGCTTCGATCTGTCTTATAGACGTTGCGCCGCTACTGGTTACCTCCGTCCTGTAATGGGACAGTTGACGGCGATGGTGAATTGATGTGCTATTTTGTTAGCTCGTTCGGCTGCATTCTTTCCCTCTCTCCATCTGCGGCGTATTGACGTGAACGACCACCTGCCGAGTTTAAGTTCGTGCTGTGGAATTCCTCGCGCTATACAGAACGCTTCCGGAGAGGCCACCTCACGGAAGAAGAAAGTTATTGTAGGGGGTGGGGGTATGGGGGACAGAGGCCCGTAATTGTGTTGCGTAAAGCCGACAGCTAAACAGGCTGAAGGGAGAGAGAGAGAGAGAGAGAGAGAGAGAGAGAGAGAGAGAGAGAGAGAGAGAGAGAGAGAGAGAGAGAGAGAGAGAGAGAGAGAGAGAGAGAGAGAGAGAGAGAGAGAGAGAGAGAGAAAAATAAATTGGAAATAGAGAAGGGCTACTGTAGGCTACTGAGAGCTACGGTAGTTTAGTACACGCTATAAAACGCCTCGTCGCACGGAACGCTGCTGAAGGAGCCATTTATGTTGCGGACACCGAATGCCGGATTTTCGGATTTTAGGGGCGAAGCACCTTAGGGGCTCGGGCTGTCGGCGTCTCCTGGTGTCGTCGTCGCATGTAGCCACGGGAAATCAAGTTGTCAAACGATGGTCAAAAAACAGGTGTATAATGAATAAAACCGATTCAAAATTAACTAAAAGAATTTAAACCAATTTAAAATAGAGGAATAATGAGGATTTCATTGCACTAATAACAAAAAATTGTTAAATTCCGCCTCAAAATTAATTTCAAACGCCAGGATTTTTTTTGTAAAGCATACTTCTCAGCATACTGCGGCGTGTGACACGAAGACAACTTACGGCCAGTCTGTCTATCGTTCAATTGCTTAAATCCGGTTCAACGCAAGAGAGGGCGCCGCCATTTCAGCAAGCGCACGATTCCTCCTCGCCCCGGCGCTTCTCAGGCGCCCAATCAGTGCGCTCCGTGTGGCAATAGAGAGACTTAAAATCTTTGAATATACTTATACACTGCATGCTTCGCCCCTCAGGTTTCACGATAGTAGAGATGGCCCGGGATTTTTTTTTCTTTTTTTTTTTTTTTTTTTTTTTGCTCAATGGGCACTAAGGTTTTCGCCTTAATAGTGTGCCAACCCTGCCTCAAGATGAAGGACGTGCACCTTGCGCCCAGCACCCCCGCCATTCTGTTGCAGCAACGCACGCGTTAAATAGCCTCCACACAGGGCCGTTTTGTGTCGTTTTCTTCAACCAGGGCCATTCACATCGGTAGACGAACCCCCCAGCGATGGCTCTGAAAGCAGGCGCTTTATCTGAAGAGTATTAGCAAAACAACGGAAAACCATTCGAGAAGAAGAAAAACGGAACGACGACGCCTTTAGGGAGTACCTAATCTTGCAGTAGCTCAACAGAAAAAAAAAAAAAAGAACGCGAGTGGAAGAGGCAGGAAAGGGGCAGCTCAATATCACTTTGTCGATACCCTAAAAAACCAGACGAATAAATAGAAAATGATCTGTGCACACACTTAATGCTTGACATTGAGCGATTGGCGTGAAAGAGGAGGCACGCGAGCCAGACAGCCTGGGCGAATCGCTTGTCAGCCAGGCGGGAAGCGCCCGGGGGCCTCGATTGCAGCACGTCTGCCGAGGGCGTGGTCCCTAAAGGTGCGTATGCCGAGGAAATCCCTGTCGAAGATGAAGTGTGACACGGCCGGGAGGAGCGCGAGGCGAATGGTTGGTGGAATGTACCTGCGTGGGTTTAATGAACGCGTCGTCGCGCAGCTAAGAAAAGGAAAACGAACGCGTACACACCCTATTCATAGCTATTAAGCCGGGCAGCGATGCAATCGCTACAGAGGGATTGGCCGGATAGATTTATTTCCAATATAATTGCGGAAATTTTGCCACTAAGCTCTCCCCTTGGCAATGAAAAGAACAACAGACCCAGCTAAAGGGGGCGATTGAAATTCACTGATAAGGTGAGTGAAGGCTTAATCGGTTGCGCGACGCGCAATAAGTTTCTGCTGTTCCTGCCAAGACACGCAGCGAATTCGTAAGTTGAGAAGATTTAGTCTGGTTGCGCGGCGAGCTATCATCTTCGCATCACCACCTCCAAAACTATAGCCAGTCAAGTGCATCCCTACCATGTGCGACGATGCGATAAAGTTCGACCTCTACCCAAGTTCGACCTTAACATCCCGTACTTCACACAGGGTGACGTCTCGCTCGTAGCCAAGCCCAACAACGCATGTAAGACAGGCGCCACAGCATCCTGTTCACAGATACAAGCCTTTACCCACTCCTTTCGCTATCTGGAAGTGGTCCTTAGCGAAAATAAGGCAATCACTTGTGCCTCCCTCAGCAACCCCTCACCCTGACGTCGTGAAATATCCGCCGTAGTTCTGGCAATCACTCAAGCTATGTCTCCGATCACACTCACGGACTCCTAAGCTGCTTGTCGAAGCTTTTTGTCGTGTGGTGGCCCCGACAACCGTTCAGCTACTCAACCATCATCCCCCGTCTGGTGGGAACAGTGACCTTGTTTACACTCCAACTAACTCCTACCCGGTGGGCAAAGACTATGCCCACCAGCAAGTCTGCGCATTTTGTTCCCAGGCTACTGAGGCCGCCTTGGACACTCCGCACCCTGGTCACCATCGAAGACATCATCCAGCATTACCACGCCAGTAGACACTACCTCCCTCCACCTCATCGCAATCTTCTCAAACGCGAAAAAGCTACGCCGCGTAGGATTCAGACGAAAACATTCCCTCCCCGCCTATTTTCAACCAAGTACCCCGCAGAATCCGAATTTTGCTTTCAACCGGGCACCCTAACCCATATCATCTTCAGGTGTGCTCACAACCCAGTCCTTCAACTTGTTTGCTCCCCTATTACTTTTCCAGAACTGTGGGTGAACCTGCCGGTTAGCAGAGACCGCGAAGTCGTCATCTCGGCTCCTGGGCAGAAAGAGCACACCCATTTCTGTGCTGAATGAAGTTTTTTTTACTAACACTACCACCTCCCGATACATGAAAAACTCTTAGTAAATGTTTTTACGGTTTATTTACGTAGCCCGCGTGCTGAATAATGCATTACATTCATAGAAACACAACACTTCTTTTCCGTTCCGTTCCGCTTAATTGAACGACAAAGTCGATGGTTGAGGGAAGGGGTGCGCAGAAACCTGCTTTCATTTCATACAAGATGGGTTGAGTTTTAATTGGATCCAGGCAGGAAGATGGATGCTCTCTGCGCAGTGCCCGTAATTTGTCATTTTCGCGCGGCGCACACATAGCGCCTGGCTTGCGCGTGCTTGGCCATGTCTATTTGTTTGAGCCGACTCATTAGGAAAATGCCGTGAATCGTAAGATAGGTTCGTATCGTACGTGTAGGAAGCACACCACTGTATTTCAGGGCGGTGGTGCAATTTTATCTGATATTTTACGCTTGCCACCTTTGCAAATCCCAGGTTGGAACACTCAGGGAAAGAAATGTGTTTACTGCGTATTCTCATTGATTTTGAGATGAATCGGAACGTCACACGATGTTCGGAGCCCCAATATTTGGCTTTTTGCGGTTGCAGCGCGGCGAGGCCGTAACTCGAACTAGTCTACCTTTTGGCAGGATGCTCGGATGACTATGTAGTAAGGCGGGTGACAGGATCATCGAATGCTGCCGAAGGTCACCTCTCACACAGGCTTCAGTAACACGAAAAGGATACCTCCCACGTTAACGGGCTAGCATTCAGACGTAGATGTTTTCGCATAAAACAGTTGCAGCTTTTTTATGCATGATGGTGGCGATAGAATCGCGAGGGAAACAAATGAATGAATGAATGAAATGAGGGAAGACGCCTGAGGCCCTTGTTTGGGTTGGGGAGAAAATCAAATGAGAAGACACATTTATATATCATCGTCGTCATCATCATCATCATCATCATCATCATCATCATCATCATCACCACCACCACCACCATCATCATCATCATCATCACCACCACCACCACCACCACCAGGTCCACTGCAGGACTGAAGGCCTCTTCCGTTGAGCTCCAACTGCTCCTATCCTGCACTGGTCGAGTCCACAGCTTACCCCGAATTTCTTTTTTTCATCCCTCCATCGGGTTAACGGCCTTCCCCTTCTCCACTCTGCTTCCACCGGTTGTCGGTTCGTCTTACTACATGGCCAGCCCAAGTCCATGTCTTTTTTTTTTATCTGAACTATGATATCTTCTACTCTAGTTTGTTCTCTGATCCAGGTAGCTCGTTTCCTGTCCCTGAGTGTTACTCCTAACATTATTCGTTCCATGGCCCGTTTAGCTGACCTAAGTTTGCTTTCTAGTTGTTTAGCAAGGCACCAAGTTTCAGCTCCGTATGTCATCACCGGAAGTATGCACTGGTTGTAGATATTTCTGTTCAGTGACAGGGGTAGCTTAATTTTCATTATTTTTGAGTGCTTGTCGAGTGCTCCCCAACCTATACCTATTCTGCGCCAGATTTCTTTCTCGTGGTTGGGGTCAGCACTAACCATCTGTCTGAGGTAGTTGTATTCTTTTACTTCTTCTAGCTTTCCGTTTCCTAAGCCGATGGACGTTTTTGGTATAATCCTCATTACTTTATATTTATTCACATTTATTTTAGCCCCACGGCCGCGCTTTATGATTGTGCTTCCTCAACCATTGTTTGCAATTGTTCTGCAGTCTCACTCAGCAGTACAATGTCGTCCGCAAACCTCAATTGGGTCAAGTATTCCCCCTTTATCTTTAATCCTACGTTTTCCCAGTCAAGCTTTATAAACACGCCCTCCAGACATGCTGCGAATAGTTTTTGCGAGATGGTATCTCCCTGCCCAACTCCATTTCGGATCGGAAATTTATCGCTTTAAGTGTAAAGGATTATTCGGCCCGTGCATTCCTTATGTACGTCTTTTAGTAGTCTTGTGTAGGTCTCCTCTATTCCCGGGTCTTTTAGGGCTCTAGCACTGCTGCGGTGAGTACGGAATGAAACGCTTTCTCATAGTCTACAGATGCCATGTTAAGGGGTTCAGTGCATTTTTCGGATTTTTGTATTGCTTGACCGACAACATATTACAAATGAAGGTTAAAGGACTAGTTGAAAGCACTGAGTGTTGGCATAGGCCTCATCGCGTAATATGTGAAACATTGTCTTGAAGGTTCCCAAGGGTACTCTACCATGCACAGAGCATAATAGGTCTAAAGCTAGTTTTTCTACATAGGCCTTTTTTTTTTAACAGCGCAGCTGTTTAGCTATTCGTTGATTCCGGCGTTTCACAAAACTCACTATAGCAGTATAAAGAAAAGAAATCACCGGCACCTGCAGGATTTGAACCTGGGTATGGTACATCAACGGAGTTACAGTCAGTCGTCTTCCCCACTCGGCTACTACCGGGAGTTAGTGCCTGAGCGCCGAACGGCTTAAGGATGATTCACCTGTTAATATTCCTTTGAGACTTGCCACTTCGTGACGTACGGGCTTAAAAACCATCATGCAATATTACAAAAAGTTTAGCAGATACATGACAACGTTCCAAACGGCCTAGTTTGATTATTTTACAAATATATCACTTCGTTGCTTAAATAAAAAAAATAAAACTCTCGCTTGCTAGGTACCACCTGCTAGACACAGAACACGTGATAGGATACACGTTGCACCTGCGGGCGCATAGTTTAAATGTGCGCGCTACGTTCGTTCATTCGGCTTCTTCGATTTGCTTCTTTTTCACCGTTCAGGCATCAAAGATGGAGTAAAGGTCACTGCGGCAGCGAAGAAGAAGCAGATAGGCTGCTATCGGGGGCTTAACCACCGTGATGATCGTGAAGGTTGCGTACAGCTTCGCTACCTTCGAGCCTTACGCGTTAGTGTGAGCTACCTTCATTTTTTCTTAAGGCTCTATGGATTCTCGAAAGGAGCCTTTCGCATGAAACTTTAGGGTTCGGAGCACAGCAGCCATCATTACAAGGATATTTGCGTTAATTTCCCGCTGTTTTGGAGCTGAAATTGTTTCTCTCGCAAGGGTCTTCTGCCACATAACGAAGTTGTGTTGTAGAGAAGCTCGCAGCTTTTTCGAACGGCTAACGTTTGGCAGGGAGGTAGTGTAGTGTGATCGTCTTAAGCACTACGCTGTGCCTTCTTGCCTTAGCCGTTGTTTTGTTGCATTATTTTGTTACTACCTGAATTATTCTTTCGGTTAATTGAGGCCACTTTAGCCACATTAAATCGCCCGAACCTTTAAAAGCTTGTTGGTTAAGAGTCTCTTTGGTTCTTTTAAACAAACGGTTGGCTTTGCCTCGAACATACCAAGCTTGTGGTAAAGCCACACCATAGTCGGTCGGCACACTGTCTAGCTGAACTCGGGAAAAGAGCGAACCGGCGTGCGGCCGCGTTCCTTCAGGTCACCCAGCTTCCGCGTCGAGCTGATCCGGATGCAACGCGCGCAATCGTGGCGCCGTCTTCGTTGGCGAAGTAGAAACAGAAGCCGGCTTTTTATATCGACCGCTCCGGCGAGCTTCACGCTTCCATCGACAGGAGGCGACAGCACGAGAGACGACTAGAGACGGCGGGTAGCAGGACCTCTGCCTGCGAGACCTCTCTGCCTCTTTCCACTGCCGGGTTTCGCAGCGGTGTCGTGAACTCGCTTCCCATTGTGAGCGGAGTGATAACGCATGCGCGAAAACATTTAACTCTAAATTTGTCACGAGTGAGCAGCAGAACGTAATGACCCCCATCTCCACCTGGAGGCTAGATTGGGGTCAGTGTACACCTTTTCAAAAGAACCTCGATAACCCCAACCGAAGGAAGCCAGTAATTGTTTGATTTGGTGATTGAACAAATATTTTTTCAACTGAGCGAAGGATTGTTGAAGGCGTCCTTATGCCGGTTCTACGTTAGCTATTGTTGGCACTCCTTGGCAAAACATCGATTCAGAGGTTGCCTTTTCAGGGTTCCTCTTGGCTCGCCACCACAGCTTAATCACGCTTGATGATTCGGAAGTTCCAAGGTTGCGAACAGCGGCGTTAGTGCTTAGCGGATATGCCGATTGGGCCAACTGCACTATTCGTGGATAGCCCGTCTGTATTATATATATATAAAATATTATTCTATTAAGTTCCATTTGATGCATAAAAGCTCCTCTCAACAAACAGCTAAGCTGATCTAGGTCGTCGGCATTTTGGTGTTAAACGTTGCCAGATTTAAATGCCAGTCGCGGCTGTATGGTTCCGCAGATTCTTTGCCCCCTCTGATGCATCGCGGACTTGAAAGCGGCATTTTAACAGCGAAGCTGTTTAGCGAGTGGTAATTTTTCCTACCCGCAGATAAAAATATCAAGATATTGTCGAGCTCGCGCATGTGAGCACGGACCTCGCGGCGACCGCTCGGCAGTTAATAACAAAACCAAGAAAATGCCGGGCGCTAGTGTGCGCGTGCCTCGCCACGACCGCCCAGCGTCCCCGCGGAGCATGTTTTTCAAGCCAAGATGGGCCGAGACTGGTAAAAAAACAAAACAAAAAAAAAAAAACCTCCTGGGTTAGCCGCAATCGTGGCAACACTTGCTCGGAACGAGAAAGACTCCAGTGTTCGCCGCAATCGTGGCAACAATTGCTCGGAACGAGAAAGACACGTCATAGCGTTCGCCCCTCCAAAATCATGTCCAATGATTATAACTTAAGAATAAGTGCAGGAAGCTCACACTTGTAGTAACAATGATGGAGTAAACGTCGTTGCGGCAGCGAAGAAAAAGCAAATCGGCTACATTCGTGGACTTAAACCTCCGTGGTGGTCGAAAAGGTTGCGTACAGTTTCGCTACCTTCAATTATTATAGAGTGTGAGCTTCCTTCTTTTTCTTCTGAGCATTAAAATAACTATTTTTAGAGCAGTATTGAATTTGTTCTTTTGTTAGGTTTTCAAATTGTTACTATCACTTTACCCCCAATTTTCTCACTTCGAATTTTCCTTATTTTTAATGCTTAAGCTCCTTCAACAAACAGGACACAATCCAACTTGGCCAATCCCCCAGAGTGGGTACTGGGCATTGTTGCTGTGGCTGCAACCGGCCAACAATATCAGGTGGTGGTGGTGGTAACACGCATTTATTTTATGTACAAGGGATACAAGGACGCCATGTTACGCTTTAGCGAATTTCAGTGTCTAGGGGAGAGGGATGAGGTAATGGGAGTTGGGGAAAAAGTATGATACATCCCATGGGGTATGAAATTGAAGGAAGGCCAGAGTTCTCGACGAAGTTTCGTAGAGCGGCGAGCCGGTGCCGTTCTTCGCTCTGATTGGAACTGCTTGGATAAAGCCAGTCATTAAGGCTCGGTGGGATTGCCAATCCTACGTTTTTGAATGCTTGTTGTCGACAGTCGGAAAAGCGACCAGCTGGGTATTTTCACATATAAGTAGTTCCGAGCCCCACCGCTTGTGGTGCACCGCATGCACCGAGCGTGGAACGTGGCGCGTGAATCGTGGAACGTCGCCTCTTCGCACAAGAAATAGCTCTCACGCCGGCAACGTAGCGACGAACGTAACAATGGCGTGTCGGCGCAACCTGCGAGAAAACCGCCAGCCACCACTGAAACATGAGGAAGGTACTACCTCCTTTTCAGTACGCGAGGAAGGTCATGGTGCGACCGTAGTGGGTACCACCAACCCGCTGTCCTTAGAGGCCGGGGATAGCAACATCAGCGAGCTCCGGAGCAAGCTCGCGAACGTGTGCCGCGAGGTCGAGGAAGTTCAGGACCGCTTCGCTGAACTCGGGGCCATCAAAAGCACGTTACGCGCGCTTCAGGATACAGTCAAGACCGAGGTGAAGAAGATGAGAGAAGAGTCCGCAGCGGTCGACAAACGGATCATGATGAAGATCGAGAAAATACACGATTTCCTCAAGAGCGAAAGCGACGTCACCAGGGACCGACTCCCTCCGAGCAAATTCGAGTGGCAGGTAAAGAACGTCTCCAAGCTTAAAGACCAGATGCTCAAGGGCGATGTCAAGTCATTCTTCAGCGACAACTTCTACGTGGGCATCAACGGCTACAAAATGTACCTGGGCGCTCACTTCGCCGCGAAGAATGGCAAGGGCAAAGTGAGCCTCAGCATCTACGCGTACATCACCAAGGGCCCCCACGACCGCTCTCTGCAGTGGCCGTACAGCAGGCGTAACACTTTCGTTATCGTCGACCAGAGGACCAACGCGCACCACAAGGCGGCCGAGGTGGTGCCCGGGGAGCTCCAGCTGGAGCATTGCTTCCAGAGGCCCGGGAACGTCCCCAACGAGGGAACTGGATTTACGGCCTTTATGCCCCTCGAAGAGCTCGAGGACCCGGACAAAGGGTACCTTGTGAACGACTCCTTCCTCGTACACTTCATCACCTGCGACATGTGAGACTGCTCCCTCTTGCGATGCAGACGTGCAGCGACGCAGGCAGAAGGCCATCAGCTCCCCATCAGTGACCGCAAGCCTGCGATTATCGAGCTTAGAGACAGCTAACTGAAAGGGTGTGGGAGACGTTGCGCACGTTCGCGCTGCGCACGCTTTTCGCCGTAGTTTCTCCGTGGTTAAAGCAGCGCGAGCTCTTGCGAACGTTGGGGAACTGAATTAATGCCGTTTTTTTTTGTGTGAATTTCTCTGGTGGGTCCTTTTTTTCAGAACTCGGCCTGTCACCATTAAAAGCTCTGCGCACTCGCACCTATATCCGTGCAGCGTTCCTGAATTCGGGTAATAGTTGTTTGCTAGTTAGATCTTTCTTTCAGGGAAAGCGAAGAGCAAGGGGTTCGTCAAGCCACGTTTGTCAAGCCAAACATACCCAGTTAGAAAGATTTGCCAACATTGCGGCGACCGACCGGCAGTTAACAAACCCAAGAAAATGCCTAGCGCTCGTGTGTGTGTGTGCCTCGCGACGAAGGCCCAGCGTCCCTTGCGCACGTTTGTCAAGCCAAGCGTACCTACTTAGGGAGATTGATAAAGATCGCGGTGACCTCCCGGCAGTTAAAAAAAAAACAAAAAAAGCTGAGCGCTCGTGCGCGCGTGCCTCGCGACGACCGCTAAGCTTCCCCTGTGCACGTTTGTCAATCCAAGCAGGCCCACACAAGGAGATTGATTGGCCAAGATCCGGGCGACCACCCGGCAGTTAAAAAAATCAAGAAAATGCCGAGCTCTCCTGTATGCGTGCATCGCGGCGACTGCCCAGCGTCCCAGGCGCACGTTTCTCAAGCTAAACATACCCGCTTAGGGAGATTGGCCAAGATTATCCCAAAAAAACTGCAGCCTTCGCCGTAATCGTGAGAAAGCTTACTCGGAAGGAGTAAGACACGTCATAGCGTACGCCCCTCCAATGGGAGGTCCAAGAATTAGCACTTCCAAAAAAAATGAAGGAAGCTCACACTTATAGCAGCAATAATGGAGTATGGGTCGTTGCGGCAGCGAATAAGAAACAAATCGGCTGCAATATTAGAAACACTTTCGTGATGGTCGTGAAGGTTGTGTACAGCTTCGCTACATTCAAGTCTTACGCGTTAGTGTGAGCTTCTGAAATCTTTTACTTGTTCTATCGTTCTGTTGGATAGGCCAAACAGAGCACTTTCGGCATGTTTATTCATGGTTACTTCAGAATTATTCATTTATTTTTAACTCCACGGCAGTTCCTCAAGCGTTTTGTTGCAGGTGTTCTTTAAACTCGCTTAGCAAGACTATGTCACCTGCAAACTCCAAACGGCTCGGGTACTCTCAGTTTTGCAGTGTTTTCCAGTAATCAAGTGTTTTCCAAGTCAAGATTCTCGAGCACCCCACCAGGCATGCTGTAAACAGTTTCGGCCAGATGCTAGGGCCCTGTCGTACGTCCTTTCGGATCGGGAATTTGTCGCTTTGCATTTGAAGGATTGTGCTTCCCGTACATCCTTTATATGTGCCGTCTATGAGCCTTAGACCTAGGATGTCGCTTAAAATAAAGGTGTCAACGCAGGTATTGTGCAGGACGTGGAAGTGCTAAGCAAGATTCGGAGCAGTCATCGTAGGATGGTAAAGTTTTAAGTAAGGCTAAATCTCAAAAGTGAAAGAAGGGAACTTGTGAAAAGTAAGAAACGCAGACTAGAGTCAGTGAGGGCCAGAACGCAGGACTTTAAAATAACCCTTTAAAACAAATTCGCGCCTGTAACCGAGGAGAAAGAAAATAGTGTAGACACTTTTTTTTTCTTTTTCTTTATTTTTGCGAGAGTTTGCCTTACGGCATAACAGCTATATGTACATCACATTTGAGATACGCTAAATGACAACCAGCAACAGCGATCACAGAATCAGTAGCTGCTGTGGGAGAAATCGCCTGTAGGAAACAAACTGGAAAACTAACTAAGAAAACGAAAGAACTAATTGCGAAACGTTAGAACACGAAAATGTCGACTACGGTGGGTGAAATTGAATTAGACGACCTGTCGAAATTCACAGACGTAAACAGAACGACATGGATCGAGGAAACGCTGCACATAGGAGGAAGCTTAAGAGCAACCATTAAGAAGCTAGATATCGGCAAAGACAGAGGTGCAAGAGAGCACCACATCCACGGGTGCTCTCTGTACTCACTCAGAGACGAGAAGGAGAATATTACACAAAATGGGCGAGAATATGAAAGTAGCGGAACGATTTAAACAAGGGTATACGCCAGTGACGTCAGACCAGGGGAGCTACTAAACGTACCCGCTTAGCTCGCGATGTCCCTCTAGTAACCAAAGAGGAACTAGAAAAGAGTCTCAAGGGCATGAAAAAAGAAAAAGCTGCAGGTGACGACGGCATAACCGTAGATCTTTAAAAGGAGGGAGGAGATATTGTACTAGAAAGGCTTGCTGCACTATTTTCAAAATACGTAAGGGCTCTAAGAGTGTCCATGGCCTGGAAAAACGCCAGTATAACCCTAACTCACAAGAAAAGGGACACAAAAGACCTTAAGAACTACATGCCCGTCAGCCTACTCTCAGTTGTATACAAGCTGCTTACCAAAGCAATATTTAACAGTATAAATGACAACCTAAATTCCCAGCAGCCCAGAGAGCACCCCCGTTTTAGGAAAGCATACTGAACGATGTGTCACATCGATGTCATCAGTGAAGTGATAGAAAAATAGCGTAATACACCATTTACATGGAATTTATAGGCTGCAAAAAATAATAGTTTGATTCAGTTAGTACCGCAGTAATGCTGGAAGCATTCAATGACAAGGAAATAGAGGAGACCTGCATTAGACTCCAAGAAACAACTACTTCACAGAAAAGCTGGGCCATTAGATGTCGATTGATTGTGGGGTTTAACGCGCCGACGCTACTCAGGCGATTAGGCGCGCCGTAGTGGAGGGCTACGTGTTAATTTTGACCACCTGGGGATATTTAACGTGCGCGAAAGCTCGATCACACGGGCGTTCTCGCTTTTCGCCTCCATCAGAAAAGTGACCGCCGCGGCTGGGAATCGAACCCGCGTCCCTTTGCTCAGCAGATAGCCAAAGTTGTGCCATTAGCCGTCGCATTTCAATTAGGCATTGACTGCCACTGCTGTCTATAGCTAAAATGTCATAATGGCTTGGGGCATTCATAATACCGCAGGACTCAGAAAAAATGCACTCACTCGCATTAACTTTACGTTGAATGTTCAATTTGTGGCGTTTACACAAAATGGGTGATAATTTTTGTTCACTGGTTGACAAGCGGAAGACGAAAAGGTGGGGTAGTCTTTCTAATCTGGGCTTTGGACTGAATACTCGTTATACTAAAAAAACCAGGCAGGTGCAGGTGACCACATGAATGTCACGCTTGCCGGATAACCACGTATTTGTACGCGCCGTATGCGAACGTCTAACTACACAGAGATAGAGAGAGAGAGAGAGAGAGAGAGAGAGAGAGAGAGAGAGAGAGAGAGAGAGAGAGAGAGAGAGAGAGAGAGAGAGAGAGAGAGAGAGAGAGAGAGAGAGAGAGAGAGAGAGAGATATTCATTGAGTGCTACAGAAGGTGAGATCGTTTACATCCTCTTATGTATCCCCGTGGTACTAGCGAATGCCCTGTCGTCCGCAGGGTCTGCTGGGTCGTGCCGTGCTGGGAACAGGGTGTATCACCTTCTTTACCGCATTCCCCATCCCTGACTAGACCTAGAGTCCCCCCTTCCGAATAAAGAATTATAATAATAATAATTGAGTGCTACGACCTTCAGGCCTTAGTCGCCAGAGAGAGAACGAGAGAGAGAGGGGAGATATATATATATATATATATATATATATATATATATATATATATATATATATATATATATATATATATATATATATAGAGAGAGAGAGAGAGAGAGAGCGGTATTAATTGAATGTTACCACGTTTTGGGTGCCCCTAGTCCAGGCCCCGTCTCCAGAGTTTATTTATGTCTCTGGGTTAGGAGGGGGAATTTTAGTGCGCCAGCCGCTGCTCTGGATATTGATCATGACTGCTTGTCGTACTCGTACAGCCTGACATTCGAGGATGGTGCGAGGAAAACTGCACATTCGAATACCTTTTCTGTTCAAAATGCGAGCAATATTCCTTGAAAAAAAAAAATCCTAACGTGGCGTACGCGGTCAGGGCTTTATTCTGGTCAGTTAATTAGAGAAGGCTTCAAACTGCCTTTTCTGCCCTTACAGTAGCAGTAAAAACAGCTCTGAAAGAATAGAGCAAAAAGGCGCATTGAATTTGGCCTTTTCACTCTCGGTGTCACTAAACCTCGTCCTTTTTGCGTGGTCACGAAGCTAGTGAACTCGGAACATAAGTACTTTACAATTTTTTAAAATGCAGAACACTTTATGGGCTCGCCTTGTCGTCGTAGCTCGCTAACAGACGATGTCAAGCGACTGCCGGAATCAGGCGGCTCAGCGAGATAACGGACCCAAGTAGAGCCTGATGTGCCGTCGTCAGGGGGTCACACTGAGGCTTTGAAAAACACGCGGTTTAAATAGTCATAACCGTTCGAATCTCGTGAACTGCTGGCGTTTGTCATACATCTCCCCGTTTGTTAGCGCAAAGAAAACTGCTGGTACATTTCAGACAAAATCTGTGTATGTAGCCGGCAGCCCCCGCGTTCATTTAGTTAGGAACGCGCGTTGGGTTGGTTTTTACGATAGTAAGCGAAAAAAGCGGCCGCGCAAGAACGAAATGGTGCGTTCAAAATGACGCATTAAGGCTCCAGACAAGCAAGAAAAAAATGGCGCGTTCGAAATGCCGCTGAAAGGCTCCAGCCGCGCAACAAAAATTACGCGTTCGAAATGACGCAAAACAGCTCCAGCATACGAAATTAAAGCAAGCACAACAAGAACAAAACTCCCGCTGGCGCAGTTTCATGCAGGGGGCGCGCGAGCACTGCGAAGGCGGCAAATTTGAAATGCATTGGGTGGCAGCAGCGAGCGGATAATGGTGGTGCAGCCCATTATGGCGAATCACTGCTCTGCACTTCCGACAGCTTTCACACTGAGTGGAAGGCCTTTAAGTTTTTTTTTTAGTAGCAGTACTAGCACACATCATCCTGAAGACAAGTTACTTTGTTTATAACGTTGTTTATTATATTTTACGTCGCACATGTCTGTCACTGGCAGTCATTACGGATAATTGCACGAAGGGGAAAAAATGTCGATACAATCATAGTCACTGTCTCGTCTGAGCACCTTTCAGCAAAGGTACTAAAGCAAACGACTGTTTTTTTGTACGCCGCCTTCACTATTAAGTGTCCCTTCAAGACAGTTGCCTAGAACATACTGCAGTCATTACGATGAATTGCAGAAAGGGGAAAGAATGTCGATACAATCACTCCGTCATTTTGAACACCTTTCAGAAAAACACCAAAGCAAACGTTTCTTCTCTGTAGTCACTTTCGCTTTCACGTCTTCTTTCCAGACAGGTGCTTGGAAAATGCGTGAGTGCACCCTTTACTCACACTCCGATACACATCTCCGCGGCTTCGCTAAAGACTGCGGCACGCCAGTCGTGCGCGCAGGCGTGTAGTCATAAGCGGTGGCAGGTCCGCTTGTTGTTGCGTCTACATTTTTATCCCTCTTACCGCCGACGGAACTGCCTGGACCCAACCCGATAACCGTTGCCGGCGGCCGACACGGAAGAAAGTATTTATCCAGTGCTTCGAGCGAGGTACGAGTCGTAGCAGTCACAGCGGAACCGGCAGCAAAGCCAACAAGGCCGGGGCTACTTGAAGAAACGCCAACCAGATACGGAGAAAGCTTTACGATTGGGCCAGGATCCCAGCGCCACCTCGTTGGTGCGAATCACCCGGTTTTATTTAAAAATGAGACCCCGCAACACATGCATTAAATAGGGAGTGCCTAGTCGATCGCTTGACCTGGTTAGGCGACACCGTCAGAGTTGCCGGCATTCTTAAGGAGGCAGCGTTGCGTGGACTGGAGAGGGGGAAGTAGTGGCCGGAGTACGGGAGACAAGTGGTGAGGGTGGGGTGTAAGTGTCGCCGCGAAAACTCGCTCCAAGATAAATATCGCTGACAGGGAACGCAAATCTGGCTGCCGGTGCCCTTTGCGTCGTTCCGGCAACTCGAGGAGTCGACGGTGCGGCCAGTCGGTGCCGCCAGAAGACGCGTCTCCGGAGGGCCATCGACGCTGAACCGACGGAGTGCGGGAAATGACGTGGGGGGCGCGATTTGGTCGAGCTGAGTGACAGCTGGCAGCAACAACTGCTCGCCAAAGCGGGCAGCCGTCAGTTTTATGGATGTTCTGGATTTCTCCTTCTGGCTACCGCTGACTTGAATTGAAATCGCGGTGTTTCGTTGCCACTTCAGCATGATTTTTTTTCACGCTTTTCTCTTGGTGCTCATGCGTGCAAGACAGTACGCGCTGAAGAACCACTCGTGTTTGAATAAGTGCGGAGCTGTCCTAAAACAAAAGTGTAGAATTCGTGTATATGGTACCCACCACGGCGGAGCTAACTTACCCGAGTCTTTCTGAGGAGGAGGAAAAACTTTAATCCAGAGCATGTCAGCGCGAAACGCGTTGGATGAGAGGGGCTCACTCTTCATGGGATTCCATATCTTGCCTTCGCCACCTGGCCCCTGGTAACCAACCGTAGCTGATCCTCCAAGGCGGTGCTGGGCAGCAAGATCTCCCATCGCCAATTGTTTTAAAACGTGTTTTGCTAGGTCTGATAGTTACTATACTGTAATTTGAACGTCATATCTTGTACTGCATCAAGATTTTATATTTTGGGGTATAACATGCCAGAGATGCGATTACAAGGAATGCCCTGGCGGGTAAGGGATTAATTAAGGCAGCCTACTGCACCCATATCTATGTGCACTTGCGTTTTAGATGTCGCACCCATCGAAATGGGGCTGCCATGGCAGGGAATCAAACATGCATGCTAGAGACAGACCGCCGCTGAGCAACTACTACAGGTAAATTATTTTAATGCACGTAGATACTCGTGTATTCGAACGCGGAGCGGAAAATTTCAGCGATACCAACTTGTGGCCGAGACAACCACGTGAAGTTGCCAAGAATCTGGTCGTCAAATCTGATGGCGTCTCTCGTGTAAGAATACGAGCTGCTATTACGCCGATGTGACGTGAACTGCAGATGGTTTAACACCCCTGCTATGCGAGGGTTTCGAAGGCCTTTGAACGAAATGATTTGACTCAATTGCCACTTTATAAGCTGCTACACGACGTTTTTCAAAGGCATTTGGTTGAAATGCCGTTTGAGTCAAATGAGCACGACAACCGACCTCTGGGACTCTAAAAGACCTTCGAAACGCGAACGCTTGTACCGTCGCACGCAGTTTGTGCATGCCGTATTTGCGAAAATAACTATTTACGAGTAAAGCTTGGTTTTTAAAAAGCATCTCTCTTAATCACTTTTGTTTTGTTTTTGTTTACTATCACTTGGTCTACGATCACAAAGTGGTTTGATACTCCCAATACCAGCGGTGCAAAAGAAGAAAAAGAAACTGCTTACGTTGGGCATGTTTTGCTCGTGTATGGTTATAATCAATTTTATCACTAATAACGGTGTGTTATTGGTCCATTATAACTCTAAAATTAACATTTTTTTGTGATTTTACGGGAAAGAAACTCGGCAGCAGTGGGACACCAAAACATGGCGGGTGAACGCGTAAAATTTGAACTGCTTTCGAGAACAGTCTTGTAGATCGGAGGAACTCCTTCCACTTCGAATGGAATTTCAAATTTCGAAGGCCATTGACTCGAATGTCGTTTCAAGCACTCGTATAGCACATGTACAAGCTAAGGTACCTGCACTTCCTAACCCTATCTTTTTTTTTTTTGCGTTTCAGTTCATGGCGTGCTTGTACAGACTAGATGCTCTGTCTAATTGCCCGCTACAATGACACTGAACCAAATCAATATTCTTCAGCTTCTAAACCCGGGCCAGGGCTAGGCCTGTGCCAGGCTCACTTATGGACGCCCTGGTCCAGGCCGGGCCCGGGCTAGGTGTTACGGGCCCGGGTCAGGCTCGGGCTTTGTAAAGCAGGCTCGGGCTGGGCCCGGACGTTAAAATAAGCCCCGTGCAGGGCTCTGGCCAACGTGTACCCTATCACGTGTTCTGTGTCGAGAAGGTGACGTCATTAGTGTATGGGGTGCTGGGCTGACGCATTTGTTTGCTCACCAGCTTGTGTCTCGTTTTTTCTTCTATAAATGGACGCATCATCCACCTCTACTAAAGGTTATTCAACAGCGAATGTTTTCATTTACCTTTGCCGCTTGTCTCCACGGGTGAAGTTTGCCCGAATCCGCCATGGGGCTTTCTAAAGGAGGTGGTAGACACCTTTCACTTTCTTACTGCGAGCTTTTCTTTGCAATATCTGTTTACCCTTTCAGGATGTCTTTGAGCAGCACTTTATTAGAGTCTGTTCCCTATGGCGATTTGTCTCCAGCCTTACATTGGCCAGCATAAGGACGTTTTAAAGCGTGCCATACATATGTGTCTTCCGCAAATGCCTAAACGTCTTTCTGTAAGCTCCATACATCAGCACTTCCAGTGAAAACATGGTTGTGCGAAAAAGGAATGTTTCTTCCTTGATCCGACAATTGTCGCTTATGTAATCAACCCGAAACAATTAATCGTTGCTTTGTTTTGTGCGGGGTCTTTCTTTGATATTTTCTAACTAACTCTTAAAAGAGACGTCTTAATCACTTTTATAAAATCCGGTTCTTGCCTTTTCGAGATGCTACTGGAGTGCCTTATGATATATTTGTTGTGATGCGATTGTATAGCTTGTGGAAGTGCCGCATGACTGACAGTCAGGCGGAACCCCCTCGCCAAACGAAGTTCATTTTTCGGGAGCAGCTAGTCTGCATTGGTGCGTAGCATTTTTTGTGGCGCAAAGTGACCCACCAGAATGGCTGCATCTGTCAGATGCGTGTGTCTGCTTGCCGGAGTTTTGACGGACACCTTATTTTAGCTGCAGTAATGTGCAGCTTCTTGGATGACTGGTAACTTTTGTAGTTTGTAATAATTGCACTTTTCATGCGCTAAAGAAGAAAAGAAGTGGTTTTAGCCGAGTGGTTAAGACGACTGACCCTAACTCCGTTAATCTACCAGGCACGGGTTCGAAGGTGCCCGTGATTTCTTTTCTTTATACTGTTATATTGAGCTTTGGGAAACACCAGAATCGACGAACTGCTAAGCAGCTTCGCTGTTAAAATTTGAAGTGAAATCGCTGCTGGGCTCAGTACGAGTCAGGAGTTCACTCCGACTCAACATGAGGAAGCAACGGAAGTTCGATTTTTAGCACCTCTAACCAGAAAAGCCGTGACTGCTTCAGTACTCCATAGAGAAAAATTATGATCAAGCGGCAAAAAACTGCATTTTCGGGAATCAAGTCAAGTCAATTTTACCATACACATATAAGTGCAACTCTGGATGGTCTCCTGGTCTAAAGCTAGATTAAGCAGCTTGACAGGGGCACAGGAGCCGTTGTACATTGCAGCCGGTAATGCTGAAATGGAGACAAATAATATTATCAGAACCATCAGTGGAGCTACGCATGTGTTAGCTACTGAGCTCGGCGAAAGGGATGACCTCGGTAACGTCATGCAGAAGGCCGGTCAACACACTAGTGTTCAAATCACTGAAGGGGGAAACCGATGTTGTTGCCAGTGTTGAAAGAGAGATATTCCGCCGAAGTTATCGGTTCAGTTCAAGTGAAAAGGAATGATAAAAAACGGAGGGTAGTCACCCGCCGCGGTGGCTCAGTGGCTAAGGCGTTGCGCTGCTGAGCATGAGGTCGCGGGTTCGATTCCCGGCTGCGGTGGCCGCTTTTGTGATAGAGGAGAAAAGCAAAGACGCCCGTGTGCACGAGATTTCGGCGCACGTTAAAGATCCCCAGGTGGCCGAAATTATTCCGGAGCCCTCCACTACGGCGCGCCTCATCGCCTGCGTTGCGTCGGCGCGCAAAACCCTGCAATCAGTCAATCAACGCAACAGTGAATACATGTGAGGAAAGGCGGGACAGGCTTATGCATGCCATTTCTGCTGGAACATGTATACATATGTTGTGGTAGCGGAAGAAACAATGCGGGGCCAGGAATGTACGGCTGCTAGAACAAGGATAAATGCAAGGCAGGTATTCACAGCTTCCAGTTTTCATAGCTCAGCGGACCGAATCTGTCAGTTGTGCAAGCAGAAAAACTATTCAACGGATGACTGTCATCGGAGCGGTCCAATGACGGAAAGGAAAGCCATTCTCACTGAGAAGTGAACATGCTCGGACGTACCCGACCAAATGACACCGCACTGATGTTTAGAGAACGAGTGAACTGCAAACAAGGGACGACATGCTACTCCAGTCGGTGAACGGCGTGGAACCAAAAAGCAGAGGAGTTTACCGCACAGCAAGCGGAGGCGATGACGTCTAGTCTGCAAGCAACTGGAAATGGGCAGCATCGTTTTGCACTCTGCTGGCAGCTGTGACAGGAATAGGGGAACAAACATTTGGTAGAGATTGTGATTTCTTGCTGTACAGTGGAAGCCAGCGGTAATTTATTGAGGTTAGATCAGCAGATGAAATGGATGTTATGGCATGAAATGATGATGCTTGTTTCGATCGGGGGAAAAGAGAACGTCAAATCTTCTAGGTCCAGCAGTTTCGGCTGGTGGTTGATTTTGAAGTCAGTCAGACAGTTGGTCGGTCGGTCGGTCCCGCAATTGTCTTTATGGGCATAGACCGAGTCATCACGCATAGAAAAACTAGCTTAATGGTACTACTGATCTACATGGACGAAGTGCCCATTAGGGTCAGTTTTTACCGAACACGTGTAGGCATAAGCACCATATGGTTGATTTCATTGCTTCTAAATATCTCGCGGTTATCAATACATAATTTACATTTTGCTGCTTATTTTTGCTAAATAACATGAGTTGCTAAATTGCGTTGCATGTGGTCGAACTGCGGAATTGTGTACCACTGGGATAGGCCAGTACATGCAAAGGGTATTCGGCGAAGGCCATCTTTTTAACATTACCGCAGCTAAAAGTTCCTCGAGCCTCAAGATTACGATCACGCATTGGCTATATCTGACTAAAACCACAAGTTTATACCCCCAGTAAGAACATTATACGGAACTATCTCCTTTTGAACCGCACTCTTGGAATCTTCGAAATACGCACCAGAAAACAACGGAGAGACCGGATGATTCCAGCGCTATGTCCTCGTCAATGTCCTCCGGATAATAAAAGAAGTACCATAGCTTCGTGGGCTGAGCTCGCCTCAACGACTTCGAAGCGTTGAACAGTGTCAGAATATCACTGGGAGGAGAGATTAAGGTGTCTATACAGGTGCTGAGGCAAGGGATGCGAAACAAAAGCTCTTGTTATTGCTCGGCGTTTGTCGGTTGTTGCTGGGTTATCCGGGGAAGTTTTACGAGCGGCTGCAGCGCCTCGCATTGATGCATAATCAGGTCTTGTCAGGCGGGCTCTCGTCGTTCGTACGATCATAGCCTAGACGAGTCTACACAAGGCTTTTATTGCAGGCCGTCCCATAACAAGGGTACCCACTCCCTGATTTCCTTCTCTGCCTTTCCCTTTCCCGCCGTACAAGGTGTACGACCTTCGAACCGTAGCGTGTTCTAAGAGGCGGCGTCAACGGGGCTGCCCGTTTCCTGTGTACACGTCTTCTAAAGACGAGATGGCTTCGAGGGTTAAAACTTTTATAGCCTGTCCGCAGTCTTCGAGGTGGTGTAGGGGAAACTGCGCGAACGAGGTCTCGCTTCGATGGGTTAATGGCGCAGGAACTTAGCAGAAAATGGCGGACGAGTTCTTCGGCTCTTTGTTACCGTGTACGGAACAAGCTTTGACGGCCGAAGATAACCGCCTCATTGCCACGCATAAAACGTCCGCCTCTCCGTAGAATGCTGCGGGCCCATAGTCTTCAGGTGCGCTAGTTATGCGCGGGTACAAGGCGCGTTTTGCATTTGGCATTGTTTTCACTCTGCAAGGACCACTGGGCTATGTGCGGAGCGGTTTTGAGTGCCGGCTATTTCCCTTCCTCTGCCAGTACACGCAGGAAATATGTGGAGCCCGTTATGGAAAGCCTCATTCATGCATTTTGTTTCTTGAAGAATGCCGCATTTTCTCGTTTATAACTTGCTTGCGCAAAGGTTTATGCGCAGCAGAGGGAGAGGGCAATGTGTGCATTCGACGGCCGAACGTTAGGTGTGACGTCACGATTTAGGGTGTAGCATCGTCGACTGGTGCCCGCCGCTTCACACACAATGAGTATGACTTTGCTTGGCACGCCGCAGGGATCCACTGGAACGTTACGCAACCTTAGGCCCAAGTATGGGACATCAGGTAAAAAAAGCTAGCTGTAGACCACGTACAAGCGCAGAAGAACTAAACGCGAAGAAAGAAGGGAAGCATAGACAGCTAGCGCGAGAGCTAGCGTGTTTCTCCTCTTCATGTTCCCGTTCGTGTGCCTTGTTTAATGTCGAAGTTCTATCATCACCAGCTAGCCCAAACTTTTGCACGGTCCTTCCTTGCAATTCTTCACTTACAACCTAAACGGGCATCTGCAAATCTAATACTCAATTATTGTGACCATCTCCCCACTAAGCAGTTATTTTGTTCCCGTGTTTGCTACCATGACGTCAACCTAAGTTAACCTTTTTGTGAACGGTGCGCTGGCACCGACTAGTAACATTCGCGGCTGTTGATATCTTGACCGGGACGCCGACGCTTGTATAGACCGAATTTTACGAACAGAGGCAGCGATCCAGTGCGGGATATTTCGCTTAAAAAGGAACGTCTCAAACGTCCACGATGCGTAAAATGGCGCCCTGCTTGAGCGGCAAACATCAGTGCAACGTGGCCATACCAAAAGCTACCGTCCTTCAGAGCATATGCATAAAAGCCTTTTGCTATCGCCTGATACCTGGCTACCACGGTGGTTCCCACGAACTTCTTGCCTGAGCCCTCCTGGCCGAAGGACGACAAATACTACCACTGCAAACCTGTTGAAACTGCACGCATGTACAGGTGCCACGAAAAGTAAACGGAGCAAGGGCTGGAGAGTTTGAGGCGATTTCTCCGCCATTTGCCTAGCCAGCAACCTCTAAGTGACTTTTCAAGAAAGTCATTCTTGAATAAAATCGGGCCGCACATATTCTATTCAAGCTGGAAGCCGCATAAAATAGAAATTATTCAAATTTACCGTAGCCGTGCTCCGTTTACTTTATGGGTCACCTGTACACTCGGTCTTTTCTGGGACTGGTTCCAGCGACGATGACACACCGTACTCTGAGAATAAAAATCGTTGCGTGGCCACTGTTTCCGCCAACGTGCGTGGCCCCAATATATACAGTGTTGATTTGAGCGCTCTCCTGCATTTTGCATCCTATAGACCTCGCAAGAACGGCTGACGTCTGTTGAGTTGGAAGTTGCGCGCATGCATAACGGAGCAACAGAGTATTCGTAACCGCGAACAGCCATTAGCCGTCATCGAGCTTTTCACGAAGTCAACGCTCATAGCTGACGCGTTCCATCTATCAATCTGGGAGCATCGTCAAAGAGATCTCGGTATACGTTGAGTCATCGCTCATGTATAATCGCGGCCATCGCTTAGAGAAACCGAGCATCGCCGTCGAATAAAATTGTTTATTGTGCACGGCGTTAATTGATTACAGCGCCTCTTATCTGCGCCGCGCCCTCCATCACCTCGCGGAGCACACGGCCGTGTTCGTGGCCCAAAATACACATAATGGTCACTGTTTCCCAGAACGGAAGCTGATGGATGGAAGTCGTATTTTATTTACTCTATTTATTCTTCCGGAATGCACTCACGTGGACCTGGCTGCGGCTTAGATATGCGCTCCTGTCCCGCGCATTCTCTTCAGCCTATTATCACTACCTTGCTCTACGCATGATGGATGGTCGGTGCCTCATTTCTCGTAACATCAACGAGTGCAGTGTTGATAAACTGTCCTCGGGGTAGAAAAGTAAGAATTATGCCTTTTAAGCTCGAGCAGACCGGCTATTCATTTTTAATTTGCCGTTGTTGAGTGGTTTAGACGCCGGCATTACTATGCGCCGCTTGTTTCTTTTTATTTTTCAGCAGTTGGGAAAACTGCCGGTGATAAGGGATGGTAGCACACACGAAAGAGAAAAAAGTAAGGTTATAGTCTCAAAAAAAAAAAAGAGAGAAAAGGTGTGAATCCTCAAAGCAGCTTTCTAGCTTTATAAAGATATGGCCCCGGCAGAGGGCATAGCTTACAATGCGCGAAAAGCGCTCCATGAATTTGGACCCTTGTTTTAATAAAAATCGGGGGAATACAGGATGGTTGAAATATTACTGGGTCACGAGTGAACTGTCCGGAATAACATACTTAGCAGGGGCTTCCACGACACGAACCAGAGCACGTATGAACGAATTTCAGTGTTATTGTAGTTAATCCCCACCAGATATGTGAGACGCCGCTACTATGCATATAGCATGAACATTGGTGCGTGGTAGCATGGTCCGTTTGCCACTTTAAATAGGTGCAAACGGATCTAACCAGAATGGTGCGCTTTTTTCCCTTTTGTTACATTTATGCTCACGGCCGGTGTGTTGTTAACATCTGAATTCTTAACTATTTTTAATTTCCTCAATATTGGGCACACGTTAGAGATGCCCAGGTGGTCAGAGTTAATCCGCAGACCTCAACTACGGCGCGCCACACAGTTCAGGTGCAGTTTCGGCGCGTTGAACCCTCGAAATAATGCATCTGTATTAACGTGGCCAAGTAAACTTACCCTTATCAAGGATCACTTCTGTAGTTATGCCGTAGTGCTGTCTTGTATTACCGTCAGCGTAGATTTTTCTAAGCTATGATTTCATACAGCGTACCACCACCACAGTGTGCGACGGATGGGTACGCTTGTTCCAACTTCTCTTCCGCCGCCAGACGCTCACACGTCATGGAAAGCGCCCCTGCGGGATCATGCTCTTCGGTTCAGTTTGATAGCAGTTGGTAACAATCAAGTCTTCCAGGGCAGGCTGACTTGACGGCTTCCCCGAGGCCTTGTGATTTATGAACGGAGCTGCGTACGGAAAATGTCCTCTCGCCGAGGCTAAAACAACATTAATCTCTTCATTCATGCGTCATCAGCGAGAGCGCGCAGGGCAAGAAGATCAAACGCGGAATCATCACTTATTCCGGTTTCGCGATGAGAAAAGAGGTCACTGCAACGCCGCAGGGAGCAAACCTTTACAAGCAAGAAAACCGAATGACGGTCAGTTTTTTTTTCATTCACCACCACGTGCATGGTTGGCGCCAGCAGCAATTTATCACTTATTAAACTTTTAATCCGGACGTACCCTCCTTCGAATTATAGTTTTATAGACGATAATCTTCCTTCGGCTACTCATACCAGAAAATTTTGGTCTGTCTGTCTGTCTATGTCTGTCTGTCTGTCTGTCTGTCTGTCTGTCTGTCTGTCTGTCTGTCTGTCTGTCTGTCTGTCTGTCTGTCTGTCTGTCTGTCTGTCTGTCTGTCTGTCTGTCTGTCTGTTCCTTGATTCTGTCTTCCGGCCGAAAGTTGAAATAATGCTTCAACGAACCCCCCGCGGTGACTCAGTGGCTAAGGCGTTGTGCTGCTAAGCCCAAGGACGCGGGTTTGAATCCCCGCTGCGGCGGCCGCTTATCTGATGGAGGCGAGACGCCAAAAACGCACGTGTGTTCGAGATTTCGGCGCACGCCAGAGATCTCCCGACGGACGAAATTAATCCGGAGCCCTGCACTACGGCGCGCCTCATCGCCTGTGCAGCGTCGGTGCGTTAAACCTCATAATCAATCGAATACTTGAACGAGAGGTTTACATAGCCAAATACGTTCCGAACCTAAATCTGGAAACATATTTCACGCTTGTCAACGTTGTTGAGCGAAAAGAAAAAAAAGAGGCATTTTTAGGCTAAACATCAATGCAAAACTGGTTCTGGCATAGTTATTTTAATTCAAATATAACTGGGTGCTTGATATTTGAGATTGTAAATAAAAAGTACTCTCGCCTTCAATCGGAGCAATAAACGTTTTTTTCCTCCTTCTCATCGCAAACAATATTTTGACCCGTAAATACAAAAGGAGCTTGCGCGAATCTGGGGCTCGTGTCAGTGTTCCAAGTTCAACAGTAACAACAGGTTTCAAATAGATTGCGCGAGCAGTGGAACGCACAAAAATTTAATGGACTTTAGTGACCCCCTCCCCCCGGTTATCGTCGAAGGATGGAAAGGTAGGGAAAAAGCACGAGAGGTGGGTAAGGGAGGCATTTACGTGGCACAGGCGGCAGAAGACTATCGTCTTTCAACGACATGTGCAGCAAAGCGACCAGATACGCGGCCAGCTTTTTGAAGAACCTGTTGCCAGCCATTGATACAGGGATACAGGGCCTCAGGGTACTTTGCACATATGAAACGTCACAAAAGGTAGCAGGGGCGTACCTACTGCAGCATCGGCAGCTGAAAATTTACGTGAAATCGCCGCCTCTTTCATTTTTGTTGTGCTTCGGGGTTTTAGAGTTGCAAACATTTATTATGAATGGTTTTTCAGTTATTAAAGCCATTACGATTTGTAAATATTTAGAATGCTTGTAAAACATGCTCTTCTTTTCAGATCGTTCTTGTCTATGCTTGCAAAAATATGGTGTGACTAACTTGGTAATAAAATACTTATTCTCAGCAGGGTATGTGCTTTCTCTTTGCTATATATTCAACGGCTATGGGCGCATGGATTCAGCTGTGTAGAGCACTGCCTGTTTGGATTCGAAAACAGGTATATTTTTTACCTTTCATTATCGAGCTGTTGTTATTGTCTAAGTATTTAAGAACGCTAAGCCGACCAATCTCAAAGAAGCTAATTTGGTTACAAGAGCCTCTATTCTGTATTTACGGAGCAAGTATGCAAGAAAAAGTCAGTCTGGCATGCCTAAACGAATGGATTTCCCAATTACTCAGCTTCATCTGTTTTTCTCCTGTTTCAATTGTTAACTCGTTGGACGAGCACCTAGACAATCTGGGTGCTGGGCGCTCACTTAACCCTCAACGCTATATTGATAACAGCAACGCAGGACATCTCGTAGAACGACATAACTACTCACTCAATAAGTACACAAATAACTAGTAAAAAATACATACTTAATTAACAGTGAGCTGGTGGCTGCTGCCGCCGTGTGGGGACAGTGCTAGCATAGAACTTGTTAAGTGTATGGTAGCGTTAATCACGCTCCCACCTTACAATTTCTAAATCGCCTCCTCATTCCAGACTTAAGTCTGATCTTATTATATCATTTCTTACCGCTATTTTTCCATCCGCATCAACGGTGCTTGTTTCGGCTACATTTCACCTGTCGGCGGCGTACCACAAGGGTCCGTTCCGTCACTCCTTCTTTTTAACATTGTCTGTCGCCGCTCGGCGGACACTTCCCTTCTATCGCGGATCTCTATGTCCCTATGTAAGTGGATGACATTACTGTGCGACCGGCGACAGGCCGAGTGCCTGCAGCAAGTGCTGTCTTATTACCAGAAGTGGTGGAAATATCTGAGTCTCAGACTCTAAGAAAAGAGAACGGCCGCACTCTCCATGTCCATTGCTTGGAACCACCGCTCCCTTGCGGTTGTTTTCATTAGGCATCGCACTGATGCCTAATGGGAACTCTATTCTTGTTATTCGTCGTCTTTGTGTTATGGATTCAGACATCGCGGTATCAGAGTCAGCAGCTCAATGGCTGGGATCTTACAGACTGAAACCCTGACAAATTTGCCGCATCTTGCTTAAGTGTGGTGAGGCCGGTAGACGACTGCCCGTATTTTAGTGCACAAACGCATTAATTTTCGTGCCCAGGAATATTACAGCATGGGGAGGTTTAGTTTTAAAGACGAAAGTCTTTCTTGGGCTACTTAAACCCAGAAATTTTGGCCTGTCTGTATGTCTGTCTGTCTGTCTGTCCGTCTGTTTGTCTGTGACTCGATTGAGCCACCCGGCCAAAGTAAAACGTACACTGCGCAATAGTCTTATATACTCACAGCCACATGTAAACGTCTAAGCCCGGTTTATATGTTCATACTTGTCAACTTTGTTGAACAAGAACAATACATTACGCAAATATAAGACAGCAAATTAGTACACAAGGGATATTTACAGTGTTCCTTTATTCAAAAATTCATGGATGCTTGGTTTTTCGATAGCAAATGCTATTCTACATCTACTGCAGAAAACCGCCGCCTCCTGGCGGCATCTGAAAAATCACGCGGCAACAGCAACGAAAGGTTCCACTAGCTAGGTTCTACGTTCTGCTTGGAACGCACGTGGAGCACGGCCACGCGGCTATATAAACATTCTAGTCGGCCGCCTCCATTCACGCGCGTCTCCGCCGTACTGCAGCGCTGGCATCGAGGAACCCGGTCTGTAGCAGTGGAACGCGGTAAATTCAAATCGCCTTCCGCAAACCTTTAGTGTGTTTACCTTGGAATGAGCGCCACGGTACAGGAACAGCATGAGAGGTGAGCGGGAAAGCAAAGGAGGGGGGCATTTCCTTGGCAAATGTCTACAAAGACTATCGTCTTTTGATGACATTTGCAACGAAAAGAGCAGATACGCGGCCAATTTTTTCTTAGCCAAACAAACAGTTGGATGCCAGGCATCGTCTGTTATATTCATGAACGTTTTGTAGGCTTTACGAGCACCGTGCCATTTCTTAACATATTCTTTAAAAGCGGGATTATATATCCTTGTAACTTTCGAACAAAACTAGAGAAAATGCCTCCTGCGGTTGAGCCACGTAATACGGTCGCGAAAACAACCCAGCAAATTTAATACCGACACAGGCACATAAAAAAAGGGATCCTTCTCCTACAACCTAGCAATTTCGATTTGTTTGAACTGCCCAGGAGATGAATAGGTCTGCTACACAGTTTGTTATTGTTTTGTTCGCTCAGTTAGGTTATTGTGGGTGCTTCACTTTTTATGTTACTTTTTCGCATTTGGACGAGGTTTTGTTTCTCATGGCAAGATTAAATCAGCGTGCATTCTCCTAAAGTGCGGTCACTGAGTAAAAGCTCACCAAGATCAGGCAGATGCAATCTACCGTCGATGCTTGCGTGTGTTCGTTGTAGATTTCAGCGAATGGCCGTTTAGGTTCGCCGTCTTCTTGCAATTCCTTCAGTCTTGACTCAGACCGCTTAACCCCTGGGAATGTGCGCCCCGTGCGTCTTGGGTTTTTTATACGTTTTTTAACGTCAAGCGAAACGCTCTTGATGGATCTGCATTTTAGAGTTCAATCTGGTACGGTCACTGGCCAGATATATTACCCCATTTTGCCAAAGCCCTGGTACATTTTTAACCACACGCGGTCCGGAATGACACCAGCGCGCTGAGAATGCGCCTTTTGGTCGGTGAGCAAGCATACGGATGGTTATTTTCCTCGCTTGAGAAACCGCATTCCGTGTGGGCATTTGTATGCCTTCGACTTTAAGTTTCTCCATCCTGGGGCTGGGTAGGTTTTCTCTATGGTCGCCTCCCTCGTTTCAAACGCTGTTCTTGAACGCAAAGTTTCTCACCAAGCACCCAGACGGCGGCTGGGTGCCTGGATTCTGTATTTAACGTCATTTTATTCTTTCTCCCCTCTGCTCTCAGAGGAACGATTCTCGAAAAAACAGGTTTCGTCAAATTTCTTTTTTAATATCTGTAAGGCTCTGCATCGCACCTCGAAATACCAGCGGCCACTGACAACGAACGTGCCAAGATGAATGCCAGAAGTACGACAAGCAGAACCAGCCGACACGTTCATGACGGATGGCGTGGCATTCAGCAGGAATATAAATAAATACCCGAACGCCTGAAAATAAATATTGGGCCTTTCGCATTCTTATTTCTGTGGCTACTTCTATACTTTGGCCTGGTGTAGGTTTCTTACTATGTTCGCTCCTGTATGCTGTTCTTTCTCCTTTGTGAGCGGCTCACTTCGTTCTTCAGACACGTGTTCGACGGGCCGTGGGAGACATATTGTGGGCCGATACGTGTCCCTGGTGTGGACGCCGTCTCTTTCCACCCCCTCTCTCCTTCTTGGTCTTCTGTTTTTTTTTCTTTTCTCCATCTTCTTGCCCCTCACCCCAGGCATGCGAAGTTCGTCTACTTTTGCAACATTGTCATTTCCCCATAATTTTTTCCCTTCTGTACCACAGCTGCCATATATCAGTCTTCATTTCTTATTCTACTAACACATTGCATCCTCTTTCAGTTAAACTCTTCGGTATCCTAGGCCTCCTTGTTTTTTATCCCGCGTCCATCATCGTGATCGTCTCATCTTTCATCTATTTCAGAATTGCTGCATTTTTTTGTGTTATTTTTATGCTCCGTTTCGAGTGCCACGTATTCTCCCCACTCCCCTCTGTTATTTTACTCTTGTCGTCCATTATTCCTTCTTTTTCTCTCCGCACTATTCTCCTCTCCCGATTCCCCTGCCCTGCCGTTCCATCCGCTGAGACGATTTCGGTCGCTGCGTGTTCGAGCAGCGCGCCCGCAGGTTCGATGACGAACGATGCGCAGCCAAGCGTGAGTTCCCTTTCTGGGTCGCGGCTGCCACCCGCACGGGCGCGCGGCGACAAAGCTGGCACGGACGATATGTCACCTTAGTTATTCTCCAAGAACGGAGCCGCTAGCCAGCGCCGGCCAGCACTCGGCACTGCGGCTTCGCGGCACCGCGGATCAGAATGGAAGCCGAACCTTGCTCCTTGTTATGAACATATTTTTCTTAAAATTTCGCGCAAAAAAGGAACTCCTGGCGATAGTGTAAGTGGTAAGTAGATGCGGTCTGGGCGGACTCGCTAACTGACAGCAGGGTGGCCGTTAAGTCCGCGTCACAGTCCGGCGCAGCGCGTGTGCCAGGTGGTGGTGGTCGACGTCAACGACACCGGGCTCGACGCATCTCGCATTGTCCCATTAGAAAATCATTACCATCATCATCACCAGCCTACCTACGCCCACTGCAGGGCAAAGGCTTCTCCCATTAATCTCCAATTATCCCCGGTCCTGTGCTAACTAGAAAATAATACGAAGTGACAGTTTCCTTTGTGATAGGAAGCTGCAGGCTAGGCACTACGGCCACGTGCGGCCGTACTGTGACTAGGCCTGCGTCGGTAGCTCGGAATGCAGCATGTCACATCTCGCACCTGCGGCAGCCGGTGCGCGCCGCGGTCGCCAGCTACGCCGGGCGCGCCGGGGCGCTAGACTATGGAGTGCGGTACTTTCGCTGGCATGGTACCGCCGCTGGGCGCCGGTCAACGCTTCGTCGGTCTATTAAGTAGCCTTTTATTGACGCTTTACGGTGGCTGACGCAACGTACCGCACGCCGCGGCATGGCCGACGTAGCTGGCGTTCGTTGGCGCGTCCCGGCTGCAGCAGGTGCGAGATGCGGCATGCTGCGTTTCGCGCTGTCACACGCAACACGAAAATGTTCGCAGAATGAAACGAACTGTACTAAATATTTACGAACACTTATTAGTAGCACTAAAAAAATAGAGGTGGGACTGGTTTATTTAATTCTTCGTACATCTTATTTCTCTCAGATAATGAATAGCAGCCTACCATTGTCGCTGAAGAAGAAAGTGTATGACAGCTGCATCTTACCGGTACTCACCTACGGGCAGAAACTTGGAGGCTTACTAAGAGGGTTCAACTTAAATTGAGAACGACTCAGCGGGCAATGGAGCGGAAAATGATAGGTGTAACATTAAGGGACAAGAAGAGAGCGGAGTGGGTCAGAGAGCAAACTGGTGTTAAAGACATATTAGTAGAAATTAAGAAGAAGAAATGGACGTGGGCAGGGCATGTAATGCGAAGGCAAGATAACCGCTGGTCATTAAGGGTAACAGAGTGGATCCCTAGGGAAGGCAAGCGTTGCAGGGGGCGGCAGAAAGTTAGATGGGCAGATGAGATCAAGAAGTTTGCGGGGATAAATTGGTCACAGTTGGCACAGGACCGAGGTAATTGGAGAATAATGGGAGAGGCCTTTGCCCTGCAGTGGGCGTAGATATGCTGGTGATGATGATGATGATGATGACATCTTATTTCGCCGACTGCTATTGCTTATTAGGCGTTTTGTCAAAATTTTTTACTACCCTCCTGTGTGTGTGTGTGTGTGTGTGTGTGTGTGTGTGTGTGTGTGTGTGTGTGTGTGTGTGTGTGTGTGTGTGTGTGTGTGTGTGTGTGTGTGTGTGTGTGTGTGTGTGTGTGTGTGTGTGTGTGTGTGGGTGTGGGTGCGTGTTTGCTTGCGTGCGTGCGTGCGTGTGTGTGTGTGTGTGTGTGTGTGTGTGTGTGCGTGCGTGTGCATGTGCGTGTGCGTGTCACAGTGTGTGTATGTGTGTGTGTGCGTGTGCATGTGCGTGTGCGTGTCACAGGGTGTGTGTGTGTGTGTGTGTGTGTGCGTGAGCGCATTTGACTGACTCAAAGTATTTGATGCTTGCGACAACCGTGGATCACGAGTTGCGATAGTAGCAATTCCGTTCGCTACATTTAGCGCTGTTGAAAGAGTCCGCATATATAAAATTGCAGATTTCAAACGGAATGATTGCATACAGTGTGGCCTTACATCCTTGCGCTAGGGCATTGCTTGCGCAATGCCAGCAGAAATCATGTAGGCAGATAGATAGCCGGCATCCGCACCTGGTTCATGAAAGGCGCGAGGGATATGCCGTCTTCAAGAACTCTGTGGCGTTGCCGATACGAATTAAGTGCCCTCAAGGTAGCGTATTTCCCGTACCGACCCCTATCGATTGCACCTTCAGTGAAATTCTCACGCAATGCATTTCTTGCATAAGCAGACGCTTCGAATGGCACGTCACAATGCTTATGAGTATACTTTGCATTCGAACCACAAAGAACGGAACCAATTAAACTTGAGAGGGTTTTGTTGCTGTTGTTATGCTGGTTATATAGCTATAGCTATATTTGCACATTTGCACGACTCACTCGCCTCCGTTCATCCTCTCTCTCTCTCTCTCTCTCTCTCTCTCTCTCTCTCTCTCTCTCTCTCTCTCTCTCTCTCTCTCTCTCTCTCTCTCTCTCTCTCTCTCTCTCTCTCTCTCTCTCTCTCTCTCTCTCTCTGACTGGCAGTGCATTTTACTTTTATTCATGGATTTGACTATCCCTCCTTTGCCCCACTTTTTAAGCAGGACAGCGAGATGATACACTCGGTAGCGCAGCTTTCAACCACACATGAGTCCCGCTGATTAGATTTCCATAAATTGGATACTTATTTGCTTCGCTGAGTCGTTTTTTATACAAACATCCATAAAGACCCCAGAAGACATGAACCAAGAAACTCGATTATGTGCGCGTTTCAATGCTTCGAGTTAAAAGAAGACCGGCTACTTCCACGCCAGCAAAAAGGAAGTATCGGGCACATTCACCTTCGGCTTTTTATCTCTTCAATAAGTTACCAGATAGCATCTAAGTATAAGCAGACGTGACTCGGTACCAAAATAAGGAAATAAAAAACACCCATCTGCCTTCTTTATCGCTCAGCGTTTCTTTTGACTGGAACTACACTCAAGCCCACAATATTTCAAAAAGGCCTTCTAACATTGAATCAGGGTTTAAAGTTGGGTATGAGCACCGAGTTGCCCGGAGCAACGACCTGCTATTCCAAGGAGTTCGGAGCGAACGAGAAGACACAGCTGTTGGAGGCACTTCTCTCATCAAGGCATCATCATTTTCTGCCGGCGCTGAACTCCCGCTAAAAAAAGGCAGGAACGCACGGCACCCAAAGAGTCAAGAGTACCTAGCCAGCTGTGAAGTGCGCCTTGCGCTTTTGAGGCTCACGCTAATTTGTAGTCAGTTGGCTGAAGGCAGCTATAAAAGGTATTATTCGCTTCGCCCCTCGAAATAACTTTCCGAGGTCAGCCGGCATAAACTTGTGGAGCTATATCAGGATAAGCACGATGAAAGATTGCCTGGGGAGAGAAAGTTAGGCGCTCACTTACTAATAAAAAACTTAAACAGCGTGGGGACAGAAAAATAGAAACGAGTGAGTTTCTCGCTCCATGGTTTAAAAAAAAATGGCCGACAGTTACGATAGTCCTTAATGCGGAAATTGTGCGCACAGCGAACTGCACTCTTTGCGATCACGGCGCATAGCTGCTGCATCTCAGGAGAGACAGAGAGAGAGAAAACCAACTTTTATTGAGCCCTTAAAGAAGGTGTGTGTGCGCGCAGGCACCAGATGGGGTGGTACCCTAGTGACGGGACCTATAAGTGTGCAGCAGCTCCTGGCCCCTGGTTCCAGTCCGTACTGAGTGGCGAGGTCGGGGCTGGACAGTAAGGTAAGGTCTCCCATCGCTCGAGGGGGTTGGGGATAGGGGTGGGGAAAAGGGAAGGAAAAAGTGGGGGGAGGGGGGGGGGAGGTTCTTGAGTTTTGTGCACTCCACTATGATGTGCGCGAGAGTGCCTCTCGTTTCCTGCAGAACGGGCACGAGCTGTCGTGCTCGGCCGGGTACATCTTGTTCAAAAGCACGGGATGCGCTAGCGACCCCGCTTGAATGCGACGAACGATCGTCTGCTGTCGTCTGTCCAGCTGCGGATGCAGACCGGGAAGCCTACATCGCTCGTTTCGGTACATTTCGACAATGTCTGTAGCTCGTGGCGGGGTGGGGTAGCTCGGCCTCAATCCGGATTGACATTTATCGGGCGTGGTGGTCGGCGAGGAGGTTGCCTTCCACCTGCCAGTGAGCCGGGACCCACACGAGCTTGATCGCTCATCCCGGTGGTCTTTGTATGTTTAGAATGGTAGTGCCGCGGGAGAGACTCTCCCCCTCCGTTAGCGCACGTATGCCGTCTTAGAGTCGGTTCCCATGGTCTTCGCCACGGGCGTAGCCAGGGCGAGGGCCACGGCCACCTCTTCTGCTGCGGCCGGGTTCGTCGTGCGCACCGACGCGCTGGTGACCAGCTTGTCGATGGTGGTGACGACCGCCGTTGCCTTCGTGCCCTGTTTCGGGAGTGAAGCGTCAACGTAAAGTACCCGAGGGTCCTCTTCCAGCTGCCAGACCAAAGCTTTGCCCCGCCCCGATCACCTCTCGTCGTGCCTTCCCACTTGCATGTTACGGAGGAGGGGTTTAGTCTCGATTGCTTCTTTCCACCCCTTGAGGAGGGCCGCCGTCTCTGGCTGTGGTTAGATCTGCCATCCGATCTTTCTCAGGACAGCCCGGCCGTGCTTATTCTTGCTCAGCCGTATTCGTCGGTTCGACAGGTGAGCCTCGATCAGCTCTTCCGCGGTGTTGAGCGTGCCCATGTCCATCGGACGTTGTTGCTTTTCTTATGGTCGCTTTGAGCGCTTCCCTGCCCTCCTTCGTCAGTCGGAGGTACGGGGCGGAGTGGGTGACGTGCAACACGACGAAAGCCTGCACCAGACGCAAGGCGTCTTCTCAGGAAGTAATCGCGTGATCAGCCAATGAACGGCGGCGTGCACTAATCTGTCGTTATCTCGCAGCGCGTTGCCGCTGTCGATCATGTTGTTGTGAATCGTGTTTGCACCTCCCGTGCAAATGTCACGTGCTTTAGATGAGCCACGCAACAAGGAGGACAACGAAGGAACGACGTACGGGCAGCACAAAGCGCGTGCTGGGCTTCTGCGCTCTTTGTGAACTTGAAGGAACAAGATACTTGCTTCCATGGATGCATGTTTAGTGGTGACCGCGGGTTAATAGCAGACTGACCGGGACGTTTGTTTTCCAAAGCATGAGGTTATAAAGCGCCTCCCGCCCCAAACGCATATGAAAATATTGTTCTCGGACTTTAAAAATACATGAAACCATAGACATAAAAGTTTCGCTTAAAATAAATCAAGGCCCAATAGCAGTAAAATAATTGCAATGAACCACAACAGCGAGCCGAGCATGTCGACCGTCCGGGCGACCCGTCGGGGGGGTTATTCTCCTTCCGAGTCAAGCCAGTCGAGCCAGGTGGCGATGGGAAGGAAAGGGGAGGAACAGGAGCTTGACAGCTGAGCTGCCGGGCAGTAGAAGAGGCAATATGGTAAATCGGAGTAGGCGGAGGGACAGTTATGACAGGAGGGGTCGGGTCGATAGCGATAGAGCACGATGCGGGAGAGAGCAATTAGAACATTCGTCAGGACATGCCGGGAAAGTCAAGCTTTCGGTAGGGTGAGTGATGGATGAAGGTGTGCGTAGAGGCTTTTGTTGAGACGGAGTTGGAGGTACACCTCTTTGATTGCCTTACCAACCAACGAAACCAAGGAGATAGGTTGAAGAGATCAGAGGGAAGGCGGGTGGCCTTGCCTGAAAAATCTTAGTAATGAGGCAGGATGTCTAGGAGCTGGACAAGCAGTCGCTGTCCCAGGCTCGATTGAAAGTCTGGAGAAACAATCGAATAGCATGATCGCGAAAGCTGCAAAGTGTTCTGCATTAGAAGACGGCTTGGTCAGGAGCAAAGCGGGTGGCATGGGTAGCCAGAGCTGCTTCAAGCTCGCTGCGAGTAAAAGGGCGGCTCTAATCGAGGTTAGGTGCACCCGGGCAGAATGGATAGAAACGAGTTAAAGGGGGCGCATAGTAGCGAGATGCTGGAAGGTCAAAGACATCTAAAGGAGTTCTCTGAAAAAGGGACTTAGCCTATGTGGGAGGAAGGGTCGGCTTAGTGAAAGAATGACCACGCAGGTCGAGAGGGCAATGAATGTCTAAATTATGGTAAAGAGCACTCCTTTGCAGTTGTAAATGATTTCGGCGCGCTGATAAGGGAATCGGGGTGAAAGGTATTTTGAGGTTGGGAGCAGAACGAGCGTTACAGTTGCTTACGCTGTACTCATTGAAAGGGAGGAATTTAGGCCTTGGATCGGATGGCGGAAGAAAACATAACTGCTACGACAGGAAAGCGTCCTAGAGTTTCGAGGTGTCCAGTCCTCGTAACACTCAAGGGAGTGCCACTCAGTCTGAGGGGCACCCTTTGTTTTGAGCAGCCTGAGCGGACACATATAGTCCTGGAAGGGCTACAGTCTTTATAAAAGAAGTCAGGTGCGTGGAGTCTGTGAGGCAGTGCCCGCCCGGTTAGGTTTGTTTTTTGGTACAACTTTTCAAAGACGATAGTCTTTTCTCTCTCTCTTTCTTGGGCTACTTAAACCCTGAAATTTTGGTCTGTCTGTGTGTCTGTCTGTCCGTCTGTCTGCCTGTCTGTGACTCGATGAGACACCCGGCCAAAGTAAAATGTATACTGCGCAATAGTCATATACTTAGACGCTCACATACGTGAGCGTCTAAGCCAGGTTTATATGTTCATACTTGTCAACTTTGTTGAACGTGAACAAGACATTACGAAAATATAAGACCGAAAATTATTACACAAGGGATATTTACACTGTTTCTTTATTGAAAATTCATGGATGCATGGTTTTTTGATAACAAATGATATTCTACATCTACTGCAGAAAACTGCCGCCTCCTGGCGGCATATGAAAAATCACGCGGCAACAGCAAAGAAAGGTTCCACTAGCTTGGCTCCCCGTTCTGCTTGGAACGCACGTGGAGCACGGCAACGCGGTTCTATAAACCTTGAAGTCGGCCGCCTCGTTTCACGCGCGTCTCCACCGTACTGCAGCGCTGGCATCGATTAACCCGGCCTGTAGCAGTGAAACGCGGTAAATTCAAATCGTCTTGAGCAAACCTTTAGTGTGCTTACCTTAGGATGAGCGCGACGGAACAAAAACAGCATGAGAGGTGTGCGGAAAGCAAAGTGGGGCATTTCCTTGGCAAATGTCTACAAAACTATCGTCTTTCGACGACATTTGCAACGAAAGGAGCAGATACGCGACCGATTTTTTATTTAGCTTTCAGGAGCTTCCTGTCGCTCTCCCGTCATCCAACTTTAGATCTTCTGACGCTGAGGGAGGTGGGAGGGATATGAGGCCTGGTTGCGAGGCGTTAGGTGACCGGGTCCTGAAGCATTGTGGGAGTTGGTGATCTTGTAGCAACTAGGATACCAGGGTAAGGAACACTCGTCAGAAATGTTGAATAACTGACAGGATTGATCCATTGTTAGTGTCGCTGCCGGCCTCGCTCGTAGAGTGTGCACTAAAGGAGAAGGTGACCCGAGTCAGCCGGTACCGGACATAGTGGGCAAAGGGTTGGCCAAGGTGCGTGCGAGTGTTTTCGTAGAAGGCGGGGCACACGCAGGGTGACAACAGTGTGCTTGTTTGTAGCTGTCGAATGAGATTGGCTTGTACCCTCGTGACGTCAAAGGAAGATAGATGGACGGCGGTGCCTCCTCTCGTAATAGAGCCATCTTCTTTGGCGGACCGGAAGTTGAAGGGGTTGAAGGGTAAGGTGGCGTTCCTGGACAAGGCCGTGGAGAAGGTGGCCGTGTTTGAGGGTCTGTCTTACCCCTAGCACGTCACGAATGCCATCAACTTTCTCCCAATCAGACGAAGTTAACATCGTTATGCTTTTACTGCCATTTGACAGTGTTCATTAAGCATTTCGATATATGCAAAACTTTGCAATATTGTACTTCAGGGAGGCTTGACTGCACATATAAAGCAACTACCGCACACTACATTCTCAGGCAAACTTCAGACCGGGCCGTTCGGCGCATTGTCACTTTGCAATATTTTCTCTCGTGCAGGGAACATACGCAGGCGTCGATCTCAACGTTAGCGGCCTTAACATGAAGTACAGTAGTCTCTCGTTAAGACTGGCTCAGTTTACACGAACAGCACTCTTGTTCTTGTAACGTGCACAACACCCCCGCCCTCAAAAAAAAAAAAAAGATGAACGCCCGTTTAAGACGAATTTGTTATAATACGAACGCATTTTCACGGTCCCTTCGAGTTCGTCTTCAAGGGACAGTGAAGGGAATTTATCAAGCTTCTGTTTTTGCTTGCATTGCGCAGACTGGCTCAAATAAACAACCTTTTTATTGTTTATCCGGTCGATAAAGTCGATAAAGCGATATTTATTTTATAGAGCCTGAAAGAAAAAAAAAAAGACTACTATGCGCGGCTGCTGTAACTAAAGTGACGTTCACACGAGATGATGTCCAAGATTAGAATTCGAACCAGCTTCGGTTTCGGTTCTGTGAAACAACATGCTCGGCATCCGACGTTATCTAAGTTGGCTGGGTATTCTCGATACCTCAGTAATCGGCATACCTCGCTTCTGCTCCATTTTCGGTTTGAAAATAAGTCAGATAAGCCCTCCAGCTTGGCTTAGAATCGTACACAGTCGATGAATGCTCTCCGTGTCACCGGAGACGCTCAAATGCGATGCGCTTTGCCCCCACCTTTGGAGCTTACCAGGCTAGTGCCTGTATCTTAAGAGGCGTGGTAACAGCAGGCCAAAGGTCGGCTGATTCGGCATCGTGCCCGCAAGCAGTCGGTGCTTATGGCAACACCACGCCAATGAAAACTCGCCAGCGCGTCAGTGTCTCTCTGCACGCATTCTGCGAACTCGCTCGTGGAGCAATGAATGTTACAGCGCAGAATTGGTGGATTCAGTTTAGAAAACATTGCCCAAAACAAATGAATCAACTTCGCAAAAAACAAACAAACAAACAAAACATGCACTATCGGGTACTGAAACTTGCGAATTGCAAAACAATACACCTAGTGCTCGAGACCACTCGGCCACGCTAAGGGCGGAAATATAAAGTGTTCAATGTATAGCCAGTTTACATGTTTATGTAGTTTTAGCATTTCAAGCAGCTTAGATGACTATTTTTGTGTAGCGCTCGTGCAGTAAGAATCCGCAAATTGCCACAATACATATATGATGTCTAGCGACTGCGTTCCTTAGACGGAAAAGCGACTGAAGATGTCTGGTCATGCTGCTGACTGCTGTGCTAGTTCACCCTGCGGCCAAAGTGCTTCCCGCACCCTGGTTTCACGCTGTACAATGGTAGTGTTTGTTGATTTTAATTCCGTAGTACTTATATTAACTTCTCTCATTGTTCTCACCGGGCGGCCTTCAATTGGCCTTAGACTTTTTTAACAACGTGCCAGTAAGCGAAGCGTCCCGTGTGCGCTTGTGTGGAGCGACTTGGACTTTGCTGCTTGGTACAGTCTACAATTAGCAAACTAATGGCACATTCTTCCTGGCACAAACATGTCGTGGCGTAGTTTCAACTGAGCGAAGGAATTGCGACGACCCGCCGGCCGCCGGCCGATGATGTTTCACCGCTGGACCGACTGATTCTGTCGGAGGTTCGGCGAGCCGTGCAGTAGCCCAGTTAAGCCACGCCATCTCGTCATGACGTCATACGAAACGTCACAGGAAATCAGCAAGGAGGATGCAGAGAGGACAGCATTTTCGAATTGATTTTTCTACTGAATAAAGTAGTGTAAATGTAGCGAGAGTGGTCGAAACATGGTTATAATGTTTTTCTAAAAATGGCATAGGGATAACACTAGCGTATACTTTATTTTTTGGGAATGCTATATGCCTTTTCCGGATGTGTAGAGACGAAGATTTTGTTGTATAAGCGGCCGGCACTCCGTAGCCCACCATCTCTTTCCAATTTATTTCCCTTGTGACACATTAGAAATATATCCTCGAAGTGCGCTAAAGCACACATCAATTACGTTGAGGGAAGAGTAATGCCGAGAAAAAGATAAACAAGCCGAGGCTGTAAGGGATTATAGTTGTTCAGCAACAAGCACCTGCTCTGCAACGAAAAGCCTGCAAATATCGTAACCTTCGCGTCGTCCACTGCAGCGCTATTATCACCTTGGGCACAAAACGAGTGCTATAGACCGTTTACAGCAAGCAGTTAAGCCCGCCATAGCCAGATGGCGCCTGCACTGCACTCACCACTAATGGACTTTTAGATGCGACTGCATCTCATTCACTCGCCTTGTCCCTGCATCCGGCGTCGGCGTTGTTGACGGCGTCCGCCCCTCCCCCATTCTCCTCGCCGCGTGAGCTGCGCTCTCCGCCACTCACCCCCTCTCCTCTCATCTCCTCTCCGATAGCGAACACTCTCTCGCGAGGGGCATTGGATTGGATTTGAAAGAATTGGTTTGGCTTGGCTTGGCTTGGCTTGGATTGGCTTGGCTTGGCTTGGATTGGATTGGATTAAAGTGGGTTGTGTTGGATTGTGTTGCGTCATAGCCGCGGCGGACGCACTGGCGCTGGCGCGTCCCCTCACCGTTATGCGCGCTATAAAACGCGGTGCCTGCGCCGCTCCGCTCCATCGTTCCGGCGCCGTTCCTCCGCTGTCCAACGCTGCAACGTGAACCCCCTATGCGTCGCATCTACACAGGGGTTCCCGCGAGGGGAGGTGGAAGATTTTAAATGCAGAGCGTTTCTTTAACTCACATGTAGCGTCCGCCGTGCGTCCGCAACAGCTCAGCGCGCAGGCGCGCCCTCTCCCCCACTCCTCCTCTCCCGCATCACGCTACCCTCCTCGCTCTCAACAACAGGTCCGCACCCCTCCCCCTACACTATATAAAAAAAATAATACTTACCGGCGCCTGGTTTCGATCCCACGACCCTGCGGGCTGAACACAAGGTACATGGTGCTCTACCCACTGCGCCACAAAGGCGACACAGAATGGAAGGCCACGAACGCGCCTTATATCCTTGACTCATTCAAACTACGTCAAGAAGCTGCTGATACAACGCATTCACTACCACCAACTCCCCAAACACTAAACGTTAACGCAATACACCCACCCCCTATGCGACGCATTTACTCGAGTCCCCCTCGCGGGGAGATGGGCTTTTTTTTTCAGTCTCGGTTTCCCCATAGACTCCCTTGGCCCGCTCGAAGTGCATCTTTGGCAAAATGGGTTAGTCTAGAAGAAAAGCATAATATAATATTATGGACGCAGTCGGAGCTCATGTTGCTCGACCCGAAACGGAAAAGAACGTTCGCAGAAGTGCCGTAATATTCGGAAGCATGTGAAGTCTCGGACGCGGCACCACTAAGCGTAATTCAGTCCTTCGCTCTCACCAGTTCAGGTTCCCTGCGTTGGCACCATGTGTCGCACTTACTGCATCAGGTAGATCAAGGAAAGCGTGGAAAAGCAGTGAAAAAAAAAAAAAACGTTATTGATTACAACTGTGGCTCGCAACGTACGGTCGGCCTGCGCCCTCAGCGGGAATCGCCTTCCTTACGAAGGGCACTCGCGAGGATCCCAGCATCTGAAATCTTGCGCGATACCTTTTGCTACGCAAATCGTTGAAGTAGATTATTCTAAAGGTACATTTTTAGCGTAGACCAATTGAGAGCCACAACTGAGGCTGCACAAAATGGAAGTTCGCCACTTCAACTGTGTGCAATTAAATCTTATGTAGGGTTCCAATCGGTGGCATGCAGGGTTAGCGCAGTCAGGCCATTAGGTCACGAATAAATAAAACTTGCTGCAGCATATCTGACAAAAAATTAATGCACGAATACAAAAGCAAAAATAAAAATTACGCACAAATATCAAAATTTTTAACGTCGCATGTGCTACTGAACTAATTATGTAATGCATAATACAAAAATACAAAAAATGCTTACATCCGCAGCCTTATTTGCGAGCTCTGGAAATTTCTGTTACGCGTTACAAAGCTTGAACACACGATTTCAGCGTTTATAAATTTCACGGTCGCGCTAAGTACTATTTCGCGATTAGCGTGTGAGCGCGCCGAACGTTATTAGCCACGCATATGAGATTTTTCCGTCCACCGTATGCGGCATATTACAGTTTCAACGTGTGCTGCCATAGACGAAAGTTAGCGCATACCGATCAGGCAACAGCTGATAATGAGGATGAGGTATACAATGCAGACCGCGTCAGTTGTAAGTCAGCTGACAATTATAACGCTGAGCGCTGCAGCGTATTTTCATCGCACGTCGAAACGTGAAGAACCGCTAAAGGAGTAATGTTCAACTTCCACACCCATGAAGGATTATTTTGTTTTGCAGACCTTTTTATTCATAATATAGTGCGTTTACAGCCAACCATTTTAGCTTATGCCGCAAAAGAAAAGCTTTCAAAACAAGCTTTCGAACGTCAATAATACCTGCAAAATTGTGTTTCATTACAAGATTTTACAGCCTTACTGCTTTTATTTTGTTACTCTATGAGAGTACCTGGAAACAGGAAACGAACTAAAGCCATCGGACAGCTTTACTTGGATGAAACGCGTGAACAGGAAACAAGCTAGGCGACGAGCGCCGATCAACACAGCGCTCAAACAACCTTTATGTGGGCATTTTTGTCGCTAAGTAATCTCTGAACGGTGTCACACCATACCTAATTGTGCTCCAAGCCTGTATTCATAGCAAGACTCTAAAAAATGGTCAAATTCGCCCATCGAGCCGCGCCGGCGCTCACCGATGCGCGCGGGCACCAGCGAAGGCCACGGCGAGAAACGCGTTCTAAAAGGCCAGCCATGCCGAAAGATGTCCCGCTGGCTAAAATGACGTCACGCCGGCCGCGCCGAGCGCGCCGTGCTGTAAACGGTCTATAGCAACGTATCAGCGCCACTCCTATCTGTTGTGCTGCCCTGAAGTTTATCTCGGCCAGTAAGAAACGCGCATCGTGAGTCACGACTTTAGGAGTCAAAACAAATCGGCACCGGACAAAAAAAATATAATGCCCGCCCAGTACAAACCACCCTGTTATTAATCTCCCTAGATGCGAAATGAGTATGACGCTGCTGGCACCTCTTTAGCGCTTGCGTTTGACTCATACGCTGGCCCAGAAAATTGTTGGGGGGCATTTATTTTTCCTCTTGTCCCTTTACACCATCCAACCATTTAAGCGGTGCCCGGTGCACGTAGAAGTTATACTGGACGAGGAAGTAGGCACGGGGATTATTTATTGTCGTAGAGATTGCAAAGAACAAAAATGTCGGGCGTGGTCGCGCAATAACACTCTTATGACAAGTCGCACATGACAACTTCGCAAGACCAAGTCTAAAATAACCCCTGTAATCACCTGCGATTAACTAAAAAGCGCAGCCACAGAGCGTGGTGTCATTTGTTATTAGTGATGGCGACATTCTGGGCACGTTACTCATCCATTACTTGAGTACGGTTTCGCGAAATAAAAAAGAAACGCGAACGTAAGAGAGAGCAGGCAAAGACAGTGTCCTCTGTCCTCTGTCCGTTCCCCCTCACGTCCGCGTTTTTTTTTTTTTTCTGTTTTTGAAACAAGCTCATTCAAGTAGCCGTTCGTATTCTAAAACGAAGCTTTCTTTGTCTTACTAATGCGACCGCAAGCTAAAAAAAATGCAGTAAAGCCAACCTTACAAAATAGGAGAACACACGCTGATGATGGGTTTCCACGAAGGCAGATCAAGCGCGTCAAAAGAAAAAAAAAAGCTTCCCCTGGCCTGAATCGAACCAGGGTCCCTGGAGTTGTGAAGCAGTCGTCTATGCGATCGCGCCCTTTCCACGTTTTTTCTTCCCTGGTATTTAATTCAAATATAGAGAAACATATATACAAGAACTATTTACAAATCTTTGTGCGTAATATGCAGGGTGAGACGGGTAGTCCGGAATTCGGCGAACAAAACATTGATTAAGCGGGCAGTGATTCACACCGGTGCAAGACAGGGTACCAATGAGGTCTCAAATCATTTTGGTCATAGTAGCCTTTTAGCTTAATTATTATTTGACTAAAGTGCAACTTTAACGATACCATCGGCTCAGCGTTTTTGTCTAACGTGCACGTTTTCCATAAACTGTGTAGAGCCACCAGAAAAAAAAATAGGTCATAAGGCGCACATCATTGCAGGGAGCTACAGGGCACCGCACACTGTTAATTTAAAGTATTTCTCGAGTGTCCGTTGTAGAACATCCCAGAACACTTACTGTATTTGCAGTCAATGAAACAATGCTTAATTGTTTCTGGGGCATCACAAAATCTACAGTTAACAGAATACACACACACACACACACAAAAACGGCCGACGGTTACTGTACTCCCTGATGGGAACTTTGCGCGCAGCGCGACTGCGGTCTTCTAGGTCTTCTATGATCGCGTGATCAGTTAACGGGCTGTGACGCGTGCTATTCTGCCGTTATCTCGCAGCGCGTAGCCGCCGCCGAGCATGTTGTTGTAAACCGTGTTTGAACCTCCCGCGCAAATGTCACGTGGTTCCGATGAGCCACGCAACGGTGAGGAGAGAGAGAGTTGCTTTACTGAAAAAGGAAAGAGCCATGAGGAGGACGCCAAAGGACCTATGTACTATCTCGATCACAGCTAGGGTGAACATGGAAGTGCGGGTCATTCCGTGGGTAGGAGCCGCCTGTGGGCGTTCCGGGTAACTGCGCACGCATGCGCAGTTCGTTTGCAACGAGGCTATGTGATGCGCGTGCGAAGTTACCCGGAACGCCGACAGGCGGCTCTCGCGCAAGGAATGACACGCGCTCCCGTGTTCACCCTAACTGTGATCGAGATGTACGTGCATCACGCAGCGCGGGCTTGGCTACTGTGGCACCGCCTCGGCATACCGCCCTCACCCTCACACTTTCACCAAATCTTTCCTCCCACGTTTTCCGTCCGTCTTGGTTAAGAGTCTGTCTTGGTTTGCTCGGTTAAGAGACCGACGAAGCCTCCAAACCACAGTAGCGGGCGCTTAAGTGCTGCGCACCAAAGTATTCCTAATGCGCAGCCATGTTTTAACGGGCAAGGTACAAAATCTTTCGTTTTCAAGCTACATAGCGCAACAGTGCGCCATTCCCACACGGGCGAAGCCGTTTAGATTTTGTACTTGGCCTTAAGTTTTACGGGGGAAAGCTTCGCGTTTGAACCATCTTTCTCACAAAAAATAGGTTTTCATTCTTTCGTTTTGGAATGACGGGCAGTGTCACGCTACGAACTTAGCGGAAAGGGAGGGCACTCGCGATAAAATAATTAGGCGGAAATTACGTAAACACAAGATGCGCTTTGCTTTGTACCAGTTCACTGACATGACTGAGGATGTAGTTCTGACAAATGCGAAACTGCGCGACGAGCAGCAATGTATTACCTGTCATTGCAAATCTGAAGGGTAATAATTGCGTATTTTGACGCATTGTATGGTTATCTCCCCACAACAGTTTATCTACCTGTTTATTCTTTCCGCCAACACATTGCGTATGCCACTTCTAGGAATTTGCTCGTGCTGATTATTGTGAAAGCGTCGCATCCATACGGGCTCCTGGTGGCTACGGTAGGTTTAGGCTATCTTGCTTAGGACGATGTAAAAATAGAGATATTTGTATTGGCTGAACGGTTGTAATGCCGTCAGAAATGTTCCGTGCCCTGTTACGCAATCAAACTGACATTGCGAGCTAGAGCTTCGAGGTTTGCGTTAGTACCCATTAACGAGTAGGGGACGTTACGATATGAAGAGGTTTTGGCTAGAACAAGCGTTTAAGAGCGAATTACAATAGAGTCGAATCGAATCATGTTTACTTACGATTACTCCTTTACCAATAAATTTGCTGGCCATCGTATGCTCACCTTGCTTGTTGGTTGACCGGGAAGCAAGTAGAAACTTCAAAAGGCAACCTTTTACTACACAAATGCAGTAATGGCATGTTAAAACGGTGTTTAAAATTCACTTTATACCATTGTCTCTTTTTTGGAAAACAAGTACAGCTAAATAAACGCGCAGAACAAAACGCGCAGAAAATACGTAGAGGAAGAATACAACAAATTTTGCGTCACAAAATAAATAAGTAAAAGAAGAAACGTAACGCACTCTTTGGCATGCCTGTTTCAAAGCATGCAAAATTTTGGTATGCCTGTTTCAAAGCAACGCGCCGTTCCAAATTTTTTTTTTCATTTTTATCGTCAGTTTGCGCCTTATAAAAACCATCAGTTGAGTTTCTATGTTATATAACCTCCCATTTCATAACGCCTCCTTGCATAACCCCACCTTGCATAACCAATACAAAAAATGTAATTCCGTCTGTTGCCCTAAACTCTCTCCGGTAATCTGCTTTCTGAGCCAAAACGCGTACCCCAGCAATATCGTTTCGTTTGATGGTTGCTCTGGTTTTTTATAGCTAGTTGTCGGTTTGTTTTCTATCGGCTCAAAATGGCATCGCTTTACTTGCTTCACGTGCCGTAGACCACGGTTGATACTACGATCGTGCTAAAAGGAATCGCACCCTTGCTGTATGCAATTGCTTCTGATTTCTTAGGAATCTCTTCACACTGAAACGCCAGCGTAGACAACAAACACTGTAAAACGATGCGACGTGGAACTTCCACATGTTTGTGTTTCCTCTGTTTATTTCGAATGTTTATTTCCTCTGCTGCTTCTTTTAATATTTTCTACCTTTTGCTGTCAATCACATGGTGGGCAGCCTTCCCGTCGAGCTGCTCTGTGCAGCTTTTTGTGGCTGCTCCTTCCCCTGTACCCATCTGTAAGGCAAACAAAGTTGATTTGATTGATTGAATGTTTGTGGCGCTATAAGCAAAAGACAAGAGGAATGCAGATGTCTTTGCACAACAGAACATGCCATGCGTCCGCAAAGTGGCCTCTTTCAAAGTCTTATTAAGGATCCAGAAAGGAAACAGGGTTTGACTAAGGAGCGTGGTTTGTTACAGAATTGCGAAGAGAGCGGCAGGCAGGATGGAGAAAAGAAAGCGGAACAATGCCAAAAGCTCGTTTTTACTTTTTTTGTCGTTGTGCCATCCGAACTGGCGCCATAGTTAGCTCTTTAGTCACACCGGTCCGGGTAATGTGAAAGACCAGGGAAGGTCGGGTCATGCCTGGCTGTCTCAAAAAAAAAAAAAAAAAAGAAAACTGAACAGGGCGCCCGCATTCAAAATGTTTCGCTACGCTGTGCCAGCCACCTGGAAGAACTATACTCTAATTGTTCTAAACATTTGTTTACACTTATTTACCTGTCAACACGCCTGCGCGCAAAGACGCACATAGCATCGGGAGTTTTAAAGTCTTAGTTGTAACTCTGTTATGACGTATTAGCAGTAATTGTCTTGTTTCCTAAAGGTTTACTTCGTACCATTCTCTAGTGCTGCCGGTACCAGATATTTTCTCATTGAATTTATTCTAGCGCAATGCTGGTATATTTTTCGAACAATGCGTCTGCAGGGTTGATTACTCGGCATTGATTTTCTGTGTAAATAAAGCAGTCAATTTGAGGTGCCTATTTCTAGCTAGTTTGTGAAGAGATGGCAGAACCGGTATGAACGCTATATGTAGAGATTGGCTAGAATATTGGACGACCACAGCGCATAGTACATCAGGTATCGTGTTTATCGTTGCTTTGTTCAACCGCAAGAAAACTGGCGGTAATAAAGAGGAACTTACTAAGCGATTACTAGGAAGCCTTTCACGGAGACCTTGCTTATTACTTGTTAAATGCACGGAACGGGAAAAACGACGGTCCTCTCTCGAATTAGCTTCCATTTTCAGTGACAAGCTGGGCTATGCAGATGATCCTCTCCGCAGTTGTTCCTCACACTCCGCGTGGAATAAATAAAATTCAGAAGAAATCCGAACAGCATTCCCTGTCTTTGCCGTTCGCGTATTTTCAGCGCACACAGAAAGACCACCCCGTTGAGTGCGCCAATTTTAGCGCATATTGACAAAATGTCTTCTCCAGAGGCAAGAAGTTGAAGAGGGTGCGCAAGAACAGCGGGAAGGGAGTCGCAAGGTGGATGAGCAGGAGAACGAGATTAGGCGAGGGGAGGGGCCGACGCGCATTCAGCCGGTGCAACAGCAGCAGAGCAGCAGGCGGCTTACGCACGCACGCGCGGGACCCATTGCTCTTTTTACTCGCCGAGAGGAGGGGAGCGGAGCTTGGGCGCGCGGGCGCGCTTCGATTCAGTCGGCTCCCGACAGCGAAGCTGTGGACACCGCCGCTCTTAGCGTTGCCGCCGCCGCCGTAGGCCCTCCGGCGCGCTCTCGCGTCCGTGCTCTGTTCCGCCTCTTCTTCCGTCTCTATCGTGGCACCGCCGCCAGGTGATCGCCGACCGCGTTCGCTACCTCGGAAGCCATCGGCGAGATCGAGGCGAGCCGCTGAGGCCCAGGTAGAAAGGGGAGGGAACCCGCCCCGCCCAGTGGAAATATCTGTGCGCCTTCTCCTACCTCTCCGGCAGTGCAACAGCTTACCGCACCCGACTTGTATGTTGTTTGCCTCTCCGACATACGCCGTGTTAGCACCGTGTTCAGGCACCTGATCTGTCACCACGTTCGACTCGGCTTCCTGAGAACACGGTGTTGTGCGTGCGCGCGCGTGTGTTCGCGTCAATGCTCGTTTGCGATGACGGCTTCTGTTCCACGCCGCCCTGGCCTAGTTTTCTCTTCTAGTGCACCTGCTTTCCAACGAGCTCTGCTGCAGCTGAGTGCACCGTTTGCGAGTGCAGTGGTGGCTAGTATGTCTCTACGGGTTCATTGTTAGGGAACACGATTGTGCATGAGTGTGCAGAAGCAGTTAATGAGGAAACCGATTCTGTCTTTTCCACTGTCGACATTACTTTGGTCAGTGTTCGTGCAGCTCACTTAGGACGGACATTGTACAGGCAGTGAAATACGCACGTACGATTGCAGATGTCTGATTGTTTTACTGTACTGGGTTGGCATCATGATGAACCCAATCGTACGAAACAGCAGACAAGTCATTTGAGCTCTCAGCCATTTTAAAGTGCTGTTTCACTGGCCCTTCTGGCAGCCTCCCAACTCAAACCAAACATTGTCGGGCCCGCACATCTCCTCACCCCTTCCGTCAGCGCTGCCTGCCTCCAGCGCTAGCCGCTGCCACTGCTGCTGCCGCCAGCCCCCGCCCGGCCTGTACCATGCGAGCGGCAGCGTCGCAGCATGCCCATAGCGCGTCCGGACACCCTTCCGGAAGAGCTGTGGCCACAGCCGTCCACGTCGACCGCGTGCCTTGACCGCAGCAACCACGGTGCTTCCACGTCCACAGGAAAGGCCACAACTAAGGCCACTACTGCTTCTACCGTTAACCACGCTTCTGGTGCCGGAACGTCGGCCGGAGCGGAAGGGGCCGACGAAGAGCCGATTTCAGGCGCAGAAGCCTCAACCGGACAGTCAACCACCGAAGGCAATGGCGAGACTCAGACGTGCGGCGCCGTGGCAGCGGCCGTGCTGCGGTGTCCGCGGCAGCGGCAGTACCGCTCCAAGTCGGCCGTGTCCACGGACCCCAAGAGCCCGTACTACATCAGCCAAGGCATCCACAACAACGAGGCCGTCCGCCGTTCGCCCAGCGTCTCGTGCGTGCTCGACGCTCTCCGGCGCGAGGCCAAGGAAGGCGGCGAGGTCCCCGGCGTGTCCAAGGCGGCCCTGGAGAAGCCCAGCGTGTCGACCATTCGCCAGCACTACTACCCCGAAGGCGGTTGGGGCTGGATCGTGTGCGCGTGCGCGATCCTGGTGCATGTGCTCACTCACGGCATTCACGGCGCTTTCGGACTGCTCGTGATCGTCATCAGGCAGCAGTTCCACGCTGACGACCCAGCCTACACGCTGCACACAGGTAAACACGCGCGGCGTCTGCGCCTGTGGTCGGGCGAGTCGTGGTTTATCGTTTGAGTCAAGCGTAGCGAGTTCAGCGGGGCACTTATTTACCCGAAGATTCCTCGCATCGGGTTACCATCGACCAGATTTAGGGGAAATCCCCAAGGTGGAGTAAACTTCTGCGAAAGAAAACGGCTACAAAGGAAAGCTGTACAGCTCTCTCAGAAACTTTGCAGTTGAAGAAAAATTTGTCCTTGTCCAAGACGAATTTTTCCTAGCTGTACTATATAGCATTTCGTTGAGCTGCATATTCAGCTACTGATCGCTTACATACCACTGATATCGTCCATTAAGTATAAAATATGCGTGTTGAGTAAACCCTGGCTGTAAAACAATAGCGGCATTCCAATTCTCGCTCTCTTCGAAGTATTTCGAGGTCCTTACTGCAGTGTGTTCAGCGCCAATCATCTCCATTTTAACGAATCATCGCTTATAACGAAGTCAGTCACCTGTACCCATGCCTATTTTAAATCGAGCGTTTACTGTACCAGCCTCTTGTCTTTAGAGCTGCTCGGCTACGCCAAGCTGAATTACGTCGGCACTTCCATTCATACTGCCGCAAGAGTCACTGTGCTTGCAAGGCAAGCCACCCTTAACCTACCCGCTTGGATGGTTATATCACACTCATCGTGTGAGTTCAATGCTTGACGTGGTTTGCAACGTCGTCTGTTGCCCCACGTTCACCTAAAAATCGACAATCGCGCGCGCATGCATGGTAAAATTTTCGCGGTGCCGTTTCCGAGTACAACCGTAAGCAAAAGTGTACGGACCACGAAAATAGCAATTTTAGGTTGTTTCTCTTCCGGTAGCAGCCCAAAAACACGGGGTGTGGATATGAGGTTCGTTTAATTACTAAATCATTGCAAAAATACCGCACGTAATTCCCCGGCCTGGCGTGCGCAGATAAATAACCCAAAATTGTTGCATTCGTGGTACGCACACTTTTGCTCTTGACTGTGCATAAAGTTGTCGCCTGAAGGACTGAAATCGAACGCCCTCTACATTTTGCAGCTTCGTTTCAATTTTTGTATCCAATATCAATAACGAAACCTTCCCTGCGAATGAAAGAGAATGATCAATACTTAATTTCGCGGTAGGAGCTGTTTTCCTGTTAGAGAGGGTGAAAACGCACATGTGATGAATCCTTACAGAAACCGCAGCCCACAAATTGCGCGTTCACTTTTGGGGAACGAAAAAAAAAAAAAAAAACCCGCAGAGTGCTGAAATTTACCAAATACGACGCAGTAAATATTTTAACTAGCTCCGCCGCCGCAAAGGGCCTTCAATCGCTTAATTAGAATCGGATAATTCTTTCGCGCCCAACGAAGCTTGCTTTTTCTTCTGAAACCTTTTCCAGGGAGCTTAGATACAGAGTGGCGACCACTGCCGTAACAAGGGTGATTGATTTTAATTATTTGCCCTGGTGTTTTGAGGAAAGTTCTATGCTAGATTTTTGCGCGTTTTCATATTGGTAGGCTCATCCTTTTAGCACGACGTTTAATGCACTGACCGTTTCTGTGTAGTGGTTGGAAAAAAAAACTTGTCAACATGTACATTTAATGTCCGAACGTTGAAAATCCCCAGCTGTTAGCCGCAATGGGAACAGTTCGCTAGAAATTTTTGTAAATACTTCACTTCAATTAGCGCGTGTTCATAGCACGGGCGTACGGCACCAAAGTAAGCGCTTCTATTCAAACAGGCTACGTAAATTTGTTTGATTGACGCTCCATCAAAGACTGTATCAGAGTTTTTGTGAATCCATGGTTGCCTCTTTTTCTCTCATATGCTAGTATCTACCAGCCAGAAAATATGTTTAGAGGTTAGATTCTTACAGTGACCACGTGTTCTTTATGATTACTGGAAACTGCTAGCTGGCGTATCACTTGAACACATGGACAATTGGCCTGTATTTCTGGCAATATGAAAAGCATTTGTAAACATTCGCGTTCACTACTCCTCCCTACGCCGTAAGCAGAGAAGCTTCACCTTTTCATCTCCGCAACTGGTCTGATTGAATTGGCTGGCCACACGAAAAGGTGTAGCAAACAACCAAAGTCATGTACCGCACGATAGAATCATTGTTGCGACGTCCGTCGCTGTCACGTTCCGCAGATCGACTCCGTCACGCGGAAACGTCTCGCTTTTTTGTCTGTCTTCGTCATTTTCCGCCCGCGTCCCTCCGCTCTCTTGGAGCCATTTCGGCTTCTCGTATTGATTTCTTCACTCCCTCGAAGATGACGCGGAAGGAAGTGACACAGGGAGGATGGTGTCCGGCCTTATTGTGTGTCATCTTGCGCTCGGCGGGGTCTCGGGCTTTCTCTCTTCTTAGCGCCTGCCCGTACGTCCTGCCCGCTCCGCTGTGCCTTGTATGCACAATAGGGAGAAGGGCCCGCGACACATTTCGCGATTACTGAGGCGGTGGCCGTGGAGAGAAGGTCGCAGGTTTATGAGATGAGAACGAAGAGAGAAAGAGGGACCCGCGGTCGCTGCTTTTCGGAGGCAATGACTCGGGAAGACCGCCGCATGGACAGCAATTTTTTCTGCTTCGTCCTCTGCTTATGGAGCGACAAAGACGTCTTAGCAAAAATAAAAGAAAGAAAGAGAAGGATACGAGTAGAAACGAATTGCTTGGGAACGTTAATGAAAGAAGAAGCCGTTGAGACGAAAAATTTGAAAACCTACTTCGACAAGCAGAACATTCGAGAATTTAGAGAAAGAGATGGAGATTTTGCACCACTTCGCTGTGATGTTGCTCTCCTACAGTTGAGACGCGATCCTTTCAACGTTTGCGATCAAGGAACGCTTCTCTGACAGACGTTTCGAATGAGATGACTAATCGCCTTAGGCCCGAGAGTGACCCCAGACGTCTCGCTTGGTCAGGAGGTAACTCATTACGGACAGCATACAGCGTCGTTGCTTGTATTTCGTAAGTAACGGGGGCAGTCATAAGAGGTTTGTCATTCGTTCAACGCGATCAGGGCTGCTATCTTAATGCTTTAATGCACATATTACGTAGGTTTCTTGCTTTTCTACGGCTTCAGCTACACGTGATACTCTGGTAATCAATGTTTTCCCGCATACATGTCTGCCAATGCAGCATTGTGAAAAAAGACGGTGAAATTAGTGGGAACCGTGGGTCTGGGGCCGTCAATGAAGCGCAGTGATAGTACTGATAAAGTTATTGTTTCATGCACTCCAATTGATGCACCAATAGTACCCATAAAACCAACTCTGAACGATAGCGAATTACAGGCGAAATACTAACGGTATGCATTAACCCTATACGGTGCGCGCAGGTTTAGGTAGGTTGTTCATATGCGTGAATGTCTACAGTGATTGCTTTTTCTTCACGATTACAGCAAATGCACCGCAGTTAGCGGTGCGTTTGCCGGAGTCTTTCTTACCACATCTTTGCTGTGCATGTAACTTGTCTCTCCACTAACCGCTAACTTTGCTCAAAGATTTGGAATTTGTATGTATTAAGCTGGATTTGTGTGTCGTGTAGGGCCTGGGGTAATCACGTTTCTAAGAGTTGAACCCAGGAATTTCCCAGTCCCTCCCCGCTAATGATGGTGATGATGCCGATTCGGATTCCGTTGCGTATGATACCTTCGAACGCCCGTGCGTTGGGATAAGGTTAAATAAACGACTGAAATAAACAGATAGCGTTAACAGCCATAAAATTCTTGGCGTTACTTTTTGTGAATCTATGACGTGCACAGGTCATGGGAAGTCTCTAGTGAAATGCACAGCATCTGCTTCGGGAGCGCTAGCCAGATGTCGTCATTTTTTCTCGACCAAAGTCACGCTGCGAATTTACCATGCCTTATTCGCTTCACATGTCTATAACTGCACATGTATGGGGTGCACGGCTACAGCTAGAATATAAACTCAATTTACTTTTCACTCTAGGAAGCACAGAGTAGTATTGATAATGTCCCATTTGCGCAAAGGGATGAAACATCTACTTCGACGCCATGAAATAGCATTCCCTCAGCGGACATACGAGTTTCGTCTTCTGTATTTTTTTGTTTCCAGATCATAGGCTAAAAACTCTGTTATGGTCAGTCTCGGTTATCTCAGGATATGACTTATTCACGCCATAGATGCCGTGATAACAGGGCCGTACAGCGTCGGCTCACTGATTACATAATGCAACTGTGAGCATAGCATTAACTGTTTTTCTTAATACATGTGAACAAAAAGGTTTGTTACTCATAAACAGTTGGTGGAACGTTTTTTTTAACTATTAGCTCTTCGGGAAGAGATCTGCAGTACCAGCCTCGGAGTTCCCTTTTTGTACATGTGTGTCTTAGCTCACATGTGCTCTTTTTCTTGTGCTAACACTTTAACGACCTGTTGCCCCAGGTTCTTAGGTTGTAAATATGCCATTATGACACTATTAAGGTATTGTACAACACGCTGCCATCCGTAAGTGTAATCAGGTACTGCTTCATGCCTGATGTAATCTTAACCTTGTGTGTAAAAATAAACATTTCATTTGATCGACAAAGTTCGCCCTGGGGAAAGCGTAGGTCGCATTCTCTTAAAAAAATGCAGCCTTGGGGCCTATTATGAGAGCTCACAGATTTTTTCGTAACGCATTGTTATGACGGGAGGTTATGTACGATGCGTTCTGGCCCCTCTGCCGACCGCAGCAAAAACGACGCCGAAGCACGTATCGATCGGCGGACGTGGCGCACACATGGGGCGAACAGTCGGCGTGCCACGCGTACCCGCACCAGATGCGCGCATTTCCCCCCGGAAACCTTTCCGGGCCGGCGAGGTTAATCAGGCCTCTGTGCTCTTGCACAGGCACTGTATTTATTTATACACGCACGAACTCACTGCCTCAGCGTATTTGAGTCCTTCGTGCTTTTTCCGTGCCTTCACTATGAACTGGGCGCCGTATTCGAGGTTCAGTGTTGGAGAAATGGCGAAGCTGCTGCCTTTTCGTTTTCCTATGCTCCTTGTTCGTTTCTCGCAGTATTTTAAAGCGAAGCGTTCTACGGGTAAGGTTCGGAGTATTCCTCTTGTGCGCGTGCAAAAACGCCATGCGGCAAAGCCAACTTTTTCTAGAATGGTCAACAGAACAATGTTGTGACTCTTGTCTTATTAAAACTTTCCAAACAGAAACTAATGAGAGTTAGGCACTAAGCCGACTCTATCATTACCGAGTTTTATATATTTGTGCTATTAGTTAATTAATAATAAATGGGTGGGTAAGCAGAAGTGTCGGATTAACTAACCGCGATTTTTTCTCAGTGTACCATGGAGCATGCCATCTCGCCACCATTTGTTACTGTGGCCGAAGATTAGCAGTCAGAGGTGCTTCGTTTTCGAAATGAATGAGGCGGTTAAAGTAAAGCTGGAGGCTTTGCTTCGTTGGTCAAGTGACGCTAATTAGATGGAACAGCGACCGGAGTTTGCCGCCCGTTTTGTTTATTTGTTTAACGGAGAACTAATTTTGAGGTCGTCACGGGAGAGCAATCGTTATTTTTTATGACCCGTTGACTTGACTCAGTGGTTAAGGCGTTGCACTGCTGAGGTCGAATGTACAGTCAGGATCAATTTGAAGGTTATCGCGGGAGCACCGACCAAGCAAGACGACAGCGCCGTTCCGTGGCAGTTCTTTTCATTCGCGAAGACGAGATTATGCTACCCTTCCTCACCCCTTGGCTGTTGCATAGAATTTGCTTACCCCCTTCTGCAAGGGCCGACTGCCTTTTTCTTCATTCCTTTTAGCGGCATTGCGGCATTGCGGAAGCAAAATGCAACTTTTTTTTTATACTACAATGCTCCGGCATGCCGGCAAGTTGCCCTGAGAAGGTTGCGTATCAGTGGGAAGTATAACGAAGATGGGAGGAACGAATAAAGAAAAAAGAAACGACAGTTGCCATTATCGTTTCTGATGGTAGTGCGCGCATTGCATGAAACAGCCAAGGGAGAAGCAAACGTAGCATAATCTCGTTGTGGCTTATGCTAAAAAGTGTCACGTAACGGCACTGTCGTCTCCGTCGGTCGGCGCTCCCGCGATAACCTTCAAATTGATCCCGACTGTACATCCAATTCATTCCTAGCCACGGCAGAGGTTTTTCTGATACAGATAAAAACAAACCCGTTGAAATTTAGGCCCACGTTGGAGATCCCCTGGTTGTCCAAAGTGGGCGGCATGGTGCAGCCAAATTTGAACTTTCCTTGTCATTGCCTTTACACCGATAGTTTGGACATTTTTGACGGCTTCGGACACTGCGCTTCAGGCTCGCAGTGTTACAAAGACATTTTTACTGCATGCGATCAAGTTCCACAGGCGAAAAAACGTTAGCCCTGCATCGCGGAAGGCGTTTTATGCTCGTCTTAGGTGGTCGAGTACGAACGAAGTGTTCGGAAGTTTGCAACAGTATTTAGTGCACACTTGCGCTGAAGGGCCATTGCAAATGCTTGAGATCAAGCACGCTGCTAAAATATTACGATGGAGACCTGCGGCATGACGTGTGCGTCGGTAGGGCTCTGTTACCGCACAATGTCTTGAACGGCTAGCGTTCACGTGCCTAAAGTCATCAAACGCTGGAGGGAAAGGGGCGCCGTTGCTGGGCTGTCTGCCGTCATGCGGCCGTCCACCCGGCCGCGTTCCTGTTTGTCGTGTGTCGGGCAGTGTGCATGCGTAACTTACGCTTTACAATCACCATTTGAGCGTTAACTTTGGGCGGATGTTCCTGTCTGCTGGATAAAATTTGTCCCTAACAAATTCTTGCACGGTCGGCTGATCCCGAAGGGGTTAATTGTGCGCCGAACCACGAAGTATTACACCGTTAGGCTTTGAGGCTCACAACTTCCACACGAAGAAGGCCGAAGCCACCATGATACTCTTACGGATGTTGGTTATCGCTTCGTCGCTGCCACCAACTCCGAAACACTGGAATGTGACCTTTGTCTTTTGGTGGGGGCGTTGGTTAGGGCTGTCCGCAGTCATTCCAGCGGGCATAAATTTCGCTCTCCCTCTTAGCGTGGTTAACCTTCGCTTTGCAGACAGCACAACGGCGATTGACACAAAATGTGTTCACATGCCTGTTTCCATGGGAAAAGCGACACGTCATGTAATCACGTTTTAAAAATGACACGGGCACCACCGGCGCTGTTTTGAACAGGCGCGCAGGCGTTTCCCTGACGGATACACATGCTGACTGATCTATGAGGATAAGGTGTCCGTGAGAGTAAATAGTTCGCGGCCATTAGCGCCGCAGTTTAAATGGCGTCAGGTGTTTCGGTACGCGTCAAATCACGCCCGTGTCTTCGTATCCCACCGCGTTCATGCAAGGTAGAAAATGAATCACATGAATCGCAAGGCTTCTTCGGCAGAACAAGAATATCAATATGAGGCTAGACCAGGGGTCGGAAATCTTTTTAGCGGAGGGCCGATTAGCATGAAGCCGACATGTCAAGGTTCGGACGGGGAATCTGGGAAAGGGGTGAGCTTTTGCAGGCAAAGAGAAAAAATTCGGCGAAGCTCCTTGTAGGTTAAACAAAGGATACACTGCCTAAAACATTAGCGATATGGGGCTTGTGCGCAAAATCGGTGCATGAGAAACAAGCCTGATCACTTCAAGAATTTCTCAAAATACGAAAAAGCTAGACGTATTTGACGGCATTTACTTACGCTTTAGTTTGATATACTGAATTTCCCCCCCAACCTTACCCGACGTACGCAGGGGTTGCGTGTTTGGTTCTGGTTACGGAGGTCCACGGTTCGAACCTCGCGAAACCTTTATTTTTTTTGCGGATTAAGTTTGACCACCTTCTGTGGACCTTTGCAACTAATAGAAGTGAGGGCAGCATCTGGGTAAGTGTGAAGATGGGGGACAGTGCCAACTGGAAGCGGTCTTTCTTTATTAAGTGCAATGCACTTCTTAAGCGACCCTGAACCTGCGTCCACCGGCGATATCCGCGCACGTGGAGATGGGCGCGCAGCCTGGCCGCTGACATGGCACATACCCACGTGGGGGATTGGCCAGGAATCGGGCGTGAGAAGGGCTAATGCACCCGCTTAAAGGAGTACTGACACGAAATTTCAAAGCTGAGATCCGCTCTAGCAATCAAGTACAACGACAACACAAATAGGTGTCTGTGAATAAATGCATCTTTCTTTCTTTGTAGTTGTGTGTGTGTGTGTGTGTGATCTCTCTTTCGCGAACATTACCGAACCGCGCAAATTCAACTCGTGCATTCGCACTTTCACATTCTTCCCCTCGGGGAAATGCGGGGAATTTTTCATGGCTAGCGCCAGCTGAGGTCAAAACTGTGATGTCGGCCTCCAAATAGGAAGGAACAAGGGGAGAGGAGATTCTGACGTCGTATCGGGGGCCCCATAATATTGCCCCGCGGACCGCAGGTTGCCGACCCCTGGGGTAGACCATTTTAAGCGTTGGTCACGCTCTGTGATCAGAAGGACACGGGTGCATCTGGCGTCCACTCTACCCCATTAAAAATGGCGCAGCTCGTCGGTCGGGCAACATACTTCAGCTACGAGAGCTAATCCTGACCATCAGACCTCCAGAGAACTAGAAGTCCGTAAAGACGGCGAAAATCAATTTCAGCTGTTTTGGTAACGCTGACATATCTGTATAAAACCTTACAAACTATACGTAGGAGATGCTTATCTCCCTCTTGCGTGTGCTGGGCACATGGGCACGCATGCCCGCATTGGTTAACACTGATCAACACATTCTGTGCTTCCTGGTCCTTATCAGCGTCATCAATACTGGCTTATTTTTCGGAGCCACCAATTCAACTCGGCCACACCGAAAACGGGTTTCATCTTGAAGATTAGAACCAAGGGGTAAATGTATGCGTAAAAACCGGTGAATATTTGTCAACGAACTAAGTTACCTGTTTCCTTGTTTTGTGTTCGTGTGATCACGTAGATACATATGCAGAAACGTCACCACAAAGTAAAACAGCAAGCCCGGTATTTTGATAGCGAAACGGTTTAGCAAATCGTAATTTTTCGTGTCCGCAGTTAAAAATACCGAGAAATTGCCGAGCCTGTGCACGTAAGCACGCTCAGGTGATCGCGGGCCTCGCGGCGACCATTTGGAAGTTAACAAAACTAAGAAAATGCCTAGCGCTCGTGCGCTCGTGTGTGCGTGCCTTGCGACGACCGCCCAGCGCAGCAGGCGCACGTTTGTCAAGTTACGCATACCCACTTCGGGAGATTGGCCAAGATTGACCAAAAAAAGAACTCCAGCGTTCGTCGTAATCGTGGCAACACTTGCTCGGAACGAGAAAGACGCGTCAAGGTGATGTCTAATGATTATCACTTCCAAAAAAATGAAGGAAGCTCACACTTATAGCAACAATGATGGAGTAAAGGTCGTTGAGGCAGTGAAGAAGAAGCAAATCGGCTGCAATCGTGGGCTTCTTTCGTGATGGTCGCGAAGGTTGCACACAGATTCGCTACCTTTAAGTCTTACGCGTTAGTAGGAGCTTCCTTCGTTTTAATTTACATTCAGTAGGGTGGGAGATTCCCGTTGATTTGCTAGCATAAATCTGTGTTTTGGGCTTTGTCTTACGATACAAAAAAGTTGTTTCAGGTCACAAAAAAGAATCACACAGATATTTTTTGACGCAAATTGCGCGTCTCTGCAGCTTTCCACGCGATCCAATTTATAATTCACATAAGGAATCACCTTCTTCGCGCAGCCAGTCGTATAACACATGATGCTTCCAGAAGAAAAATATCAAGAAGTATTATTATCAAATCTTTGCTCACCGGACTGCGCTTAATTAAGCAGTTTTCAGTGTACTCAGACGCCAGCAAGTGTTCCTGCGCGTCCCAGCGCAAAATAAAATGCAAAGGTCACGCGGACGACCCTGGTTTGGTCATCCGCTACGTGACCCTGCAAGTCAGACGCGAAAGGCCGCGTGACCTGGGAACGAGGTGACGCCAACGTTATGCCCCCGCGCTGCTATTATACCACCGCTATCCGCCAATGACGTCGCGAACAGCCATCCGCACTATATGTCGTTTGCACGCCAGTGAGCACGACGTGCCGACGTTTCCTCCCCACCTTCCGATGCCATTCCTCTTTCTTGTCTACGGCCCCATGCCGTTATTTTCATTGAGTTACCAGGTTTTCACTTTGCCAGGCGGCTCACGTGCACAGACACTGCCCCCTCCTACTGCCGCAATGTCCGCCGCCGAAACCGCCATAAACGCCAGCGCGCACAAATAGCCGAGCTAGCACCACGGCACTAAAGAAGCTGCAAATTTAGTACGGACGTGTGCTCGCACACACTAACGCACCCGCGTTGGCAGACCCTTATAGCGCACACACCGATTAGCACACACAAATTTGGGCGCGTGCGCAAATCGAGAAAAATACGAGAGCGAGCTCAGTCGTTTACGTGACGCACTGCGTCCGAGCTCGCCTCCAAACACGAGCGGGCAAAAGAAAAAGCTGCACAGAACGAAATGTAAAAATGTTGTATGCGTTGCCGGGTTTGGGCGGAAGGCGCGATTTATAATCTCAACCGGACGGTGGCTGTCGTCCATCGCGAAAGGCGAGCTTGGCGTCCCTTCGGCGTCTACAGGGTCGAATGAGGAAAGCGTGTCGCTGTGCTCGTATATATTTGTACGAGGTACTCCTATGGGCTTTTAGGTGTGCGAAAAGGCGTATTAAAAGCTATTTATCCCCTTCAGCTGGCAGATCATTTTTGATTACGTGCTGATGTGTGTGTAGCGCACTGTAATTGATACCTTTTATGGTCTTGTTTCCTAAACACGGTATTAAGACAGAAAGAACCGGCTGTCGGTCGACAGCCTCGACATTTACGAGGTCTTCTGCTGCTAGAGTGTGGGTTGTGGTTGGAATTGATTGATTGCGGGGTTTAACGCGCCGACGCAACGCAGGCGATGAGGCGCGCCGTAGTGGAGGGCTCCGGATTAATTTTGACCACCTGGGGATCTTTATCGTGCGCCGAAATCTCGTACACACGGGCGTTTTTGCTTTTCGCCTCCATCAGAAAAGCGGCCGCCGCGGCCGGGAATCGAACCCGCGACCTCGTGCTCAGCAGCGCAACGCCTTAGCCACTGAGCCACCGCGGCAGGTTGTGGTTGGAATTCAAATGTGTGTGGACGTGTATAGGTAATAAAGACACAATACAGGCGTACATAATATTTTGGTGCGCCTAAGTAATCCAAAATTGGTGGTAAACATTCCTCCTCGGCTACTCACTGCCGCGCGCCCTATAACCGTTTGGTCCTGGACACCCGACGCTGAATAATCTGTTAATTCAGCGCACGACGCGCTCCGTGATATCGTGCGGCTAGTTTCCCCGGAAGAACAAGCGGTGCGAACTTTGCTACACTCTTGTGAAATCGTCGACAAGTAAGCCATTCGATAACCGGGGTGTTTTGAGGGGTCCTTTCACGGTTCACGCAAACTGGCTTGAGTTTTACTCTGTGCACCACTGCACACGAAGTAACCCTTCCTAGTCCCATCACAATAAATGATTGCGCAATATGTGAAGCCTTCGACAGAGATTGCCGATTGCAGTTTCTAGTGGACTGTATCTCGCAAATCTGTTGTGCGTTGCGAGGCCACTGATGATGTTTACATTATCACACGTGATGAGGACGCCTCAGCCAATTCAGCTTGTATGCAGTTTCACGAAGCTGAATTTCGCGAGCTATTCGCTGCGGGAGTGCAGCTATATAGCTCGCGAAGTTCCCATTTTGGGCCTGTTTGTTCTCCCCAGTTCCACTGTTCTCCACAATCGTCTGCTTGTTCTCCCTGGTGGCCACAAGGTCACTCTCTACGCGGATGATACCTGCGTTTGGAGTGCACCAGTATCACGTACAGTGACACAACAGGAGTTCCAGAAGGCGGTTCAAAAATATACGAACACCTAGCGCCTAAAAGACTGTCTTATCTCCCATAAAAGTGACGCAATGGCTTCCACCCGCAAATAAGCATGAATGGATTTCCTTTAATCCTCGGCGGCCGGCCTGTGCATCACGTACGAACCCAAGGATATATTGGCTTTATAACGAACAAATCCCCCCCCCCCCCACACACACCCCAACCCCGGAAGGACTTACGTACACAAACATCTACCGCATGTTTAATTATTGGATATCTCGATGACGCCCATGGGACAGCGCATTTCACTGCACGGTGCTGCTCCTCAGCGCGTGTGTTATGGTGCGCTGCTAGAGCGTTCCCGTCCTGCAGCAACCTTTCCCTTCAAGGAATGGCCAGCTGCTAACTTCGAGGGACAATTGTCTCGGAACGTAAAGTGTCGTGGCCTTCCTAAAGGCTCATTACATTGTGAAACCATGGCTGAAGCTAGCTGGCTGCCCTCAAACGTGTTACAACATGAAGAAACGCTACGCATTCATTCAAGGCGCAGGTTACATTCAAGAACACATTTTCTGGTCCGTATGACGGGGCAAAACGACAGTTCCAGCTTTGGAAAAGCAGTAAAGACTGTTGTGCGCCCAGCTCCAACTTCGGCGCCACAGACAATGCCGCTTAGCTTGCGACCTTGGACTCTGTCGTTCCTTCGCATAAAACAGTTCACACCTGGCATTCATTCAAAAAAACGCAAGCCCTCACATCGGCCTACTTCGGGTTGCACTCGCGCACACTAACCGCACAGCTGGCGCTCATTCAGAAAGGGCGCACGCCGCACATTGGCCTACTTGAGGTGACTCTTGCGCGCATTAGCACATTTTTCTCTGCAATGACCCGCATTTTTTGCAGCGGGATGGGCAACATTTAAGTGCAGTTTATCAGAAATTTTCATTTCGTCAGCAAACAAAGAATTAATATACCGGATTGAGCGAGCGACTTCGTGCACTTCCGCTGAGCTTCACAGGATCAAAGAAGCCATACGATAAATTAATTGCCAGCCGCTGTCACAGTGGACCATTTTATATGATCCAAATGCTGCTTATTAAAGCCTGTAATGCGCTTATTCGTCAGCATTCACGAACATGTCCACCCGGAAGTGGAGTATCTACATCATCTCGCATACGATCGCTGACCATCGAGGCACTTCAGTGACTCCCAGAACATTGTGTTGTCTTGTGAAACCCGAAAGCGGACTTGGCTCCCACAAGAGCGGAGAAAGGGGAAACAGGAGGAAGACTTTTTTAACAAGAAATGAGGCCTTCGCTATGACCAAGACAGTAGTTCTCACTGAACGAGACCGCTTATGGCCCCTTTCGGAGTATCATCGAGTCGGCACTTCATTGGCCCATACAGAAGACGTTTATGACCCCTTCCGGAGTATCATTAGGCTTTTCTGCACTGCGTAGAACTATACAGAAGAAAAAGTTTTCCAGAGCGACTACCCCGCCGACTGCAGGCGTTGCATTATAGGCTGCGTTTTAACTCGCATAGGCTAGACATGTTCGCCCACATTGTGAAAATTTTAACTGACCGGAAAGAGTTGAACATGTACTATTAGAAAATGTTTTTACACCGAACCAGAGGGCTGCTTAGAGCAGAACATTGAAGCAGAATATTGCCTTCACCCGGGAACTGACTCCTTGACCATGACACTCTCCCTTCTCTCAGCGCAAGCCCGTGGTCGATTTATTGGATTACTTTAAGGACACTAGTGTCGCTACGACATAATAGGAATCCCCTTAGCGCGGACAGTTTACCTTTTACTGGGTGCCCCGAGAAAGAACGTTATTTAATTATTGTTCTACTAATTTCTTCTGCTCTGCTATTATTTATCGACTGTCTTTTTTCTTCTTTCATTTTTCACGCGGGGGAGCATATCGACGAGGAACGCATCAAAAGCTTCTGATTACTTTTTTATGATAAAGATCCCCCTCCCCACTTCTCTCCCCCTCTCTCTCTCTCTCTCTCTGCATGTCATTACGCTACCAGTTTTCTGCTATAAGCGATGGCTCGCTCTTCAAATGCGTTAATCGGGCGATAACCTCCCGAGGTCTGTTTCCATGGGGAACACATACAGCGACGCGATAAGGAGTTTTCGCTACCCCCATTAGCTCAGTGAGAGTTTTCGTTCTCATTTTTTTGTTACTCGAAGCGACGGACATCTACCCAACGCTTCTAACCACGTCGATGTTCGCCGACTCGCCATCTCCGCGAGTTTGCTTTAACTATTCGACGAAGCTTAACGACCTGGAAATCCACCTCGCTTGAACACCGCCGACGTTTAATGCGAACCAAAGCGTGAAACAAAACGAAGTGTTAAAAATAACGTGAAAATCGATAGGTGCCCTAGTTTACAAAGTCTGAGGGGAGAAAATGAGCTATTGTGAGTTTATTTTTGCATTTAACTTTTGTACGCATGTCGCAAAACCAGGCATCAGCGAGCTGACTTGCAGCCTACGTCAATGAAACGGGGAACAAACTTGGTAATTTCCCCGTCATCCCAACTTTTGTTTGTTGTTCCTCCGCCACTCAGCGGAGGGCAATGGTGACACCTGCATAGAGGGAAGTTCAATATAATTCAAAAAAGAAGAAAAAAGACGAAGGAACAGGGAAGCACGCGTCACTGGCAATTAGGAGAGACGGCGCCGCTAATGATCGAAAGCCCGCATCCGTAATAAAACGACTCATTAAAGACCGGAAGGGTTGTGAGCGGCGACCGGAATGATTAGAAAAGAGAGAAAAAAAAAGACCAGGCTGCATGCAAGTATTAAATGTGTTCAGGTGCGCCACATACCAACCTAACACTCCCCCTCCTGACAGGAATCTGCGAGAGGTAATGTGCAGCCAGGCAGCGCGCCTGAGAGAAAGGAAAGTGTGGTTTTCTGTTCCTCCACATGTTCGCCGTTATTTGTGTGCGACCACTTTGTCTCAACCTACAGTCACTGCTTAACTCCAAGCCGCGTTGAAAATGGTGGACGTCGAATAGCCCTGGCACTCCATTGTTAACAAATAGCTGCTGGGGGAGACAGGATGCCATAAACTGGCGCACCTTGCACTAGTAGTGCAAGGCTTGAGAAACAGCAGAGCTGGGGGTTGATCTAGCTTCCCCCCACACCGACAGCGGATCCCAGGAGAGAGGCAGCAACCGGACCACAGCAGTGCAAAGCCGTTTTGTACGGCACCGTAAAGCAAAAAACCATTAAAGTATGTATAGTGTTTTATTCAGTAGCAATCGTCGTCATCCCTTTCGTCGTCGTCTTCCGACGGCACAGCCGCGTAGGGAAAATCCTCTTGTATACCGCGTCCTCGCCTCGGTAGACCTCCACTTCTTCGTCAGCTGGTCTGGTCGCCATCTCCACATGTGGATTGAGAAGGGATGGCTTGACAGATTTGTCGTCGTAGACTTCGGCACGGCGGATTCACGGCGCGCCGGTCGCTAAACGACAACTACGCAGGCGGGAGCTCCTCATGTGACGTAATCCCACGCGCAAGCCTGGACGACGCCAGGCGGTCGCCGCGAGCACGCGCTTACGTGCGCTTGGTATTTTTTTAAAGCTTTACTACTTCCGTCCAGCGGTTGCGCGGAGGATGTGCAAGTTAACCTTTTGACTGGAGACACACCCACAACGACACACCCCTCGAAACGCATCGCGTGATTCGCCGTGCCCGCTGTCGGCGCTGCGCTCAAGGCCCCTTTTAGGTCGTTCTGCTCACACGTAGCGGCGGCGGCCGCGACGGGAGCGGCCGTTTAGCTGATCGGCAGCCGACCAAATCCGCAGCCTCCCACGCATGCGCCGCTGGGTCGTCTCGGGCTATGTGACTCAGCTTGCCCCGTGTTCACCATGAAAGAGGAACGCCGCGTTCGCTGAGAATGAAAGCGAGGCGTGCCTCCTCCTGTGAGCGTTGCACGGAACCGAACGGCTTTGAGCCGTGGTCGGCAATACAGCTACGTCGAAGGTTAACCAAGTGAAATCAAGACTCAACGAGAGTGCAAATTCATACACGGCTGCAAATTCATAGACAGCCTTGTGCAGAACACAAGGCCGTAATATTTCGGCATTCCCTTTTCTCTATTTGTTCGCTTTTTATCGGTGACATACAAGCGTTCACGTAAGAAGAAGGAGAACGGGAGCACATGGTGCTTCAAAGCGTTGGCAGGGTGTCCAGCGAAAAGAGGCTTAAAAGCGATGTGTTCGAACGTCCATCGAGGTACGTTACGCGCTATTCATTGAGCCCACCTGCCGACGTTTTTACGAGTATGCAGGGGCATAGATGTAAACTCCCATTATTCTCACAGAAATATGCGGCACTCCATGTATGTCAACGCATACCTGTATACTGCAGATAAATAAGTGTGGACGCAAAAATTGTGTGATATACTGCAGTTTAGCGCTCGCCGTCCGCACTTATTTTAAGTGCAGAGAACTTAGGGCCGTGCCTTGTCGTCGTAGCTAGCTCGCTGGACCCAAGTAGAGCCACGTGCACGGCGTTCCGTCGTATACGTCTCGGTCGTCCCGGCGCAATCCAGAAGCTTCGAAAGCCAAGCGGTTTATTTGTCATAAGCGTTCGAAACTCGCGGACCGCTGCGCTTCTCACACATCTCCCCGTTGTTTAGCGCAAAGAAAACACTAGATACACTTGAGGGAAAATATACGAAATTAACCGGCAGCGTCCCCGTTCATTTAGTTAGGAACGGTCGTTCGGTTGGTTTTTTGCGATGGCAGTGCAATGCTGGTACGTGTGGGAGGAAAAGCAAGCGCAAAAAGAACAGAACTCCCGCTGGCGCAGTTTCAGGCACGGGGCGCGCGAGCACTGCGAAGGCGGGAAATTAGATTTGCATTGGGTGGTAGCGGCAGGTGAGCGAATAACGGTACTACAGCCCATTATGGCGAATCACTGCTCTGCACTTCCGACAGGTTTCACATTGAGTGGAACGGCTTTAATGTTTTTGGACTAGCTGTTACCCGGTCGATTTGGAACATTGACATTGAAAATGTCATTTTAAGTATAGAAACACGGTTGTTTCGCTAGCGTTAATGTCTGTGTTGCTTTTTACGACATGCAGTAGCTGTCTTGGCTGATGCCTAATATTACGTAGCTTCGCGGTAATTTTTGTGAGCGAGGACCAAATTACGCGGCAGTTCGCCAGCGGTTTACGTGCTTACTTGCAACAGCAGTCTCAGCACCAAAAAAAAAAGAGCGATTGCACGGAAAATTTTCAAAGTCTACAATTGTGCTTCTTAAGTGATTTTACATGGTCAGGATGTGGGGATTCCATAAGGACATGCGACAACAATAGAAAATATTGCATCTTGCAGTGCCTTTGTAAAATCCTAGGACATTTACCATCAATTTAAAGGGACCCTGCAACACTTTTTCAACTTTTTAAATCTTAAATGCTTGCAGAACGTAGTCACCCCACACGCCCAGCACTTCGATTAGGGGGTCGAGTAACCCAGCCAAAAATTACTGCTCTATGCCAATCAGAGAACCTGTAAACTCGCTCAGAAGAGACGTTCTTCGACGGTCCGAATTACGTCACTGAGGCCATGTAGCGGCTGCGGGTCGGTTTTCCTTCAGTTGCAGCAATGAACGCTTTTCTATAGCAAATTAAAAAAAAAAAAGCCACGAGAACAAAGCAGAAATACAAGGCGTATTTGGTGCGACGAGCAAATCACGCAGTGCCGCTCCGTGCTGGCGATAACTATAGCTTTTGCAGTGGTTTCAGACGCGAAGGAAAGAGTGAAAGCGCTTATCAAAAGTGTTGCAGGGTCCCTTTAAAGAATCAGCATATGTAATTCCGGTTCTCGGTTGGTAATCGGCCTTTGCTCACTGCAACTCTGAAAAAATAAAAGCGTGGAGCGCGATAGCGTTATCAGGCTCCATTCGTATTGCAGTAGCATTGATTTGTCATGTTTTTGAGTCACACAAATGTGTAGTTGTCATGACACAGCGCTCCTTTATTTGTACGGCGTCCGCGAGCGCTGAAAAATTTCCGCTCCTACTCACACGGCGGCGCTTTACGATCCTGTGGGTTTCAGTGGATCCCTCAAGGTGGCGCTACGGTATTTTTCGCTCACCATCATCATCCACTCGCGGTTAAAGCCGCCTACGTCGATGCCGGATTTTCTGCGATACGGGTCTCTCAACGCTACCCCGTAAAACAAGAAAACCCTCAGCAGTCTGGAGTCGCTCCCCCGGCGCTAGTGACGCGCCGATTCCAGGCACGTATACTTCCGCAAACAAGCCTCTCTGATTTCGTCTCCCGTTGTTCCGCACGCTGTCGTTCACCTCGTATATCTATCCCCGTAAAAATACGTGCTTGCGATATGTTCAAAGCATTCTAGAGGGCTATATAAATCTGGGGATAACTGGCAGTGTTTTGATTCACACTTACTTACTTCTGTGTATTTTGAAAAAAGAAAAAAAATTCGCGGAGAACATTTATTCGCAAAGCATCTCGACTGAGTTGTATAAAATTGTTATCGTAAATGTCGCTGTTCTTTTGATCCAAAACTTTGTTATCTGAAGTTGGAGGAGTGACTAATTGCTAAGATATAAGGGGGAATGCTTGTTTCACCTGTTCTATACGAAAGCTTCTTCTGTAATAACAGCAGCGTACCAGCTTTGTTCCAAGAGGCTGTCTGGAGGTAATTTCTATTAAAGTGATTTGGACGCACGCAGTGATAAATGTCAAAATGTCATGTTGAAGCTCCTTGGTCTGAAAGTGCAAGGGGAGACCAGCGCCATCATAATAATCATGGGCACCGTTCTATCTATATCTACTGCAGGGCGAAGGCTACTCCTATAGGCCGCCAACCACGTCAGCCCTGTGATGTCAGAGTCCAAACCCTCGCCTTTGAACTTACCTATTTCATCCCCCCTTACAGTCAATTGTCTACCCCTACTTCTAGACCCATCTCTGGTTAGCCATTCCGTTGCCTTGGACACGGCCGCTCGATGAAAAAGAGGCCCTTCTTTGTCATCGAGCGACCATGCCCTTTTTTTCTTAATTCGAGCTATGATTTCTCCCTGCCGATTGTGTATTGCGGTTGAAGACATTTTTTTATGTGCATCTCACATTTCTTCGTTCGTAGAAGAATGCATTCCTTACTTTCAGCTTATTTCATAACGAATAATTGGCCGCGAATCTGCTCCTTTCGTTGCAAGTGTCGACAAAAGACGATAGTTTCTGTGAATGCCTCCTTTTGCTCTTCCGTTCACCTCTAATGCTGTTCCTCTTCAGTCACGCTCCTCCCAAGGTAAAGACACTAAAGGTTTGTTCAAGCCAATTTAAATTTACCGCGTTCCACTGCTACAGGCCGGGTGCCTCGATGCCAGCGCTGCAGTACGGTGGAGACACGCGTGAATCAAGTCGCCTGACTTCTACTTTTATAGAACCACATTTCCTTACTTCGCGTGCATTCCAAGCGGAGCTCGCAACCTTTCTACTGGAACCTTTTGTTGCTGTTGCCGTGTGATTTCTCAAATGCCGCCAGGAGCACGGGCAACAGCAGGCGACGGTTTTCTGAAGTAGATGTAGTATATCGTTTGCGATCGCAAAAAACAAGCATCCATGAATTTTTAATAAAGGAACACTGCAAATATCACCTATACATTGATGTTCTGCCTTATGTTTGCGTAATGTCTTGTTCTTGTTCAACAATGATGACAAGTATGAACATTCACACCGGACGTAGACGTTTAGATTTGGCTGTGAGTATATAAAAGACTATTGCGCAGATTTTGTTGCACTTTGGCCGGGTGGCTGAATCGCATCCGAGACAGACAGACGGACAGACAGACAGACAGACAGACAGGCAGACAGGCAGACCGACCAAAATGTCTGGGTTTAAGTAGCCCTCGAAAGACTGTCGTCTCTAAAAACCAGTAGTGAGTAACCCCCGGTATAGCGCCTACCTGCCCCAAAGTTCTCCTCTGCATATATACTTGCTTCCATCTTCCCAACTTATGCTTTAAATTTTCCCGTCACTATCGTGTCTTGCAATGTAACCTTACTCATGCTGATTCGGTGTCTTCGTATAAACTGTGAAACTCCTCGTCATCGTAACTAGAAGTTAGTGGTGCTTGTACTGCATTGAAGTTGCACCTCTCGTTTAGCTTAATCCCTACAGCTGCGACACTTTTCTTGTGCTCAAGCAGTTCTCTGACTCCCTGCTACATCTTTGTGGATCAGGAATCCAACTACAACATCCCTTCTTTCTCAAAATCCTCGATAGCGCATGCGATGCCCGATATTCAACTTCTTCAAGCCTCTCCCTCCTTTTCTAACCACACTCAATCCTATAAATCCCAGTTAATGCCTGAGAGCTTCTCTGACAGTACCGCTACGCTTCCCTCACTAGCCGGAGTTCCTGTATTAAAGGCAGAGCACACGCAAACTTATATCTTGTCCTACAGCGACGCGACTCTGCGTGCCGCAGGGCGCGAAACAATCGTTCATGCCCTCGATCGGGGTGAAACCAGGCTGGTGCCCTTCTTTATTCTACCAGGCTAAGACATACCCCTCGCGCTGCATATTACACGACCGCATGCATAATGAAGCGGATCCGCTAGCGACAAAGACGGGGTGCGTGGGGCCTCGAAACAGCACACGCGCACAACGGACTCCGGGGTCCCTGGGATAACGAGGGTGCGGAAGCGACGCACGCGAAGCTGATCCTCCAACTCGATCGAGATGCATCTCTCGGGCGAGGCCGGATTAAGAATGGCGCGTCGGCGGCCTGCCGCTGCTGCCGCTTCTCGCGTGAAGGGAAACGCACGCAATCCTGGCGGTGCGCGGCTCTGAACGGACGAGGTTACGTGATATTGTTGCGTGACGCGTTCCTGCTGCGCCGTGTGCGTGATCCCGCCGTGTGGCACGTGTGGCTGCAGAACAAAAACATACCGCGTGTTTGGGTGTTCTCACTTCGGAACACTTCAGGGATGCGCTCGAGGGATGCAGAGCGCAGTAGAATAAATTGTATTAATAAATAATAAATAAAGCGTGCATAGTGTTTTAATAAGTACATGTGAGAGCTTTGTTTTTTTAACTTGAGGAAAAATAATTACAGATGTTTTAGCATTTCGCTCGAACCTTTGAGAACTGAGTCCGCAACAAGGCAATAAAATGATTCCGTATGGCTTTCGCATGTTGCATTTGACTTAACCGAAGGGTTACACTTTTGCAATGACCAGTTCAGTGCTGTTAATTCAGGAGGTAGATGTTAAGTTTTGTTGGTCATTTTAGGTACTTTCGTAGTGAGGAGGTCGACGTTACGGTCCTGTTAAGGTCTGTGAAAAGACAGTCTTTTTAGCGTGGACTTTTTGGACGAAGACCATGGCCGATTTGGTTTACAACTAGAATAACCAAATTTGGTGCTTTATCAACAGCCTGCTTATCAACATGGTTCCTAAACTGTGCCTTTTTTCTTCCTACCGGTTTATGGGGCCGTCCTCCAAAGATTTTTTTAGAAGACGCCATTGGAAAGCACAACTAGTCACGAAGCGTGAACCTGCTCATTGCTTCCTAGAAAGATGAACTGGCCACCTAATCAAACCCATTCCCAGTAAGAGGAACCGACGAAAGCACGCGCACTAACGACGCACTCTTACACATTTGGGGGTCTGCCCCAGCGGAGAAACCGAAAAGCTCCGAAAGTCGTCGACTATTCCAGGCGCTCTCGTAGTTCGACAGCGGCGATCACCGCTCACTTGCGGAAACTTCTCGCCCTCCTGCAAGGCACTATATGTTAGAGCGAAATAGAAGTGCCGAAGGCCTGGCTTCCGGAGTAATAAAAAAATCAACTCTACTTGGCTAGCACTACGCCAATCTGAGGTTTTGACGGAACTCAGAGACACCGCGCATCATGAAATGAAGATGGCACGCAGGTCAACACTGCGAGAGATATCAGGTGGGTCAGGCAGGCAACCACGAGCCGGCCCAGAAGCAGCCGAACGTAGCGCCGCTCAATCCCCACCCCCAGCTCATGGACGTACTCTATATATAGTGTTGTGCGACAGAGCCGAGATGATGAAAGGGATCGACTGAAATGGGCTGTGTACAACTTTGTTGGTTGAATTCAAAACAAGTAGTCTTTGGTAGCTCACTAAGTTACATTACAGTCATGAAAGACGTTTTTTAACCGAAAAATTGCAAGAAATATTTCAAAAGCTACCAAATTTGCGCTGCTGTGACGTAATATGGGTAGGAGTGACGCCGTAGGGGACAGCACTAAAAATTCCCCGCATTTCCCCGAGGGGAAGTATGTGAAAGTGCGAATGCACGAGTTGAATTTGCGCGGTTCGGCTTCGTCACGGGAGCCCCGACGTCGGCAGTTTGGGGCACGTAGCAGATGATGTCACGTCGACCCGCTCTGGGCTTTCTCGTGCGGGCGAAGATTAAAATGGATTTTAAATATGTTTCGCTGAACGGTTGCTGTTAAAACTTGCTGAGAGATATCTCCTGATAAAAAGGAAGCGTTTTACATAGTTATCTCAGCTTTGAAATTTCGTGTCAGTACTCCTTTAAGCGGGTGCATTAGCCCTTCTCACGCCCGATTCCTGGCCAATCCCCCACGTGGGTATGTGCCATGTCAGCAGGAACAACAACAAGAATGAGCCATGGGGACGCGGCCAGGCAGCGCGCGCCCATCTCCCCCCGTTGCTAGGGAAGACGAGGAGCGCGCGCACCCGCAGCTGTTGCTATGCGGACGACGGCGGCGGACGATTCAGGCTCGCTTAAGAAGTGCATTCGCACTTAAAAGAAAGTTATCAGTGTGCTAACTGCATGCTAACATTTGAGTGATGCGATAAAACGGAACTAGAAGTTCCACTACAGTCACATAAAACACTCCCTCTTAGGGAAGTGAATAAAACTCGTATACGGAGTGCACTAGAGGACAAGCCATTTACTCCCTATCCAGAGTATTTCCGTTTAGAGTGTACAGTCGGGTTTCTCGGCGGTGGCTTTGGCCGGTGGCCGCCAATCCCACAGACAAGATTCTGTGACCTCTTAAGGACGTTGCCTGACTGGGGAGTGGCCACTGCTTCCTCCGTTGACCTCTTAAGGACGTTGCCTGACTGGGGAGTGGCCACTGCTTCCTCCGTTTTCCTTAATGACTCGATTATTTGGTTGAAGTTAAGATAAAATTGACATAGCTGTTATCGAGAGAAAGCTGTCTCTTTAATCAGCCAAACGTGTATTTTGTCTTGATGGCGCTTTGAAGCAACGTCACCGACATGACCTTCGGGATACCGCCCTCGAAGCTGATGCCTGCTACCCAAGGAATTGCCTTGGGGAGCGCAGGTTCTGATCAATAAAGCAATATTTGGCTACGTCAAGACGGATGATATAGTCGCATTGTAGAAGGGGCCATGGCAACTTGGCGGCCTCTGGCAGCCCGCAGTCACCGCCGTCAGCAAAATGATGCAAACGTTTAAGAGAAGTGACAACTAATGCATATTAGCTCGCTTGAAAATAGGAAGAGGGGATTCACAGTAAACATCCTATGCAATGGTGGTGTCTTATACATAAACTGGATATATTGCTGCGACCCGCCGCCAAAGAGACGCTCGAGTACTCACCGCGCGATTCCTTTTTTTAATTTATACCTCTGCTGCCACGCTGTGAGGAAGGCAGGTCATTGTACATCGCGCAACTGGAATAATAAAAATAAAAACAAAGTAAATGAGGGCATAGCAGCTCTGGGTGTCGCGTGATGCAGGTCCCCCAGCCGTTTTGGGAACACTTGCTTTCGCGGCCGCTGAAATTTTATTTCTTAGATGTCGCAGCTGAAATACTTAAGATGCACAAATAAATATGCTCACAGGAAACTTCTCTAAAGCACCAGCAAGCGCATTCAACGACGCGCGAGCGAAACAAAAGTAAAACGAGAGTCCTTCAATGCTTTGAAGGACTCTGGTAAAACGTTATCCATGGCCAGCTACACCAGCTATAAATCTATCAAGCTTCAACACCGCTACAATACAGCGCACAGGTAAGAACGAAAATTGCGTTGGTCGTAGCGCACACTTTAAAGGAGCGCTCAGTTGTATGCAATGAAGTTGAGGATTTCTGGCCACACTGCGCTGTCGCTCCATCGAAAAATGTATTGCGAGCTGTACTGTGTCAATTTCCCGCTGTGTTGAGCCATGACGTGCGCATGCTCGCACTCCCGACCCTCCTGTTTATTATATATCTTACGGGCTACCGCGCTACAAATGTGTGCATTCTAAGGCATTCCTGCGGTTCAGCTACATAACAATACACTCGAGTGAATAATCCATGCCGCAAACAAAGCCACATCAACGACTGGGGTTCAGCATACGATTTGACTCAAAAGTTCAGCGTGCCCTGTGGCATCACGCAATGCAAGCATGCGTTGTGCAGCGCCACAGTCCAGACCAAACTTTTGAGTCAAATGACGCGCCCATTGCTGTCATTCGCCGAGATTGCTTTGTTTACGCTTATATATAGTATATAGAGTATACGTATGTATACGAGCTTATATATAGTATACGTTTTTCAACCATCGTAATCGGTACAGCTGACAGGTTCACTTGCAACTTACAACGGTGCTCATTCACTGACTTCATTAGCAGCGACAGGGAATACGAATAATTTATGGTTTACGCGGCAGGGAAGGGATTGGCGCTTCATATTTCTTAACTGTTTAACCTTCTTGCATCGCCACAGAATACCTAAGAGCTTTAGAGATAGGAGTTCAGAAATGAGGCTTCGCATACAAGAGGAAGTTAATATTTCATTCGTTATGCCGCAAGAAAAGCGGCACAACTGCGAGTATAAGCTGTACTTTAGACAAGAATGAACAGAAGTCGCTCCGTGGGAACCTGGAAGAATAACGACACGCGTACACCGAAAACCCAATCTTCTATCCATTATGCCCGAGCGAAGCTAGCCTAATTCTGGGGCTATGTTGGACTTCAGTATAAAATAGGCACAAGTCTCTCCCAGCTACCGTTAATTAGAGAATCCCATTAACAGTAATCGAATTCTCGACACCGCAGGCTTCCCGACAGGCAAGCTATCATACCCTTTTTTTGTGTCCCTTTTTTTAAAGTGTGTGCCTTCGCTTCTGTTGAGCTATAAATTTAAGCTTCCCCGGCGCGTCCTCTCCAATTACACGGGTTCTTAGAGGCTAGGGTTCACACGGCTAATGCAGCCAACCGAGGCCTACCATACACTTTTCTTATTTTGCGCGGGCCGTTCAACTACGCGGTGTTTCGTGCAGGAAAGTTTGTTACGGGATATCTTCAAGCTCGGAAGAAGTCTCTGAGACGGTATACTTTGCATCGCTGAGCCGTTGCGTTACGCGTGAAGTCGTCATAGCGTGCAATACAATGCGCTGCGAACGCTACTCGTAGTTGACATTCGACCAACCGCCAACGTTACGCTGTTCAAAATTCCCGCGGGTAGCCTTCACCTCAGTACGGCTCAGTGGCTAATCACTGCGATTGAACGAACAAAGTAGGCCAATGACAAGGCCTAGCATACTATTTGACACGAAAATTATTATCAGGGCTCTGACATTAAACAATGCAAACATGGCGTTTCGCATTTTGCGTCACCGACCGGCTTTTGAGTCAAATATGTCAGGCATCGTGATTCGCCAAATTCGCTGTGTTGAAAGTGGTTCTTCCTTCTTTAAGGTATATTACGGCTGGACAGGCTCGAGGTTCGCAGACATTTTGAGCAGTGTAGGTCAAATTCATTGGTAGTTTTTTTTGTCAGTTTCAAAAAATAGTCTCGCTTTCACTGACAAACTATTCCTGAATGAGGTGTAGTGTAAGGATACCGTGTAGTAGAAGAGTGGGCGTTTCAGGGGGCTTTGATTGTGAGTGAAATATCCTGTAGCGCCACCTTTTGGCACCCAATGACATCTCTGGGATCACAAGGCACTGCCCCAACAGGTTTTGTGCGAGCAGGAGCGGAAAGGTTTCACCCCTCGTGGTCACCGTTAAGAGGTATGATGACGTCAGCGGGCGCTTGCTCCCGATACACGTGTGGCCGATGGATTGCCGCATATCAGTGGCTGGCGCGCTACCGAGTCTTCCTGATTGCCGAGTACGATAAGGCTACTGTGTTCCAGGCATGTAGGAAAGAAATGGTTCCAGGCTTAAAGGGGCTCTGCAACACTTCAGATAAACACTTTCGCTCTTTCCTTCGCGTCTGGGAGCACTGCGAACGCTATAGTTATCGCCAGAACGGAACGGCACGGCGTGATTTGCTCGTCGCAGCAGATAGTAGAGAGTTTTAGCTGACCGTTTCTGACGGTCCGCTCCGCTCCGATAGCATGCGGGAGCGCCATTGCGCATGCGTGGCGCGCTAGGGCGCTAGCGGCGATACCGGAGCGGGGCCCCGCTCCGCTAACCGGGGCCTCTTAGCGGACCGTCGCGGCAGCCTACGTTACCGTGCGGAATATCAACATGGCTGCCCCGCGATGCGAGTGCGCTCCCGCGAACTCCGTTTCTTCAGTTGAAACACAGGCGACGAAATCGCGAAAGCGCTTCCGAATAGGCAAAGGTGCCACACTCCTCAACGAGCTGTAGTACGGAAGCGAAAAGCGTCGACCGAAGCGCGGGGCTGCTTCTATGCAGCGCCAAGAAAGACAGCCTTGTCTTGGCTATTCCAAAGTTTATCGGCTTCTTTAAAATAATTGCGAACTATTACACCCTGTAAGAGGCTACATTGTATTGTAAAGGTGAACTAAGGCACTAAACACGGTATTTTACGTTACTTGAGCGACCACATTCCAATTCGTAGCCTTACTTTGGGATGATGTTCTGGTTTGCGCACGCACAGGGCACGACCAGAGACGCGAATCATTCCGCGTCGAGGGAGATACGGTTATGGCTTAGCTAAAGAAATTTCTGCCGCTTATACTGCGGTTGTGCTTAGCGGGCCGTCCGGAGCACAGCGGAGCGTCAAACACGGTCGGCTAAAACTCTCTACTCCTTCCGTTTTGGCTTTGCTTTTGGGCCTTTGTTTTTAAAGTGGATATCGAATGCACTTACTACTGCAACTGAAGGAAAGCCGCTACACCGCTTTAATGACGTATAATTCCCGCGGTCGAAGAACGCCAAGAACGGGAAAGAGAGAGAAATATCTTGAGCAATTTTGTAAGTTATCTGATGGGCACAGAGCGGTAGTTTTCGGCTGAAGATACTTCTTGGCCCCCTAATCTAAGTACTGTATACGTTGACTACGTTCTGAAAGCATTTAACGTTTCGGAAAAAGTTGAAAAAAGTGTTGCAGGGTGCCTTTGCGGCGCAGCTTCGCGCCCTCCAATTTTTATGACAGCGAGGAGATTTTTTTTTTCGCGCTGAAGAAAACATGCAGAAAATAACGACAGCAAAGATTTGCATGCGGAAAGCAAAAGTGATTCATAGGAGAGCAGAAAGCGAAGACAGGGAACGTTTCGCTCCCAGAGGAGGTGGGTGATCTGCTTCTGCTCTCGCTGCGTAAAAAGATTTCGCCTACATGTTTCAGGCTCTTGGATGTGCCCGTGGCGGAATATTTATCGTGCCTTCCGCTTCGTTTCACGAGAGCGCGTTAAGATAGCGAACAGAGGAGACAAAAGAGGGGGCTTCGCATACGGTTGAACGGGTTGAGAACTAACGCCAAACGGAAATACTAAAAGAACGGACACCTCTTGACATTTATCGTTGCTGCCTAGGAATATTTTGACACGGTGCCAGCAAATGATTTTCTCGACTACTCATTGGCTCAGCGTTACGATCTGTTGTTCTGAAAATCAATTTTTGTACAGCCTCCCCTTATTTTTTGTTCCTATTGTTTGCGCTCGCCAAAACTAGAATAAGAAATTATGACAGCGCACCGGTACAAATGGCAGATTCGGAGGAGAACAGTATGGTCACATCAACGCCAAATCTATGCCGCAATAACAATATTAACACATCGCTACAGAGCCGCATATCTGGAGAATCGACGCAGAAACGTATCGGGAGTGTGTTATAACACTTTCCCCAACCAGAAAATAAAAAGATGAAATTTAAAAGTAAAAAAAAAACATTCGAGGATTTGTTGTCAAGAAACTGACTTGATATTTTCATTTGAAAATTGTATTAGTCACCGAACGTATTATTTCATCATTATCATAATCATTTTCTCCTTTTGTCGTTTTTTTTTTTTGTATCTGTTCCTTCAACGCCGCACATATGTACCCGCGTCCTCAGAACTTCCTCGATAAATGTGAACAGGTGTTCCAGAAGACTATTAGTGAACAATAATCGTCTTCAGGAACACCTGTTCACATTTATCGCGGAACCCTTCCAGACGCAGGTACGTATTTACGAGTAATGCGATGTGAACGATACTGCTGTAGAAACGCCAATGCGAGGATGCCTTTATGATAATCTGACTCGTTGAACTCTGGGTCGGTTGTGTTGGATAATCTTTTGTGTCCCTCATTCAGCCTAATAATTAAAGATATGCTTATTAAACCCATAAAACCAATCTGGCAACGAGGCAAGATAGGAATTTAAAATTTTCCGACTGGTTTTTCCTCTTTTATCAACTATCTGCTGCAGGTTTATCAACTGACTGTTGCGCGTTTGGACTAAGATAGCTTAAACAAACTTACCCATCGCATTACGCTTCAATCTCTGTTATTGAGCTCTAATGTTAAGCAAAAAACAAAAAAGTAAACCGCAGGCGGCGAAAAACGTAGGTAACCATCTTTTCCGGCAAGACATCGAGATATAAGAACTTTCCGTACAAGGAACTCTAGCCGAACTTTACTACTTCCGGAGAACCTCTAAATTCTTCTATAAATATTCTATGAATGTGAGCAATGCCTCAAATATACATGCATACTTTATAGACGTAATGAATTCAAAGCCGCAGCGTTGTTTCTTTTCCCCCACAGAGCCACTTCCGCGAGGCAGACGCTCATGCGATTTAAGCAAAGAAAACTGAATTCCTCTGCTATTCTATGGCAGTAGGAAAGAAAGCAGTGCAAGGAGCAGACCAAGGAGCAGACAGCAAATGCATAAAACACCACAGATGAAGTTAAAAAAAGAAGCCACTGAAAAACGAAGCGGATTCGTCCCAAAGGTCAACACGAAGTCATTTCGGCTCGTTTCGCCCCGACCACGTCTCTCAATTTCGCCATAACAGACACGCACTGGCAACCGCCCTCTCAACCAGCGCGGCCTCAAGGCACGACGGCGGAAAGCTGGGCTCGAGGATAAAAAAAAGAATACCCGGGAAAGGAAACAAAGGACCACTTCCGACAGGGGGAGCCGCGCAGGGCACGAGTCCCGAGGGAGCGGGGCCGTCTTCAACACGACTCAAGCCTCGACGAGGGCACGATCCGCGTTCGATCTCGAGCCGCGCAGTAGGAAAGCGTGTCGCCCGCGATGAATGCAAGTATCGCTGCCAAGAGTGTGCCTCCGGCGAGTCTGAAATTTAGAGCAACTTTTGTGCGTTGTGCCTTTATTTATCTGTATGCTTCACGAGATGATGTCCTTAGCCTTTCATCTATATCCGCGCGATGGAAGCATGAAAACCGTACACTATTCCTTCCTGTGTGTTTTCACACGACGTCTTTACTTTACGAAGAGTGCTGTCGGGGGGCATGCGTAGTCAAAATTCTCGTTACAAGGTCTTTTTGACTTAACTCGAGCATTAACGAGAAGGCTCGTTAGAAACGCATCCTTGAATGCGCGAGAGGCTCAATTGGCCGGCAGCGTGCGTCACCTTCAATGCCAGTTTGCACGTCCGCGTTTTTTGACAAACACTGACTGGGATTTCTCAGAACACATTCGTGTTAATTTCGTTTTGTTTCTTAGCTCGGTGTAACCCTGTCTTAACGCGTAGCGTTAAGGGAACCGTGCCGCGGAAAAGCCGGCGTCCCCGGCTGCGTTGACCGTGAGAGAAAAAAATGGCGCGTGCGGCACATGCCGTCGCGCTACCTTGCGGCGCCCACTGAAACCCCAGGATCCTGAGGCCTGGTCCCAAGAGATGCCGTGAGAGCAGGTGCGGAAAGTTTTCACCGCTCGCGGGCGCCGCTAGGGGTACAGCGCGTCATCGCTCAAGATAAATACGCGAGAAAGTGGAGGGGAAACAGCCCCGCCGGTAGAGTAGTGGTCATCGCACCAGATGCGTATTCTGGAGGTCGTGGGTTCGGATTCCACCCGGCGGGCATTTTTTTCTCCCCTTCCTTTCTGTCTTTCGAAATTCTTCATCTGTTTCAATGACCTACCGCATTCTCCCCTTTTCTTTCCGAGGCATTCTTGACTGCCAACCCTTATTTCTGTTTTAAGATGCGTATACTAGAGTCTAGAAGACAAGTTACAACCATTTTCCGACGAGATATTCCAATCCCACATGCGGCGCCATCGCAACCTTGGTTACGCAGCCTAACGACTAACCAAATACCTAACATTGTCACGAAACACAGAGACTGTTTCTAAAACAATTTTTGCTATTAAACAGAAAACAAAGGAAACATTGATGAGCAGCAAGAACTTGTTTGTCAGTGACAAAAAACATGACATCTTGGCTGCGTATACGGACCCAAGGAGGCCTGGGTTTAGGGTTGCAGAGCACAAAAAAGGGCTGAGCGCTGAGTGACTTCCGTGGCAAGGGCTGCCTGTTAAAACCTGACGTTGGGACGGGGGCGAAGACAAGTCCTGAGTGATGTATTGCCCCTTGCCGCTCAGTTCCATCCAGCATTGCGCGTTCAATCAAGTATTGCAATGCAGCACTGCTCAACTCGAACCGGTGCCACTAAAGCAACAAATTGCTTTCCCTAAAGATTTATTACGCGGTATTGACTTCGCGTCACCGGCTTGCCCACTTCGAGAAACGCGTGGGAGTAGTTATGTTTCCAAGCCACGGTCTCATGGTGTAGGTCAGCTGATATAAAAAATATGTAAACGCAAACAGTGCAAACAAAATAAACAAAGATATTGAGACAAAGCTGGCAGACGAAACTCCGGAAAGAAACTACAAGGAGTCAAATGCAGTATTCAATGTTTTTAATCTCCCGGATATTTTATTTAAAAAAAGGCGGGCCAGCTCAGTTTTTTTTTTAATTGAAATATTGGGTGTTCAGCTTAGCTTAAGCTGTCCGAGCGGGTATAAACCTGAACTGGAGGCTGATTGGCTGAACGACGCATGGAAACTTATGTGGCCACGCCGCTACACGAGTGAAATGCTCTGCTAAATTTAGCGGGTTGCACAGTGATAGCTGTCTCTATTCTTTTCCAGACAGCACGGATGCGCACGATGATGACGCATTTTTTGTCTGCCCCACCAAGTACGTCATAATACCTTTCTGTACGTCATGACTCATATGACTAGGTATAGTAAACGGGTAGCTTGAGATACACCCTTTTTAACGCAACTTCCGCTCCAACAGAAACAGTTCCGCGACTAACGAAGCTGTCGGGAGTTATTAACGGCTGTCCAATACCTGCAGTAAAGCACAGTTGTATGTTGTATTTGTGGTGGTGATGTATATAGTATATATATGAAAACAAGAGACATGGGCTGAGAGAACGCATCGTTCTCTTTTCTTAGAACTCTCGAAATGCGTGTGGTCTGGAATCGGCTCCTCGGCGTGCAACCGTGTGATCGCTCGAAACGTTTTCGTGGCCTTTCGCACTGTGAAAACGCCGGCGTCAGCTCGAGTCAATATTCACGTTAGCGTCATGCCTGCTCCAGTTACAACGAGCATGCGCTCGTAAAAGCGGCAAGAAAACAAGTTCTGCCTCGAGGTTTCCAGTTCGCCGCGGGTTACTCACCGTTGTTTTGACGCTACTGTGTGCCCGCGGGTTTCCAAACATAGAAGTCATTGCTTACGTCGCCGTTTGACCTTCTACGACGACGTGCTCTGTTCTCTACGTACCCGACAATAACAAGGCAGCTCAAGCGCGCGAACTGGATGAAGCGCGGTCCACGTAGTAAACTTCCTGAGCCACTACGTAGAACGTCTACACGACGCCTGTTATCTTCCCACGAAATCTGCTGAACTAGACTCTTAGTCATTTCGGCGTCCCCTGCCTAATGACACATTAACCTTATATTTATCGTTCAATGTCAAATAAAATGATTGCTAGCAGTGATAGAAAACTTAATTATAGGTATGACGCATGCTTATGGCGGCTGCACACACTGATTCACGCTGTTGGGTGAATCGGGCAAGGGGATTAGACATCTTTTCATCCAGCGTTTCTCGAAGCGCCCTGCGAGCGATTTTTCTTTTCTATTTTCTGTACGGTCGCTGCCCCCAAATTTAATGTTCCGGATTCAACTCACTCACCATGATTAAAGTGTTATAACTGACATCGAAAAAAGTATAAAAAACTGATTTTTGAATGCATACCTTCTCGATTGAGGAATGTTTAAACCTTCATCACGTGAAGCCTGTAGTAAGTAAGTAAGTATTGTTGAATAAGGCGGACTTAGCCTTGCATAGCTGCCGGCAATTGCTCCGCCTAATCGTCCCCAATACCATATCAAAACTCTCAAAATCATCACACCTCACTTAGTCCTAAAATAACAGACACACAATGTCACCACACGTGAAGGCTGTTCCACTGTTTGCTTGCCTACACCTCGGGCACGGAGTGACTTCGGGGCACGACATAGGGATTTACGGACGTTTCAGCGGGCACGTTGCGTTGAGGAGGGCTGCAAAATCGGCGTGCGAAATGAGTGGTGGAGCATTCCTATTGCCGTGTTCCCTGATATGAAATCCGCGTACCAGTGCGTGGCGCATAAAGCCATTAGAGGGTGATGAAGTCTTCCGGCATTGGGAGCCGCATGCATGCATGATTCTCGGACTGAATCTCTGATAGGCATGTGTAAATGCCCACAGACAGCGGCGACTCATCGCTACCAAGGTGTTCCTCAAGGTAGGGTGCTAAGCCCTACACTGTTTGACATCTTCATTAATGACCTGCCAGCTTATATGTTCGTCATTAGTTGCACTTTGATTCTATCCTTCGGTCCAAGCAAGAAACTTCTACGAAGAACTGTGACCCTACGGGCGCAAGCTCTACAATTTACGGTTACCTATGATCGTCAACTTCTCAGGCATCGGCACGATTCGTGCGTCGCCCATACACAAATCGACGGAAACCAGTTTCTACATTTTCGCAGGTTTGTTCATAGCTCCTCTCCGCCGACATCAAAGCGGAAAGACGGCGGCGTTCAGTGGAGGAAAACGTGACTCCAATGCCAGCGGGCTCCGCCGGCGAAACGGGACGGCGCTCTGGCTTCGCCGTCCGAGCTATAAACGGTCATACATTAGCGCAGCCTCCTCTCCTTGCTTTCTATTTAGAAGGAGGGTAGATCTGTTTTTCTTTCGCTGTCTATTTGCATCTCCCGTTTCACTTTTCATTCTGCCTGGTTTGCTTACCCTTTCTTCTTTACTGGAGGTTTTGAATGCACCGTTAGAGTCTGTGTTGAGCTACACCACGGAGTAAGGCAGACAGCTGAAAATGGGATCGCTGCTTGCTCGTTAGGCTCGCGACAGCGAGCCCAAATAGTCAAAAGCGGTGATAATGAAAGGCCGACAGGTATGTTCGTTGATTGTTTCCACGAAATTAACGAGAAACCAACCGCCGCCGCCAATGTCCTTTGTATCGCGCTTCTGGGTTGGAGGACCGGAAGCTTTATTAGCAGAGAACATCCACATAGAAGCATGACAGAAAAAAACGCAGAAAATTAAAAGCGAGATCGTACTAGCAATCTTTATAGCCTCCTTCGCGCGATAGCGTAGAACGGAATGACGAATGAACGTACGCATGCGCACGACCGGACCTTGGGGCACAAGACGCATCGCATCTTCTGATAATACCCGTGCGAGCTATGGAGACAGAATATTTTACTCGTATCACTCCGTGTACCGTGAAATACGACTTGGAAAGCGTATAGACCAGCTAATTCGGCGATGACGGAGTACAGTGGCATCCTGGAACAGCCACGTTGTGCTGCCGAAGTAGTGGAGCGTTTTGGTGGATCATTTTGTTTTAGTCCTCGACCGCAATGTTCGTCGACTTCATTGCGCACAGCCTTTTCTTTTTTGAGGCGCTATCTACTGTTTGTGGCCGTTTTGAACCCTCCTCCACCTTCTCGAATAAGTCACGCTCCAACCTGATTGCGGTTGAACGTCTTACTCGCGCGGCCAAGTCGTTTGTTATACCGTGAGTGGTCGCGAGTCGTGAGATAGGGAAGCTTCGGAGCGATAAAGCCGATCCAATCGGTAATGGCGCTTGCGCATGCCGCCCTGCATGCGAAATCCGGTTGAACTGGGTCGGCCGCCATTAGCGACTCATTAATCTCCGGCGCTTATTACGTGTGAATCGCTTTTATGCCGTGCATGATAAGGACGCATTGTTGTGAAATTTAGGCTGCAGTTTCCAGTCTCCGTGTTTTGAACGTACTGACGGACGAAATAAATCGTTGCGCCGGTTGTGGAGGGCGCTTTCGAGGTTTCCCTCGCAGAACGTGCGAGTAATGAAACGCCGCCTGGATGAGAGTTACTGAAAAGCTGGAAGGTGCTTAGTGCGGTCCAGGGCAGGCGATGCATTCTGAGAAGCTGTTTTAATGCGAAGCTTTCTATGGATAGGGTTCCGTGCATTTTTGTTTCGCGAAGCCAACAAACGCCTTACAGCGAAGATAACTTTATCCGGAACGCTGAGCTGTAAACGGTTATCTCTTGTCTTGCCACAACCTTCCCGCACACAATTAAATGACAGTTGGCCTCTAAAACGACTCTATCACTACCGTGTCTTTAATTTACTCGCATTAATTAGTTAACGGTGAATCACAGCGAAGTTGTAAACCTTACAGAGTTCCCGTCTGCTGTCAATATGATGGCATCTACGAGTATGGTAACAGAAAACGATGCAACTCGTGTTTCATTAAAATCTTTCTGAACAAAAAATTCATGATGATTGGCCGCTAAGCCGTTTCATTAATTACGCCAAAGTTCATTAGCTGGTCATAATTAGGCCACGACAAAGGAGTCTGCAGCTTTGTTCAAACTTCTGTGTTCACTCTTTGTCGTGAGCGAAACAGCTCTGCTGGTCATCCACCTTCACTGAGTAAAAGGACTCGGCTTATTTTTTACATGCGAAGCCTGCATGAGCAATCCCGCACTTTTTCAACCAAGTATGTTGTAGCACGTAAGAACTAGACACCTTCTCTCGGATGCGCTACTTCAGAGTAAGATCAGGAGAAGCATTGTGCAGATCCACCTGTCTTCATATTAAAAAGAATAATAGAGAATATTCGCTCCTAACTTTGGTAAAACATTCCTTAGCCATTCCACTCCGTGAAGGTGGATTACCAGCGAAGCTGAGGTGACGCAAAGTTTTCAACAAAGCTACTGACCCCTGGCGGAAGTCATGCTCTGACTAGCCGCTTCTCGACCTAATTCAGTTTCGATAACTGGTCTGGAATCGATGGGGTAGACGTATCCGTTCGGTGAGGCAATCAAGGCACGGCATCTTCAAGCGCAGTGTGCTTGCAGATCCCACACACTTGGAAAATTTCGACGTTCCCAGGGTCGTGCTGTCAGACTGGCGACACTTCATGCCACAGCTTTCCCAGAATCAGAATTCTCCGTGGCTGTCATGTACCTGTTATACTCACGGGACGTCACGTTTGCCTGTCACGCGCCAAGGACTGAACTAACTTTTGTTCAGCCACTGGCAGCGTGCAGTTATACTGGGTGGATGAAGCACTCGGCTCCTGTTCTAAAATCTCGGGTTAAAACTCCATGCGAATTCAAAAATTGTGTTTTCATTTTATCTTTACAACGGCGGCTATTTTTGTACTGCACAGAAAAAACAACCCCAACGAAGGTTACCCGCACAGTGGGCACTTGAGCCGTTCTTTTTGTACCGAGAACTGATCTTCTGACGATGAAACCACATGTAGAGTTCCATATCATCAGCATACTGATAGAGCGAAGAGTTCCTAATAACAATCTGGATGTAACCGCCGAAGTTGACGCGAAATTTTCTATTGCACAGCGTGGAAAATCAACACGCCGGAATGGGAGGCGGAGGAACACTCGTCCTGAAATGAAAGGAGACACAGGAGAGAAAATAAAACTCCAGGAATTTCCCAGTTGAATTGTCGAATGATCAAACCGCTGTGCGGACTTTGAACCTTTTTTAAATTCGTCTTCACAGCAACACACAAGTCTTGCTGAGCAGACAATTTTTAAGGCGTCACTTAAACAGCCTGACACGGAAGAGGGCTTTTAAAGGTGAAGCATCTGAAGGGCACGGGCTGTCCGCGTCTTCTGTCGTTGTCGTCTGCTGTCGTCACGGTAAATCAAGTTGTTAAACGACAGTGTGTGTAATAGACAAAACCGGTTAAAAATAAACTAACATGATTTAAACTAATTTAAAATACAGGAATAGTCGGGATCTACTTGCAATAGTAAAAGAAATTTGTTAAATTCCTTCTCAAAATTAGTTTCCAACGCCAGGTTTTCTCCTGTAAACCATACTTCTTAGCATGCTGCGGCGTGTGACACGAAGGCAACTTACGGCCAGTCTGTCTCTCATTTAATTGCTTAAATCCGGTTCAACGCAAGAGAGGGCGGAGGCCTGAGCGAGCGCGCAATTGCTCCTCCCACCGGCGCTTCTCCGCGGCGCCCAATCAGCGCGTGTTGGCTCCAGAAACGCTCTTTTCTGCGATGGACGCTTGCCCATTAGCAGCGATTTTGCTGTGGGAAACACCGGCGCACACTGCAGGCTTCGCCCCTCCCCAGGTTTCACGTTAGTGTAGATGGCCTGGGATTTTATTATGACAGCAACAACATACGGACGCTCATGTATCCTGGATCCACGAAACGCTAATACCAAGCGCCTGAAATGTCGGTTTTACTAATGTACAGGAATGATTTGCTGCAAAACCATGATTTAGGGGCAAAGTAAGAAGTGTTATACATAAATATGTAGGCCTTAGGCCTTACACATTCATAAAACCCGTTGCTTCCTATGAACAGCTATATACGGAGCCCCTTTAACGGCTTCACTACTGTACACAAACACTTTGTGAAGAAAACATCCTTTAAGAATCATATAGGACAGCCTTTTTGAAAATACGGAGGGCCTAGGGTCATATACCTCTTGATGGGAATACCCCATATGTCCTGGAAGGAGCTAACAAGCCCCCTTAAAGTCGGTTTTAATACTTCACACAAATGCATTACTTCAAATGGGGTTTTATAGGGGCAACAGAAAAAACGAGGTATCAAATTATTGTGGCTCAATGACCTTCTATGAAATACCTCTTATAGGACGCCTTGTATCCCTACGCAATGCACAGAGTTATTTTTGGTCGGCTTAACTGATACACACAAATGCATTGCTAAGAAGAATTCTTACGGGCATTTAGGGAGTATGAAGTGCCTAGCCTGCTTTATTAATAGAATTTTCGCATTCGGCGAATGTGTGACACATCAAGCGTTACTGGCATACAGGCAGCTTCATTGTCGAGTCTACGTAGAAATGCTTAATTAAGCACATAAAAAGAAAGCCGCGCTCAACTAGCGCCATGGGGCTCTTTTCCAGAATCCTGTCATCAAGTGGCAATCCGTCACACGAAAGAACGCGCGGCGTAATCTCGTCACCAACCACGCGCGAATGCACTGATTTTTTTCTTTCTCTTTTGGCGGCTAAAATTAAATGGCGGCTGTGACGCTACAAGATGGCCCGTGTGCGCGAGGCCCGCCGCAGTCGGCACGGGCCACTTAGGTCGTCGTCGCCGGCTAGTGCCTTCATCAGCACTTTCGGAAGAGGCCGGACGCGAGGATTCTAAGCGCGCGTGTATATTTAGAGGCCGGGCGGATCATGTCATCGCGCAGCGTCGAGGAGCCCCAAAGCTAGGAATGAGAGATACGGCGAACTCGGGGTTCCGGATTCGCGCGTTGGCCCGCCTTGGTTTAGGCGGCAACGCCCCCGTCTGTCGTCCGCTGTCGTCCTGCAGATTCACCGCGGCGATGTAGGACTTCACGGTTGATAACTTGTGACGGCGACAACTATATCAAGACGGTGGATGAGAAGAATCTGCTGGCTTCGTGAAGCTCTATTTTCGTCGGGGCTTGGCGCGTCTCATTCTTATCCTACACGAAGTACACGGTGTTTATATGCCCCGAAAATCCACGCTTACACGTCGCGTCTCTACGTTTATTTGAAGTAAATAAGCGGACAAAATTCCTCCAGGGCACTTCAGTCTGCTCACGTGCTGTGAAGGTGAAAGATTGGCGGTATTTTAGCAAACTGCTGCTTCACTGCCACATCGTATTTGCGTCCCCTTCTTCGCTTTCGTTTCTTCGTCTGTTGGCGCGAAACACTTCAACAAGCAGACTGGGGACACACGCCTGAGCTTCCAGAGAATCAGGTTTCTGTGTGCTTGGGATGCGCCTGTTCTACTCACGTGCACTTACGTTCCCTTTTCACGCGGCACGCACTGGTCTAACCTATCTTCCACCCCTGGCAACGTGCGGAAATAGCGTGGCGGTAACGCACTGGGATTCTACTCTGGAGACGCGAGTTCAAATCCTGTACGAATAGAAATGTGTCCTTTATCTTCTCCTTACAGCGGTTGCCATTTTCTGCAGCGAAAAACAACAGCAACAACAACAACAACAACAACAACAACAACAACAACAACAACAACAACAACAACAACAACAACAACAACAACAACAGCAACAACAACAACAACAACAGCAGCAACAACAGCAACAACAGCAACGACAACAGCAATAACAGGAACAGCAGCAGCAGCAGCAACAACAGCAGCAACAACAGCAACAACAACAGTAGCGACGACGACGACGACGACGACGAGGGTTTTTCCCGCAAAGGGACGCTTAGGGTTGTTGCCTTAAAACGTACTTTAACCGCGCTAATAAGCTGACCCAGATGGCATTACTACTGAAATGCTGAAACTATTTAACATGATTGCTGAAACTATTTAAATGCTGAAACTATTTAACTGAAACTAGTTAACATGATCAATTATTCTATTAAACATGCATGGATCCCCATCTCTGGTGTCTCGCCAAAATACTTCCTGTACTTGAGTGGGCTGGTCAGGGCCTCTTGATTGAAAACGTCAGGCCTATCGCGTTGACATCTAACGTTGTTAAATTATTTGAGCAGATCTTGCAGCAGCGCATAATGCAATTGGTGTCCAGTTCTAGAATCTTTAGCCCGAAACAAATTGGTTTCCGACGTGGGTGTTCGATTTGGAGTGCTCATATGGGCCTTGAAAGCCGGATTAAACTAGCCCGTCGCACTAAACAGTTTGCGGCTCTAGTGACCCTAGATGTAGCAAAAGCTTTTGATAGCGTGGAATACCCTGTGTTGTTGTCCCGGTTACAAGTCTTAAACTTCCCAAGGTACATTATAGCTTGGATTTGTGAATTTCTGATAGACAGGCAGTTCAGTTGTGTAAAATGTAATGTTGCTTCCTCACAGCGGCCACAGTATAGGGGCGTACCGCAAGGGGCGGTCCTTTTCCCTGTTATTTTTAACAGCCTTGTGAGCGCTATTCCGGTGGTTTCTGGTGTCTCTACATATGTGTATGCCGATGATATTGCGTTTTTTGCATCAGTACCTGACATTAAATCACTTTACGCTTTCATGCAGTCATATCTGAACATTATTGCCTCCTGGTTGGAGAGTATTTGTCTCTCAATGAATGTCAGCAAATGTTCCTTATTAGTTTTTCCGATCTCAGGTCCTGTTAACATTACTCTCAGTTACCGACAGTGCATAATTTCTCAGGTTCCTTCTTTAAAGTACCTCGGGATTATTTACACCAGTGAACTTGACTGGACCCCACATATAGCCCTCATAGAGGCCAAAGGTGTACGTGCTGTTGTGATGTTGTGTGAGGCGTCTCAGTCATAGAAAGAGAGGCATGCGCAGAGAGACCCTCCTTATGATATACAGAATGTACGTTCGCCCCATTTTAGAGTTTGGGTGTGTGCTATTCGTTGGGTCCGCGACGTATAAGCTACATCGTCTGGTTCTTCTGGAGCGTCAGGCTCTTCGCTGCTGCTTAGGGTTACATAAGAATGCAGCTAATGCAGTAGTTTACTTGGAAGCGCGCGTTCCTCCTCTGCCTAATAGGTTCCAGATACTTACTGTGGAAACTTTTCTGAGAGCTTATAGCTCTGAGGTGAACAGGGAGCAGTTTATCTTTATTGCTGAACCAGGTGCGTTTCTGGTGCACCAATGGCCCAGATCCTTATGTCCGCAAAGCACTTTGGTACAGAGCTTCCTTTCTCCATTGGGTGTAGCAATAAATCAGGTTATTCCATATACTGACAGGACTTCTCCTCTTTCTATAAATTTCCGGAACATTTTTCCCAAAAAGGCTAAACTTTTACCAGCCCGACTGCTCAATCGTTTTCTCGAAAATTATTTGGCCTCCATGCAGCCAGGTGCTATAATATATACAGATGCCTCTCAACTAGAAGAAAAATCAGGTATATGTATATTTTCCCTTCCCCTTAACTGGTCCTTTTCGGTTCGTTTGGTTGATTTTATCCCCATATTCTTCGCGGAATTCCTGGCAATTGTCCTGGCGCTGCGAAAGCTGGATGTATCAATTACATCTCCAATGGTAATTTCCGATTCTTTTTCTGTATGCTTAGCCCTTTCTTCCCCTAAAGACACTCCCCTTCTGCGGACGTTTCGGTCCCTCCTGCCACCTCACCTCACTGAAATTAACCTTCTTTGGTTTCCTGGTCATGCGGGGATCACATTCAACAAGGCTGCCGACTCTCTAGCAAGGATCGCACTGTCTGGGCCTGTAGTAGACGTCGTAGAGCCGACACCTTTAATAACCGCTACTAGGTATCGTAGGATGCTGAAACTCCAAGAACAGCAGGAATAGGTTTTATTGTCATTAAGAGATTTTAGTCACCTTAAATTTTCATGGAAATCTGAATAGTGCCCTTCACGCAACTTAGAGGTGATTATTACAGCCCTACGTTGTCAAGTACCCCCCAAAAATAGGTACTTGCACAGGTCTCGTCTGGCGCCAACAGCTCTGTGCAGCTATTGCAACGAAGATGAGTCTGTAGAACAGTACCTTTTTACATGTCGACTTTTTTCACGACTGAGACGTCAGTCCCTGGAGGTACCGCTCTACAGTTTGGGGATATCCCTAACAGTGCCGGTTGTACTATCGTTCGGGGCATCCGAAATTGGGTTCTGCCCCCGGGATGTATGCTCTGCCCTCCTGCCCCACACTGAACATTCCAAACGATTCTCTTTACGATTGCGATTGGTCACCCTCGTCTTTATTTTCCAGTTTTTTTTTCTGTCGTTTATGGTACCAAAACTCTTTCCAACCTGTCTGAATTACCTTTTCTAAGCGTCTCGTAATTAGATAAGAATTCCATTTTTTTAACCATCCTCTGTTGATTGGCCGATCCCCTGATTGGGTATATGCCATATCTAAAGGCGCAACAACAACAACAACAATGAGCTAAACAGGAAAGATGAGCTTTCTGGGTGTGTGTGCATTGAGAAGATTGAGGGCGCGTGTCTCCGAAACACGAAGTGTCGTTGTAAACTATCCGTATCCAAACACAGCAGAAGAACATGCTTCGAAAATGGCGGGATGCCCTCAACACACGCCATCGCGCACGGGCGTGGCACTGTGTTTACCTCGACTCGCACGACAGAAAGCCGGCGATGATAAGTGTTGCTGCTCATAGAATAGGAAAAGTAGAGCCTGCGGGGAAAAGAAAAGATACGACAGAACAGCGAAAAGCTTTTTACATATCGCCACGAGCGCTCAGCTATACGTTTTCTGCCGGCGCACGGCACGTTTCCTCGGCGATGAGCGTTAAACGGCGGTGCGTGCCTTTCGACATCGTTTAAAGCCTGCGCGGGGCGTCTGTTAACAGCGAAGGTATGGGGGCGGCTTCTGGGTGTGCCAGGATAAAAACCGGGCCTGGGCGGGCAGTTTGAAACGTTAGCCGCCCTGTAATGACGCTAGTCTTGAGGCTCCGTACCTGGAAGTATTACTTGTGTTTTCAGTAGCGGCGGAACGAGGCTGTCCGTATGCGTGGCGTGCCGTGGTCTGCCTGGAACGTGCCGCATGGGCGCGTGATCGAACTGTCGAAATGTGCCTCTTAGCAGCGCGAGTTTCAATCGGGCCGGGGCAGCTCTATTCTTCGCAGCGTTTAGCTATGCGCACGAACGAAGGCGGGTAGAAGAGATATAGCTACACCCTCCTCGGGTAAGGGGGAAAAGGGGTGGAACCTTTTAGCACGTGGCCTTATAACGGTATTCTGAGGTAGTGTTAATGTGAGTAAAGGGGAAAAGAAAGCGGGTCGAATGCAAGATTGGTTCATTGCTGGCTTCCGCCATTTGCGACATTTTTTATGGATGTGGCTGTGCTTGAAGACTGTAAAAACTGAACTGTATTTGCAACAAAGCAAGACATTTTTTTCTATAAAGAGCAATGTAGCAACTCACTAGCACTTTGCAGAGCTGCTAGGCGCAATCGCTGAAGCCTTCGGCTCCTATTCTTTCGTTGCTAAGGCGTTGCGCTGCTGAGCACGAGGACGCGGGTTAGATTCCCGGCCGCGGCGGCCGCTTTTTTGGTGGAGGCGAAAAGCGAAAAGGCTCGTGTGTTCGAGCTTGCGGCGCACGTTAAAGATCCCCAGGGGGCCAAAAATTAATCCGGAGCCCTCCACTACGGCGCGCCTCATCGCTTGCGTTGCGTTGGCGCGTTAAACCCTACCATCAATCAAATCAATGGACTCCTATTCATGGTGTTATTAATTTAGAACAAGGCGGTAAATGCTGTTTTTTCATCTGAGGCGTCATTATCGGATTAAAAAGCTCTGGGCAATTGAAATTAATTCACGGTTCTCTTACACTATCATCCCCGGCTATAGCACAGCTGTGAACCTGGCGGGCGTTAAACCATGAGCTCTTTTTAACGCGAGAGCGTTACTAGGTTCATTGCAAGATTTTGTGTACGCACTAGGTGTCCGCACAGCAGTGCTTTTCAAGCTTCCGAGGAAACGCGTCATTACCGCCACTGGGGAACGACGATGGCAGAGGTGGGAAGCGAGCCCCCGTACGCAGGTGGAATCAGGCGCGGCGACAAGTGGAGTGCAGAAAGGAGAAGGCGCGCAGGCTCACCGAAAATGATGATACGGTGGAGAAGAGTGGACACGTGATTCTAACACGCACCGCGCCTGCTCACTAGGATTAGTTTTTCCCCGGTCGGCGCTGGGGCCGACGAGTCAATGTTTTTTTTTTCTTTTTGATAATTCTCTTTTAAAGCGAAGTTTTCGTGTTCTCGCAGATCGCACCTGTAACGCGAAAATGTTGAAGTGAAAGAAAGAAACTCCTTCGGTGGCTGGAATCAAACCTGGGTCCCTCGCACCGGTGTTTATCCGAATATTCCATTTCGACATGGTTGACGCGGTTTGGAATACTCAGACGACAACCAAGGAATCGGTCACGAGAAAGCTTCGCGTTCAACCATCGTCATCGTTTGATGAAAGGGTGCACGATTTTTCCGCCATGACCATATTTCGACTAAACGAAGGCTGTATGCTGTTTTTGCGCCTTCTTTAAAGGAGCCATGAAGACAAAATACAAGTTTGGTTCATTAAGAAGACTGCTTCGTCGCGATAAAAATGCTGACACTCTATCGCGAACTTCAAACACATAATAGAGATATTTAGAAAAGTAGGTGAAGCAGGGGTGACACCCTAGCCACTTTCTGGTGAAGTATCTGTGACGTCACAGGTTTTTGTTTGCGCTATTAGCTGCCGCTGACTAAAGCCACCGCCAAGAAACATGACTGGGTGATTGTAGTGGGCTTCTAGTTCTCTTGCATCGTATCACTTGTGAATTCTAATGGAATTTAACACACTAATAACTACGATTTCAGCGTTTCCATTTTTTGCGTCATTGCTGCTGCTTTTACGTCACCGCTGCCGTCGAAAGCGCGAAATTTGAAAGTTTTGTACTGTTTCTTGCGTTTTTTCGGTTAAAAAACGTTTTTTTTTTTTTGTAGATGGAATGCAACTCAGTGAGCAAGCCAAGTATAGTTGTTTTCAAAGGGAACAATTTTGCATTTTGTTTTTATAGAAAAGAACATCCAGACTCTCCAGAAGGTTTCAAACTATTTCTGAGCTTTGCACGCTAGTTCCTTTCGTAGTGCTGCTATTGGTGCGCGGTTCTTTTCTGTATTTTTGCGGTAAACGCACGCGATGAAACCTTCATTTCATGTCAGCCTGATTGACAAAACTCCACTGCACTGCTCTGAAGTCATAGAAACGTCTTTCGAGAACGATATGAGGATAAACGATGTCCCCGGACCTTTCGCCCGGCAAAAACAACACCAGCAGCAGCAACAACAAAACGCATATCACAGCCATTCGTCTACGTCAAGATTCAAATTTCGGCCGTCTATGCTTCTCTTTGTTGGCATAGCTATTCTACCGAAGACCATCAACCATCAACGTCAGGCGCACCCCCGCGTTTCAGGTATACACAACAAGCCTGATGTCGAAGGGCAGAAAAGCCAGCAGAATAGGCGAAGGGAAGTTTATGTGTGCATCAAAGTTTAAGGCGAAGCAGCATACGTACACAAAAAACCAATCAGACGAGGTCGTTTACTTAGAGTCACTACGCGCCCACAATTTTCTAATTCTTCTTTTGGTTCAGGCTACCGGATATAAACCAACCTTCAAGCCAACGCTCCAACCATCATGGCTCGGAAAAGGGAGGGAAGGAACCTAGTTTTGTATATTGTGAAGACTGAGCCCTGACTATATTGCTGTCCGAGGAACAGCGATAAGTAAATAGGGCGAAAAGGAATAAGCAGACGGGATGCCTTATTCGCCCCACGGCGATTCTTCGGAGGGGCCAACCAATACGTCACGCATTAGCATAAAAGCTCGGGCAGGCAGGCGGAAGCAGAAAGAAGACGAGGCCTTAAAAGCCAGGGACAAGATAAAAATGGGAATAACGGATGACTTTCCGAACGGCCCACCGTAAGGTCTGGAATGAGTTCGAAGAAAAATGAAATGGCTAAAACGCCCTTTACGCCAGCAGTGAAATAAATTATAAGAAATGGAGGAGCGGCAGCGGAAGCGAAAATTCCGGCCGGCTCTGCGAGCCTCACTGTCTTTCCGGTCACCGCGAGTAATTTGCTGCTCAGTCGTTCGTAATTGCGCGCATCAATATTTCATGCGACGCCATCTTAGAGAGGGAGCTGTCGGACCTTCCGTAGTCCGGTGACCGACATTGTGCCGCGGAAGCGGTTTTTTTGTCATGCCCGGCGTCTCTTATGTAGGCTTTGCCAAGTTTCTTTTTACTGTCGAAGCAGCAAAGCGCGCCCCGTGAATTCAACTATTTTATAAGCGATAAAACAATTCAGGTCAGTTGCTTTGAAGAGAGGTATGTTCGCTGAAGATGTTTGCTCGCCGGAATTTCTTGTTTACTGGATTTTTCAAAGATTATGAAATTTCGTTCCAACAGGGAGTAACTTCTTAATTACTTATGAATGAATGTTACCAGCCTAACATTATGAAATTTGATTCAAAATGGGGGGACACTGGTTAATTACTTACGAAAGAATGTTACCAGACTGAATGAGATCAGTGTGTGTTTGTGCTGTTGCAAATAATTTTTATCGCTCATGTCAGTTATAAACCTGAACCGCCTTGATTTATTCGAAAGAACTGAACTATCCTTCAGTAACTAACTAAACTCTTCTTCGGCCCTCAAGAGCATTCTTTTCCCCTGTGAAAGATACGAAACATTTAAGAATTTTCAAGTTTCCTGATACCCAACATCTGCGGTGAGTGACCTTATAGGGGAAAATCTGGCTATCACTGTGTTACCTCTACGTTAGTTTTTAAGTAGTAGAGGAAACTACAAATCGCAAAATACTGAATATTAGTGGTGGCCGCCAATCGCCTGAAAAATTTCCTGTGACGTTATGAGAGCTGGGCGAAGTTGGTGAACCGCTACTGCATCGTCTCTTTTTCTTATTGTCCAGCATAATTGTTTAAAGTTAGGGCTTAAATTGGTATTCTTGTTGTTGGGGCACAACCGTCTTTTGAATGAACGAAAGTTGTTTTTCTTCATGGTTACTTTAAACTAACTAATCATTCGCGTAGCATTACCGTTGACTCCCGATAGTTCGAATTCGGCTAATTGGAATTTTCAGTTAATTTGGAGTCATGTGCTGGTCCCTAAATTATACGTGCAATCCTACAGAACAAAGTGCTCGATAATTCCAAGCTATAATCCATCGTTTGGTTGACTGGAAGTTATTCCGAAAAAAAAGCATCGAGATGCATCTCGATGCATCTCCTTTTTCGATAAATTCAAAATTTTCCTTCGCAGGAATATGCCGTGTTCTGTACTGATGTCGGCGCCATGATGATGACGATGATTTATGATTGCTATTGGTTTTCGCTTTGTAGCGGGGTGATGACGTGTTATCTTACCAAAAAAGACTAATATACCTATGCTTTTATACTCTTGGTTTAATACTAGCACTGCTTAGGGCGGGCAAAAAAAACTTATTTGGCACAAAATACTTTTTTTTCTTTTTACAGGTGGTAACTGTCCTAGGCAATAATCCCTCTCTGCGTTTCGTCCACCAGCATTCTAATCTTCTTTTCGTCCCCTCGACAGCCTTGAAGTTAACTTCCTCTGTGCTACCCTTAAATCCTAGGGCTTCTGGAAGCCGAATATTTCCCTCGTGTAGACTTGGATGGATACCCTCACATTCTAACACTATGTGCTCTGTTTCTTTCCCGCAGACCACGCATAACCCATCATTTTGTGAATACTTCCCCACAAAGCTCTTAGTTCGCAAGAAACCTGCTCAGGCCTCAGAAAGCAAAGCACTGATCTGGTAATTAACGTAGAATTTTTCCTTTCTGATGTTCACTTTCTCCGCCATCGCAACTGAGGCAGCGCACACTTGATATAGCGGCAGCTTACACATCTCTCTCTCTCTTTTGAGGTCCTCAACCTTCTTTGTTGCGAACAGCGCCGTATGAACAGGTTGTGTGGTGGACGCTTCAGGCTGAGATTTTAGCCGTACGTTTCAAATAGCATAGCAACCCGTGCCATGCGCTTGACTTGGCGATGAAATACGAGATTAAGAACAAAATCAAGAAGGAAGACGCGTTGCACACTGATAACAATGCTGTTCTTGTGCTTTTTGTTCATTCGAAAGTTAGGTTTATTCAAAGTCTTTCGCGGCCCGTGTGGACTTCGTATTAACGGAAGTCGACTATTATTTCCATGATCTGAAGTGGGAAGCTCTGCCGTTAGCACGGCTGATGTCATTTAAAGACAAAGGAGCGTCGCTGGTTTATCGTGTCAGAGTGTGTAGATCGTTTTATGGGAGGCAACCAAAGAATAAGCGAACAAATAAAGAAGCACAATTGAACTACTTACTAATGAAGTAAATAGATCATACCGAAACTTGTTTAAAGTCCAACCTATTCTATGTCGTAGTTCGCTCAGCGTCGAAGCTAATCTATGAGCCCGTGATCGCGAGACGTAGAACACTCATGTTTCAGGAGAGGCAAGGAAAAAAAAAAGTTCGACAATCTCGCTTAACTTCTAAGTCACCGTTCGCAGAACGTCACCTAGCGCACAGTCGGTTAGATCGGGTTGTGTAGAGGACATGCGGAGGAGAAGTTTACAGCAGGTCTGACACGGTAAGCGAGCATTGTAAGCCGTTATAGAAGTCGAGTGCGAAGGCAGCAGTTGCATCCCCGCCACTAGTCCTGCGCAGGGCGACGACGTCATTAAAGGGCTTGAGTGGGCCAGCTCATTTGGAGTCAGACAGTCTAACTCATCAGGCTCCGCTTCGGAGTTTTTCTGCAGGCGGCACTTCGCAAGTTCGTCTTGCCATCCAACTGATTAGGGGTAGCTGCGGAAGGCAACGCCATTCACTCATTTACGAAGAGTGAGACTCGTCTGTTTCTTTGAGTAGCTTATCCCTGTTGCATTTGAAAGGCACTGAACATGGAAAACTATAGAACAATAGAATGGCTTTGAGTCGCCCTGTCGTTTAAGGAAAGGATTTATTTTTTCTTGCAAACGGAATGCTTCAAAATATAAGGTATTCAGGGCACCGTAGTCCATGGATACATTGCCTTTATTGAAATTATTTAAGAGTGACACTCATTACCTTTTAGAGCCCTCATTCGCCATTGTGACGAGCGTATGTGCACCCGTTTGTTTCTTCGTCGTTAGCTCTTCGTTTTGCGGTTGCAAAGCATTAGAAGTGTTAACTCTCCCAGGAATGCGTACTACTGGTCGAAACCGATTTGTACGACAGTAACGTTTATGACAAGATCTTGAGCTCCAGATGTAGTCATAGACGCCGTCAGAAGCAAGTGCAACAAGATCGAGAGCTCCGCTTTACGAGAGCAATTAGATGTTTTTTGCAAGATAGGAGCTCTTACGCCTCGTTACTTAAAAGCAAGACCCGAAACATCACAAATAAAGCGTGCTTTTCTCTGAGGAAAACTTGTGCCCTAAGCTTGTGCCCTAATTGTGCCATGCTCTAATTTTTGTATTAATCCTCCTCCTAATGCGCAACGTTTCACTCCGGCCTTCACTACGGCGACGTATGAGGGGACGACCCTTCTTCCAAGTCTCCCTGAGTCCGGTTAAGCAAACCTAGAAATTATTCTTTTACATTGCCGAAGGCCTCCGAGACCACCAAGCTATGGTCTTAATAGCATCGAAAGCTGCGACAGTGATTGCTCAGATTTCAGTGTTATCGCTAGTAATACAGTATAACGTCGCTATCTGTTCGTAATTTTATGTCAAGCTGTTCCTGCATCACCAACGGCTCACCCGCTGATACATGTCCAGATCTAGGAGTTAGACATTTTCTTGCCGAAGTTTCGCAATATTTCAGCACTGTGAAGGCAAATCCGGGGTCACCTTTTACGGGAAAACCTGAGTGCCAGCGTTGGTCGAGCAAGATCCAGGACTCAAAAGCAATGCCCGTAGAAATATCGTAATCAGTTCGCCACAAATATATGAGTTCCCACAAGCATTCAAGCTGAAACTAATGAGTGATTTCGTGGAACGACAAGAGGGGGCAGACCTGCCACTGCTCGCCGAACTCCTGGCTTGCCCGGTGGGTCAACTCTCGGGCACGCTGATGGGCAGCTTCGTTGCCAGACACGGCGGAGTGGGCTGGAGCCCAAATAATCCTCACGGGATGTCGGAAGGATGCTGGAGAAGAATTGTTCTGGCAGGTCATAATATGCAACCGCTGGAGAAGGTTCTACATGCTTGTTGGCTGTCTGTGATAATTATTTCTGCAGAGGTTTGTGCAATGGATAGGGAGATGGACGCTTCCTCCGCCTGCAGATAGTGGATGGTGGGAATTGATGTGCATGTAACGAGGTTTTCGGTTGTAGAAACGACAGCGGTCATTACCACCTGGAACGAACGCTATATCCCCCTGCGCACAAAAGCCTCACTAAAGAACAAGAGCGCCAACTCCGAGGCATCCAAACAAACACTTTTCCCCACCCCACTAGAGCTCACATTCTGGCCCCCACCCTGTACTCCTCACAGTGCGGTTTCTGCGAGGCTCCGGGCACCCTCTACCATATCATGTGGGGCTGTGATTAGAACCCCCACCTATCCCCCCTGCCCTTCCCCTCCCCTGAGCACTGGGAGAGAGTACTGTCCAGCTCGGACCCTGACGACCAGCTTTGGCTGGTGCAGAGAGCCCAAGAAGCCGGACGGACTCAAGGGGTCCTCGAATGAGGACTCTTCCCCAGGGCTGACTGTTTTTGAGACACGTTTATTCCTCCTCCTCCTGAAACTAATGACCTCACCCCAGTTGCGGCAATACTAATGAGTGGGTTCATGACCTTTGCTTCAACAGGGCCGACTAATTATTGGAGTCGGATGCATTGACCGATAAATACAAATACGCCGATTAGCGGGTTGAAATGTGCTTTGGGTATGCAGGATAAGAAGAACTTAGTCACGCAAAGCACGTGCAAGTCGGAGAGTTGCTGGCGAGATTCACATCGGTCGTAATTTTCCCATACAGTGCAGTGCTTTCAACAGCGTAATTAAAAAGAAAAAAAAAAAGCTCTGAGCTGTTGGCCACACATTCCAACCGGAAAGAATAAACAAAAAGTAGAAGATAGAAGTGAACGATAAGCAAGCATTGCAGCTGTGCAAAAGAAACGCCGCCCATATCGCACCCAACGCTCTCTGGGGCGAACTTAATTGAACGAAGCCGGGCGTTCAGAGCAGTCTACGCTTTTGCGCTACAATTTCACGCCCTCCTGGACACGAGAGCGGCCGCGTGCCATTGGTTTACCGAATCCCAGTGGGGGGCAATCCATCCTAAGGGTAATAGAGCACGTTCTGGCTCCCGCATGGCTTTTGATAAATACCTCGCCTGCACATGCCAACGCGTAGGGTGTGCCTTTGCTATCATTTCACGCCTTACGGACGTCGGCGGAGAAGAGGGGGGTAGGGGAGGGCCTACCTTTTGCAGCATATAGCTCATTTCTCTCGCAGATACTAGTCTGCGCGTAACTTTCTAACCAGAATGAGAAAGTACCTTGAAAAGCAACACTCTTGATAAAAACATCATCCCTAGGTGCTCTTCTCTTGCGTCTCTTGTAAGTATTGCTATTCACGCGAATGGTGCATCTGATAACCATAACGTTGGGAAGGAGTATTCATCGGCCTTGTCCACCAAACTCTACATCTGCTTGCGGCAATGGAAGCGAGTCCTTGGGCATTGAAAATCGCGGTGTTCGAAACCTTAGAAAATGCCCTTTTCTTAAAGGTTGACTCCTGATGTGGAGAATTTGTCCCAGCTCTTGAGTATGGTAATGAGGGGAACGATGCCCGTGCGGCTGCTGCGACGTACATTTGAACGAAAAATTTCTGCTTAGGCCAGACAAATTACAAAACGTTTACCCGTATGCGGTACGGGATTCTTCGCAGTTCAGTTGCGCAGCTTCAGCAACAATGCAGATGAATCAACTGGCAGGAATGGGCTCGCTGAGGATTTGTGAAATTCTCGTTCCGCTTGGCGTATCAGAGTTCGTTATTACCGGCTTCAACCTTTTCAGTTGTATTTAAACGATCCCCATCATTCCTCATCGTTTTGATTGTAGGGTATTTTCGGGCATGCTGTGGAGCCCTAACGCCGTCATCTCGATTGAAACGCCGAGCTTATCTGAGCGGTAGCGCACATCGCTAGAAGAGCAATACTGATAAAAATCTAGGACCATCCCCACTAACGTGAAACCGGGGAAGAGGCGAAGCATGCAGTGTGTAAGTGTATTCTCGGCACCTTGGCGTTTTGGCCCACGGAGTTGAAACCGTGTGTGTGTGGGGGGGGGGGGGAGGGGAGGGGGGAGGGGAGGCGTATACAGCTTTGCTGTAACAGTCTCGTGTCTGAAGCACGAAGCGTTACAGCGAGAGGAGTAAACGAGTGTGCCGGTGTTTTTTTTTTTAGTACGCGTTACGGTCTAGCGCGTGGCGTAAACGAGTGTCCCGGCATGCTAGTACCGTGACTGCTTGAAATGATGGTTACGACGACGACGTGAGACGCCAACAACCCGAACCCCTAAGGGGCTTCGCCCCTAAAATATCATTAGCCATTGCAGTCGGTGAAGGCGGATGACCATTGAAGCTGTTCAGCAATCGAAACAAGGTGACACAGGATTTTGAGCAAAAACTTAGGATCTAGTTTGTTGTGAACTATGTGATTACATTCAAGTAAATGAAGCTCGGCGCAATGATACAGTCGTCTTAGCGTCCAATTGTCGGAGAATATTTGCTGGGAACGTTTTCATAAAACATGAGCTACAACCGTTTTCCGTAACCTACTCTTTCTGCAGATGCCCGTGTATTGAGAGCAGAAGGGAATTCTGCAACTTTTACAACTTCCCTGTGAATGAACTAACGAGTACATTAAGCTCGGAGTAATGAAGGAACAATCTCAGCGGCCAATTGTCATTTAATATTTTGTTGGAAAAGGGTTTTTCTGCTGAGCATAAAAGTTGGATTCACAGCATGGTAGCTGTATACATGAAAATTTCGCGGAACAAAAAAAAAAACCGTCTTTTGTCATTGCTGGAAAGCGTTTCCCAACGTGCCTCCCCCAGTAGACGCTTTAAAACCGCTGCTCCGGTGATGATACTAACTACCATAGGTGTGGCGGTAATTCAGCAGTTTTATGTACGTCTTTACTGCGAAGAGCTGAAAATTTGTCCCCTTTGTCGAAGCAAGAGCTTGATATAAAACAGGCGCCCATGATGTCGTGCGTCGAAGAAAACTTCGGTAACATAGATTATGCATTTATTTACAAAAGACAAGCTTCCAGAAAAAAAAAAAAAGGTTTCCCTGCCTGGAGGCTTTTTTTTTCTTTTTCTTTTCTTAGCCTACGAAATACTTGTGGGGAATAAACTCGAAGCACTGGCCATTTTGCTGCTTCTCTAACCTCTGATAGGAGGGCTTTGTTTGGCTCTTAATATTGATCCGTTGAGGAGCTTGAGGGGTCCCAGATGTAAGTAAGCGGGAAAGTGATCAATTCTCATCGGCTCGTTGAGGTTTCTGAAAAGGGTATCGCAATAAAAAATAAAAGAGAAACAATTCTATGAACCTTGCGAGGCGGAGTTCGTTTTTGATCAAAGGCAATTTCGCCGTCCTAGCCACAGTGTAAGCTGCTACACTGATATTCATGAAAACAATAAAGAAATATAACTTCAAACAAGTATCGACTAGAAAGGAAAATCATGAGCCATTCCACTCTGTGATGGTGGGTGACCAGCGAAGCTTTAGCACACGTTTTAGAGGTGACAGCAAATTAAGGTGAAAGGTATGACCAAACTATATCTCTCTTGACCGTTGACGGTGGTCATTCCTAAGAAAGATGCACGTACCTACACGCACACGCCTTTTTAAACTCTACTGATTTGGAAAACATTTCCTATTGATAACTAACATACACAAAACGCACATCCAATTGATGAGACGTATGCGCTTGAGGTTTAAATGATGTTTTGATCTTGCTAATGGTGCCTATTATTAACGAATCTACTCAAGATGAATATCCGAGTGACGAGAAAAGTATAAGCTTGAGGTACAAATCAGGTTTTGAAAGGCGTGCGACTATGGTGGTGACCGCGCGCTTGTAGCACATCCTCAGGGATGCTCTCCATCCAACGCCTCGTGCTATAGGACGCGTAGCGCTCCCAAAACCCGTGGATAAAGTTGGCTTTACCGCAAGGCGTTTTTATCTGAGGGCATCTACCACAATAAAGCTCTGCCGTAATAAATCATGCACGTCCCCTGCGTGTTCTCCTTGCTGCGCCGTGGATTCCATTCTTGAGTCAGAACGTATGCTGGGCCGCCTAATCTCTTGCGCAATCTACATTCTTGGTCACATCGATTGGTTGTGGAGCTTCGCGGCAAGTACACACAGCCCTGCTTCCGCGCTTCCAACCCGAGACTTCCCCCGTCTCCCTTCGACCAGGCCAACTGAAGGACATTCCAGCGAGCGTGGGATGCCATCAAAGCTACGTCACGTATGTCGGCCTCTCTATTTCGCCTTCAAGATCTGCTCTTCTCGTAGTCAGCAATAAGCGTGCTGTGGAACCTTACCACTTTCTTCCACAGGTACAGATTTTTTGGCACCCGCATACCGCATGTTGACACCATCCGGACCTTCGGTCTCACCTTCCAATATGCGAGCAGCTCTGTACCGACTCTGCGGACACTCCACAATCAGATCTCCCAGCTTTCACATCTCCTCCGCCGGGTTTCTAACCGAACAGCTGGAATGCACAGACATCATGTGCTCCGCATCATCGATGCTTTTGTTATGTCCTGGATACTATACACAATTACGTACTTACAACCCTCGGCATCTCAGCTCTCGTCCCTGGAGGCCTCACTCCGTACACTCTGCCGCATCGCTGTGGTGGTACACCCTCCTACGCCCACAGCGCCACCCTTTTGGAACTCGGAATATACAACACCCTTGAAGAACGTATCGCGTGCCACCGGCAGGCCCAACTCAAATCTCTGCAGATTTCTGCCCAAGGTGGCGCTAATCTTGACGCACTTAACAACCACACATCTGCGCTGCTCCCATATCACCAGAACTCCCTCCTTGGACCTCTTTCGCTAATTTACTGGTTAAGACTTTGCCCCGCAACATCAACCTTGATCGACACCCTGATCGTTGTGCACTGCGCACTCAGGCCCTTTCAAAAAGGCTTCATTTTCCACTTTCTCACGGTTACGTCGTTTATTTACTGACGCCAGCAACATCTCAAACTCAACAGGCACGGCTTCGTTTTCCCAGCCCCCCTCGTATGACATTGCATCGGTTTCTTTTTTTCCCCATTTGATTCAACTCTCCTCGGAGAATACGCCATTGCCCTTGCAACAGAGCACGCTACTCTCGCCGTACCTACCACACGCCAGTATACATTTTCTCCGACTGCCGATCAGCCCTTTCGTAATTTAGCTCCCCATGAGTCACTGACTTCGTTACTTCAATACTTGCTTCGAATCCTCGGCTACGTTTCACACTGGTTTGGGTTCCTGGCCACGCTGGTATGGATGGCGACGCCCTAGCAAACGCTCCAACCCGAGTGCCTTTCCCGGGTCCACACATGTCCTGGCCAACCCGCTACCACCCGCCGACGGTTCGCACTCAGCACCGCGCTTCTCGCCGTTATCACTTACATGCCTAACGCCTATCGCGGACCCTGTACCCACCGTCTGAATCGTGAGGCTGCGTGCCTCATTCGGCAGGCTCAAACATCTTCACTCCCCTCCCATCCCATCCTTCACAGCATCTATCGGCGCCCTGGCCATAATTCCTGTCCCACCTGTCCTTCCTACCCATCTATGTCTCATTGTTTTTGGGAATCGCTTGCCCAATCCCTTTCCTCCATCGCTTATTTCTGGGAGCTCTGGTTGTCTCCCCCGCCGACAGTGAACATCCAGGCTGCCCTGAAAACTCTCTGTGAACATGTGCTCCGGATCCGCACGAACATTATTCGGCACTACGCAGACCCGGTGAACTGAAGACTGAAATCAGGACTTGGACCGAGGTTCTGCGGACAATGAAGTTCGTTCTATGTCTCTCACGGCAGGGCCGACCGACGGGTACTTTTTATAAAGTGATGCTTATAAATCACGTGAACGCTTCTTTTCTTTCGGAAATTTTGTTATTGAAGACGTCGGATGACTGCAACCGTGTTTTCGGACATTTACAAGTATTTCTTCACCGTCTAAAGTTACCGAGTAGGTTATCACGATGTAAAATTACCCCGAAAATTTTGTAACACAATTTCTAAGGTTTGCAGAATTTTTTCCCTAAGCATGTTTTCCTAGCATTCTTAAATACCTCCTCTCCCGAAATTCCTCGCGGGCCTGTAAATTTATACAAATGATTTTCATGTCTAAACATTATTCACAAATTATTTCAAAAATAATTTTGACGATTATATAAATGTGATTTATATTGAGGTTACATTAATAAGTCCTGGTTTCAGTGTTGCAGACTTGAAATGTGCATGTATAATTAATTTTAAGTCCCAGCCTCATCTCCGCATGACATTTCGGAGTGCATGCTGGGGTATGAATGCTAAATTTGATATAGATCGGAAAAAATGAACGTGGCTTCGCTGTCAATCATGATCATCACCCACAAGCGCCTGTTATGCACGACCGGGCGAAGCTTTTCTTCGTGTCACTTTTTTTTTTTTGCAAGCCGTTATCACTGGTTTCTGCGTTTGTGTTTTGTTAGTGCCTGTGGCAGCAAGTCGTGGGCGATGAGACCTTTCTCGCTTGACAATAACACCCATAACAAAACAGTAATGAGCACAAAACACGGTCATTAACACGTTGTTTGCTGTACTGAACGCTTTCTTATTCTTTTTTACGGCGGAGCAGTTATAGTGACACTTCGACCAGCGATCTATCATGAGCACCGCCGCCATCAGCAGCTACAGCGACAACACCTGTTATTGAGGTTGTATCATCGCACACATGTGCACTCACCGAGTCACTACCGTCACGGCGCATGAAGACTAAAGCCCGTTCTACATGGTGTGTTTTTCGTCTGCGAATTCTGTGGAACGAACATTCGCACTTGCGAAATTCGCAATGCGTGGAATTGTCGTCTACATGACCGGAGAACGTCACTAGGGTCCCTAGAAATATGTGCTAGTCTGCCGTCCGCCGGCCGCGAAGGGGGCTCCTCATGCAGCGGCGGCGCTGCAGTCAATCGGAGCGCGGTGGCCGGCCGGCGCGATGGGCAGCGGCGGACGGCGCTCTGCCGTGCCGCTGCTGCCTTCGTAGTTCTGCCCTATGTCTGGGCGGGTTCAGCCTATTTTAACTGCCCCTTTTCGAACCCTATCCGTTTCTGTCGACAAACCAGATTAGCCAAATAAGTTGGTTCTTACCAGTACGAAGTGTTTTAACCGGAGCGTGAAGTGACAGCAGTACGTTTTCGCGTATTATGAAGGATCGAGCCTTGTAAAAACCGCGGAATCGTGTCGCTATGCTAGCCCACGAGTATGTGTCGAACCGATTTCGACACATACTCGGGGGCTTCGGGAACACTGCCGGCAAGGCATCGTTTTCCAGCTTGGAAATATCATGCGGGTCTTCAGCTAGCAAACAACCGTTCTTTGTGAATACCCCCGCCGTTGTTAACTGATGGATTAGTCAGCGCGTGAAAATGTGTGGTGTGTGGCGGCGCTCCCCTTTTTTCTATGGCTCTTTGGAACCGTCTTTCTTTGCAAGTTTCCCAAGATGTTGTCCCCTGTACGTGTATGTAAATAAAGCAGCTCGAACCGGTGCCTCCTGACCTTTCGCATCGTTGATCTGGAGGCCCTTAAGCGCACGTCTTCGCGGCCCCCTCAGTTACGTCCAGTCAGCTGGGAATCTGTTAAATGTAAATGCCGAATAAAAAAACAAGACGTGTGCACATGCATACGAAGTTTTATCGCCTTCAGTCATCAGATACAGTGATTTCTCCATAACTCGAACTCGGATATCTCGAAATATCGGTTAAGTCGAAACCTTTTTTTGCCGTGCATATACCTGCCATAGGCGACCTTTTCCACCCTTTGTCTCGAAACGTCTTTTCGGGGATCACGGATATCTCGAAATGTTGACAATAGGACGCAATGCAACATCCGCTGCAGGCAGCTGATAAGCTCTCGGTTAAAGCTTAGCTCCCATTACGCGCCGAACACCGTCGCGAACGGCAAATTTGCACGGGGTACGCACTGTGCGCGGCCGATGTCCCGTTAGCGGAGTGCTGTCCGGCGCCTACATCGTTGATATAGCTGGGGAAGACGCTTCTGATCATGTGGACGACGACGTGTCTCAAAAAGTCCCAAAAATGGCAGGAACAAGAAAAACATATGCTTTGCCTGCTTCACAGCAAAGATAGAATATAGCGTTGGCGACCAACAGTTGCATTGAGAAGCTCGAGAACACTTTTTTGGGACCAGATGCGAACGCGAAACAGGCGAGCATCACGCAGTTCTTTTTCCGCAATACCTAAAAAAAATGTTTTTTCTGCAAATTATTTTTGCCTGTATTCCGGAAGCGTCCCTGTGCATTGGAGCGTTGGTTACCAGCACTAGCTCTTATTCCAGTGATCTGGCCATACATTTTTCGCATTTCGCTTAACCCAACACTCCGCTTACCTCGAAATTTTCAAAAATTTGGGTACTATCAAACCTCTTCTGCGTGCCTGTAATTTTCGTGAATACCACGATTTGAAACATTCGCCAGCATTGGGTACGTGAAACTGATTTTTAATAAAACCCGGCTGCAAATCAGTAACTTCGCTTGCAAGTCATTACACAGGTTCTTTTTGATCACCCACACACTCGGAGAGAATTGCGAGACGCACGCGGGGAAAGCAAAACGGGAGAATATTTGTGTTATGGCCAATCATATAATCGTGGCTGTTTGAAACCAAGGAGTAAAAATATTGAGGTTTATTTATACTGTCATGACCATATATACCTTGCTGTATCCCCCCTCCCCCCGCACTCTGCCCAAAGTATATAGGAACAAGTTTTTGCTGGCACAACATTTTACTCAAGCTTTCGCTTTTCTTCTTGTCAGCCTACCAGCCGGCTGCGTGCTTGTCATCGTCAATGACGTTCGGGAATGACCTGGTAGTTTCGATGTGGAACAAACACAGCTTCTGGTGCCGCAGGGAGTTCTTTTTGAACGGGATCTCACTGTCTGAACATTGGTGGTTGAACGCGAAGCTTTCTTGTGAGCGCTTCCTTGTCGTCTGAGTTTTGACTTCGACTCATTGAGCTTTCACTTTGACTCGCACGCATTTTGGACTTATGATCGCGCCGGATTGAAATCGACCCTTTGCCGTTTGATTTCACGCGAAGAAAGCTTCGTGTTCAACCATCGTTGCGGAGTGGAGGAGTGGATAATTTTTCTGACTAATTACATGTGCACGTCCATGCACTCCTCTCCAAATCCAATTTGCTTTGACCATGTTGGAATTGCGCATTGAGATAGACGTCGGCTTCAAAACGCGATGGAGCCAGCTTTGATTCTGATCACGGGAAGTGTTTTTTTTCCCCTCTCACTTTACTCACAAACATCACCGTCGTCAGAGACAGTTGGCTTTCCCGCAGTGCTTTTTCGAGGCGACATAGGCCATCAGTGAGACATAGAAAGCTTTACTTTAATAATGGTCCAAGCGGTGGTAGTGAAACGGCTACGCTGGTTGCTGCGGTTTCATCCTTCGGTCTCACTCGCGAAATTCAACGGCCGCAAAGAGGCTCCGTAGCCCAATTCGCGAAAAACTCGGGGCGTGAAACTAAAAGGTCTTATAGTACTATCGTACCTTCAATTGTGAGCTGATGTACCTCGTACCATTCCATTTCACCGCTCTAAGTGGCCGACAAACCCCGATGCGCGCTCGCGTTCCGCGGCAGTATAGCGCGCGGCACAGGCCGGCCTGCGGCCGCTCTTGCTCCGGCCGCTCGGGCGCTCCGATTGCTCGCAGCGCCCTCCGCGCAGCGCTGTGCGTGCATCAGCGGCGCGGACACGCCTTCCCATGGAGAAAGCGCGCGGACGGCAGACTAGCACAATTTCTAGGGACCCTAACGTCACGATCTTCTCATTTCAGAGGCACATTGTTTGCAGACTGAATTAAGTCTGCCGCGCAAAGCTTCTTGTGATTTAAAAAAAAGAAGGTTTTATTTTACTTTCTCGGCAAGTTGTTTCAGACTGTTTTGCAATACATATGAGTTTATCTGTGGTTTTATACCACAATCGCCAATTATTTATAAATATACGCACACACAGCAGAGACGACAAACACAGCAAGCAACCCTGGGTTCGTTTGGTGTGCGCGCCTAGCACACCTCGTTTTACCTCGGCCAGTTCTTCTTAAGTTCTTCTGTACTTGTTCCCTGCTGTGATGTCCGCCATTTACGCGGATACCGATTAGGCATTCGATGAAAACGGCGCGTGACATCGTTTTGTGAACGCGCGTGCGTTTGCTTCGGTGCACGCGCGCTTGCGCCGCGCGTATACAAGCAACGCCATCTGGTTGCTAGGCGTGCAGATGGTGATGCCGTGCCGTTCACCTGGCTGTGTTCCTATTGGCCGCAGGTCCGGCCCTTCTACGCCACACGAGCCGCACGAGCGGCGTTCGTGGGAGATGCTCGACCGTTCCAAACATTTGGCACTTTGCCGCAGCAACGAAAAAAGGTCGTTTTGCCGCACGAGCGGCGCCGCATCTGCGAATTCGCAGGGAAAATCGCACCATGTAGAACGGGCTTAAAAAGAGCACAGCGGGCTCGTACTATGGTTAACTTCGACTCTTTAAAAACTAATTTTGCTTCGTCTTAACGGAGCTTTTGCTTTCATGAAACTACTTTAAAACGGTGTCGTTGTCCACACGGGCTAAATGACAACTTCAAGGCCCTTATCCGCGGCCTCCTACCGCTATGTCTCTGTCTACTATAGTTGCACCAGGTACTCTATACGCCGCAACCTCACCAATACCATTGAATACCATTCTCTACATTGTGACCGCTGGGTACTGAACAAAGATGCTTTCGTGCTAGAGCTTTACTTATACTTTCTTACACTCGGCCGTTATATTATAAGGGCCGAGCGTTGCATTCATGGTGGGGTCGGCTCAAATGTCCCTGATTCAAGCAGTGGGAGGCGTGTTGCGGGTCTACAATAGGGAAAATAACAACGGCATCGGGGGGCATTTAAAAAGCTTTAATAATCCGCCATCTAAAATCACTTGGGTTGGGAGACACAAACACAAAATCAGACAACACGACAAGCAAGACGGACGAGACACTGCACGTTAAAGACAGGAAGAATGAGTAGAACAAGGAGAACAAAATGGCTGCGTGAACGACGCCCACGCTGTGCTCAGAGACTTCGTACGACCCGAAGGGGTCGATGAGGCAGCTCGGCAGTAGCGCTCGGGTATGTGAGGCAAGGCGGGACAACTTAGACATCTTCACTGACAGAAAAAAAGCCCAAAACACAAAGGGAAGACGCGCCCAGGACTGCCGCAAGACAGGGAAACAAACACAAGAGTCGCTGGAGACGAGAGATGCCGGACAACGGCTGGCTTTACTGGAAGGCGATAAAGACGACAAAAAAAAAAAACGCATAGCCTGCTGGGGGATGCTCTAAAGAAACGGCCAGATAAAAAATAAATAAAATCTAATCCCAATGTGCGTGGGAGCAGGGAACTTTGTAAAGGCGAACCAGCGCACGCGAGCCTTGCCTTCCTGGCCGTACGGGGAAAGTGCGTCTCGGACTTCCTGTGAGGGAAGAACGCGTGGGCGGTGGGCTAGACGGCGCGTGTCTGAATAAATCATGCACCATACGTTACGGGCACGTTTGGCCAAATCCACGCGAACCGCCTACGTAACCGTTCCATCGCGGCGTTCAGGCGAAGCAGCGTTCGTGGGTGGGGGGCATTAACCCCGCTGGTAAGCAGAACTCAGCTTAGCGTTATGGGAACACGCCCCGTGCCTCTTCAGGTGCGCAAGTAAAGAAGGACGGGTAGCGCGAATAAGCGATGAAAGGGGAACAATTGGGCTACATCTGAGCGGACGTCAGAAGTCGTTGAAGAATACTTCTCTTGGTGTGGGACATACGCTGCCGACAACGCCGACAATGACGCCACATTTTGAAGAAATAGCCCTGTAATTTACGTTCGGCTTATTTATGCACCTTTAGCGTCGTTTTTAATTTTCGTAATAGAAGCCATAAGGTATGTCTGCTAATAAATTCGTATGTCTTAACCTGGAACAAGTTGTAGGCTGTGTGAATCTTTGCAGGTTTCTTATATGCATAACCAGCTTCAATGCAACTATAACCATGCTAAAACAACACGGGACCCTAACGCGACGCGTAAACGCACAAACGAAGAAACATAAAAATCAAAGTAAAATGTACTCTATTACGTGGAACCACTCAGAACACTAAAATGTCAATACAGCGGGCCGATGCAGTATACCCTAAATATATATATATAAGAACGTTTGTTCAGGAGAGGGTCTAAGAGCGCACTTTCCCCTCGGATTTACGAGAGATCATTTCGGTAATAGGCGCTGCTCGACGAAGGCATGCGTGGAAATGGTCGCGCGTACATTCGCTTTACCAGCTATATTGGAACGCATAAAAGAGATATGCTACCGGACACTTGGAAACACGGTGGGTCCCATAGGAACCGCGCGTCCTTATACGACATACATTTGAAGGCATCTCGAGCACGCTGCGTTCATTCGTTCTCTGTACATTTCTTTCTTGATTTTAGCACACCAGGTATGTGTGTTCTTGATGCGGCCGTTTAATTTGCCGCGGGCGAGGGCCGCGATAAACACGTCAGACGAGAGAAGGCAATCAAAATTCCACGCACTGTGTACCGACTGTGTACGTGTAGTAAGAAGGAGTGGACGCCGCCGGTGGCGAGCTGGGTCACTTTTATTGAGTCGTTCGCCGAGACGCCTAATGGGCTGCGCTCAGTCGTTGACTCATGGTGTAAGATGTCCAAGGATCTTTTTTTTAGCGGCGTTGGAAGGCCCTCCATATACATCGGCTATCCTCCTACCTACGAAAAGAAACAGTTTAATTTAAAAAAGAAGGTAAATGGCAGCAGGTCGCGGAAGCAGACAGAATTCAGCTACGGAATTAATTAAATCTGGCGCTGTAGACCCGGATGTGCGTAAAATCTAATTACTTCTAGGAAACAAGCAGATACTTGATGAAAAGTAAATGAGTATCGGAGGAGACGTGGGCAGGCCAGGTCAGTAGTAAAAGCACAGCACCATGTATTTTCCCCCTTTAATTGGTGAGGCGTTCCTTGTGAAGGGCGTTCTTGTTGTCATCAATAGAAGTCACAATCATATGCACTTAATATATTTAAATTCTCGAAAATTTTATGGATTTAGATAAGGTTATCCCGCCGGAGAATTATCCCATGCGCGTGCGATCGCCCTCATAATGCTTCAGTTCCTTTTTAATAAACTACAAGGCGTCAATATTAGCGTTATAATTGCTTTCTTGCATTAGCAGTTATTTTATTTTAAAGAAGGGGGGAGAGGGAGATAGTTATCCAGAAATAACGTCGACACGTCCAGTGTTCTTCATCAATATGCTTCTGTTAGTTAACTAACCGTTCTTTCAATTATGTGCACCCTGTAACATAGATGGTGAGCTGTCCCGTCAGAACAACCACCGCAGCTACAATGCGCTGACATCCTGCCGTGATTTATGTTCTTAAATCGCACATATGCCCAAGCCGAACGACCATGCACTCCCAACGTCCTCAGTCAATCTGCCTGTGCAAAGATTACTAAGAAAATAAAATATACTGAGCTATTATCGCAGTGTTCATTTTACTACAACTAAAGAGAAGTGGACGTGTTTTCAAGGGAATTTTAAGACCTTTTGGATTTTAAAATTTAGAACTACTACTACTACTACTACTACTACTACTACTACTACTACTACTACTACTACTACTACTACTACTACTACTACTACTACTACTACTACTACTACTACAAATACTACTACTACTACTACTAGTACTACTACTACTACTGCTACTACAAATACTACTACTACTACTACTACTACTACTACTATTACTGTTTTACTATCACCACTACCGATTCCACTGCTACTATTACTACTATTTTCCTCTTTTTCACCTGCCCTCTCTTCCATATCCTGCACACCCCTTCCTTATTGTCGAGTACCAATCCGCCCTCTAAGCCTGGATAACCTCTCGGCCTTTCCGTTGGCTTGCCCATTTCAAGTACTTTTACTGCCACCCCACCAATATCTAGCACGCCTACTGCTACTGGTACTGCCACTACCAACTTCTAACACTTGGGCTATTATTATTACTACTACTATTCCAGAGAAAGGAACTACAGGAAGGAAAAGGGGCAAAAGAAAGACGCACAAAATATAAGAAGCTAACCGAATTATCTGGCAGCAACGAAGATGCGAGGTCTCTTGAGCCCTAATATATTGACAGCAACCTTACTCTACTTGTTATCAGCTTAACAGCTGTCAACTTCGAGGTAAGTGAATATATTAGCGACATGCTGAGATCAGTTTACCGAGCAGAAGGCCCTTGCAGGGCACCTTCCAGCTTCATTAAGTTGCAGCCCTCAGGTCGAGAACGCGAGGTTAATTAGCTCTTGGTTTCAATTAGGCAGGATTTCATTTGGCGCCGCGTTACATGCCGTCAGCGGAAACCGGCGGCCCACCATGTGTACAATGAAGGTTCCTCCACCTCCAACCTTTCCCGCATCCGCTGTTCACATTGAGCGCGCTTACGACACGCGCTAAACAGCCCGAGGCACAGCATGATGAATGAGGTGGTTTCGCTATGCGCTATTGGCCCACCGTCAACAAACCGGCGAGATGTATGGTTGGAAGTGGTAGCCGGGGAAAGGCGTCGCCGAAGAAAATTGATTTGGCTGAATTTTTCTAAATTTACCGTTTTTTATTTCGTTCAGCAGGAGAGTTTCATTAGCACTAAATTGGGTTGTCAGCCTGCGTGTTTTTGTTTTTATTGAATCTGGAGAAAAAAAGAATATGCTGTGGGTATATGACGATATATATTTTTGGCAGTATGAGTAGAGTAATGCGGCTGTGAAGCTCATCCGGCTGCTTGATGGACCAGCTTACAAAGGGTAAAACTGCTTTTCAAGGGTTAAAATTTTGTAATAATTCCCAGTCATTACCATTTGCACTGGTGGCATTGTTGTGGATGCTGTATCACAACGACAAAAAGAGGGAATGTTGGCCCAACAGGAATTGGCTGTTACTGGTGACGCGATTACCAAACAGAAAAAAAAAGATAAGATAGGCCCTATCCAGCGCGAAACTTCTATAAACGTCCAGACGGAGGATAGGCACGCAAGTTGGACCGAGACAGATGAATGTATTTTAATGGAACTTCAACCATTACTCTCCAACTTTGTCGGCAGTGCGTGTCGCCAACTTCTCCATGACGAACGTTGAATCGATGAAAAGAAATCGCCCCTGTCCAGCAGTCTCATAGCTAAGGCAACACAGCAGAAGCACAGCAACATAATTGCGCAACTATTTTTGAGACATAACGTGCTTCTGCTACCCACTATCAAATAGGGTACGGTGTAAAAAAAAGTGTAAGAAAGGTCCAACAGCCTCTTTTTCATCCCCACAATAAAACATTCTGCACAATGTACCTATTCGTACCTATTTAACACTTGTAACTATTCGTCCAACTGTACTTTCTTCCCTTTTATCTGCTTTGCAATTGTGCTGTATAACCACATCACCCTATATAACGCCCAGACGGGCCATTCGGGCACTGAAATAAATAAATAAATAAATAAATAAATAAATAAATAAATAAATAAATAAATAAATAAATAAATAAATAAATAAATAAATAAATAAATAAATAATGTATTCCGACTTCTTAACCGTTCCTGTATGTTCGAGCGACGGAGGAAGCGCTGACTTTCACATGCTATATCGATAGCAAGCCCCCCGTGTGAATGATCGCTCCAAAGCGTTGGATTTCAGCATCCCTTGCACCTGTGCCGAGAGTTTTTTGATGAACGCGTTGCGAGAATTCCTCGGGGTACTTAAGTCTGCTTGCGTGATTTGATTTCGAAATGCCACAAGGAGTTTTTATTATTTGTTATTCCATGACCTTTAATATTTGGCATTTAGACAAAGCCGTGCGCCGTCGATCCGTGGGCATAGACCGACACAAGAACGTAGAAGGACTTAGTGTGTGTGGTGAGGGGTACAGCAAGCGGAGCCCCGAGGTTCCGGCGGCATTGGCTGCGGTGGCGCTGCGGTCGCCCCATTGCTGCCTCTGCTGAAGAACGGATAACTGGGCAATTTGTGGAAGATTCATCTTGCTAAAAACGTAGAAATGTAGTTCGGGGCGAAATATGGTGCACGAGTAGTTTTTTTTTTTTCTGCCAGAAAAGCTAGGAAAATGTGCGAGGAAGGCTTCAGAAGACACTCATGTACGAAAAGGCACCTGCGATGTAAAACATAATTAAAACATTCGTGCCCTGCTGCGTTGATGTGGTGTACTGTACCCCGTTATCTTGCGGCCACGTGCATATAGGCCAGACGGGCAGATGTATGAAAGTTCGGTTAAGAGAGCATAATAGCTCATTAATTGACGTATTAATGGGATGTTATCACAGGACAGGGATAACTGGAGATCTATGGAAGAGCACTTTGCCCTGCAGTGGGCGTGGATAGGCTGATGATGATGATGATGTATAGCTCATTAAAATGTAACCCTGCACGCAGTTAGCCAGCCTTTGTAAAAGTTGTGGTTGTGTACCGCGGTTTGAGCACAGAAGGGTGTTGTTCAAGCACAAGAACCGACGCATGCGGGAGATCGCTGAGGCGTTTTTCATCAAACATTTACACATTGCTTGCGGCAGCCAAGAGTCGCTTGCTCTTCTAGAGGGCGAATTTGCGTATTTGGGAGATAAGTTGTTTCCAATGTGAATAGGACAAAAAAAAAAAACATTAGCCTGGTGCATGTACGGTATGATCATTCCGTGTATAAAATGCCCGTTTTTCGTCTAATAGATTTAGTTGTAAGTCAGCGCCGTGTCCTGTGCCCTTTTCTTCTCTGTACTACGTCGGTTTGCGCTGTTTCTAGCAGCATGCCTCTGCAGTACGCGCTCACTGTCCGGCTTTTCGAAGCGTCCCGTCACTGCTTGTAGGCGTTGTAAGATGGAGTGCGAAGCGTATGTAGGGCTTGAACAGGCTGCAAAGGAGGATGGGACGAGAATGACGGCGACGGAATTATGATACTGGTAGACAACAGCCAGTGCTCCTGCTAAAGCTAGCAAGCGTGACCACTGAGCGCACAAATCACACACTTGCCGCACCGATACCTCGTACCACTACCTAATACCGATACTGCACCCCTTTGTGTGGGTATTAAGTTACAGGGGGCAGAGCCGCTAAGTATAGCGTTTCCAGTGTTCTACGCATTTCGGATTTAGTGGTCTGGCTGCGCGAATATATTTTCCGCCAGCTCAATCTCATCAAACCGCATGAAAATAGCTCGTGGCACAATCAAAGGCCCTATTAAAAAGAGGGAGCCTAAACAATGGCAGTAAGCATTGCAGCGCCCCACGCCGTTGTCTCGCCGTCGGTTTCGACACAACAGACGGTCGGACGCATTTAACGAATCGTGTCGTTAGGATCTTGGTGCTCTTTAAGAAAACCTAAGACAAAAACAAGAAATAAAGTTAATTGCAGCCTCGGAAATAGCTCATTAATGCCGTCCGAGTACAAAGGAACGCAGTGTGTGTCTCATCGTGCCCGCGTTTGCGGGACTGCCTCGGCGACACCAGCAGTAGTGTGCTTCCCTGCGTCGCTCCCGGAAATGGCTCCGGAAGAGCATTAAATGCTTGTCCTGCTGCATTAAAGGAAGCTGCGGGCATTTACGCGCTCCATGCACGTTGAAAGGGCATACTGGTTTACGATATGGTTACAGATGCCGGATTCTATTTTGTTTCTCCAAAACAAAGGTCCTCGCACAAGCACGGAGAATGAAAGGGGGAGGCAGACTATAATGGCAATGTTTGCTTAGCTAATGGACTTTTTGTTGCACGTAAGCCAAGCGTTTTGATGACGACAATGCTGATTGCTCAACCGCTTTGAATTAGGGTGATGGCATATGTCATCTCCTTGCGGAAGTAATTAAAGTGCTGCTGTTTATACTTGTTCGTGACTTGTATAGGGTGATCCCATATGTCGTCTCGCCTGCGGAAGTAATTGGGCTGTTGCTGTTTATGTCTGTTCAACTAAGACTAACATTTCTGATTCGATTATGCGCTGCAGCTAATTATTATTGTGGAGGCAGAGTAAACCCCACTTTTCTGCTTTCTTTTTTTCCACTGAGACTCTATTCACTTTCCGCAAATCTGTAGTGCAGTCCGGGAAACGCTCCCCTCAACTGTAAAATGGGCCCAGATGTTCAAGATGGTAATCTTTGTCTGGATCGAAGTTTGGATGGATGCTTTCGTTTTCTATTATTAAATGCTGGGTATCTTGACAATCTCTTCCACAGCGTGCAAAAGCCGCATCCTGTTGCGTATAATTGCCTATCCTAAACTTTCTTGAACCCTCGTTTGCCTATTTTGTAGACACACGTCGAATTTTTCTTCTCCAACTTTTGGCCCAACTAACCGTCTTCGTTTCCTTCACTTTCTTTTTGATGATTTCTAAGAGTCTGTTTCTCCTCCTGCCCTGCCATTAAGTGTCCACGCTGTAGCAGCGGAGCCATTAACCTCTAGCACCCACAAGCACCCCCCCACGCGTCGTGAGAGGGTGTCCTGGGCGACTTTCGTCCGTAGGTGGGACAAAAACGCCTTGTGGCAAAGCCGTCACAAAACGACTGTAACTTTCGTTTTCTCGAAACGTCCCTAAACAAACTATGTGGTTGTAGGCCGCTTTGGTGAGTCTATCAGTACGCGGAGAGAGTTTAATTTACTTGTCATAATTATTTAGTTCACAGTCGAGTTGTAAATGTTACAGAATTCCCGTCTGCTGTCAACACATGGATATCCAGAAGACAACTATGGTTACAGAAAATGGCTTCAACGTTGTTTTGTCGGCGTTTTTTCACAAATAATTACGTGACTATTAGCCGCTACGACGACTGATACCATTGCGACAAGTTTCGTTTACTCACCGTAAAGGCTATCGGTCGGATGGTGTTGAACATGCTATTTTAGTCAACCACTCGAAGAAAGAAAAAGATAGTTGTAACATTCAAAATTTGGTTTCACAAAAAGGCAGTTTATTCATTTTATTCAAGCTTCTCCGCGACAGGCCGCTTTAATTGCTAACAAAGTCCCAAATATTCTGCAGTTAGGGTTTTTATTCCAGAGAAATTTCTTTTAATTCGCGGACCTATTTCCTTTTAAGAAAGTAGATTAAGCCTGTAAGCTCCAACCCGAGCACAGCCAACGATTTAGGCGGCGGCTAAAATCATGGAGGACTTCCTCCTCCTCCTCCTCTCCTCCTCATCGTCATGATCATCGTCATAATCAATATCTGCAAAGAAATAGCTCTCTAAAAGAAGCCGGTGGGCTCATTTCTTGAAATATTATCACTCGGGTGGCGCAAAAGACGTGCGTAAAGTTGTCTACTGCGGGAAAAGAACAAAACGGAGGTGGCGTAACAGTGACTACCCTCCGCAGTACTAAAAAAAGAAAGCCAGCGGTCTGATCCTTTGTGCGGTTTTATTGCGCGGTTTTCGCGTCGACCAAAGCGCCGACGCTTTTCTGGTGCAATCATTGTGCAGGAGAACCTCCGCAAGTGCCACAGGCCTCTCGCTGAACGACCGCGGGTGGCCGAGACGGCTGGGCAAAGAGCCCTCCCAGCAGTGCCGAACATTACTTGCGAGCCGAGGGGCTTGTCGTTCCGCAAGATATACCCTACCAACACCGAAAGCCAAAGGAGGCTTTTAAAAGGAGCAGCTTGCTTCTTATAACAACCACATAGTAGCAGAAAGAACCAATGCAAGGGTCTTCAAGAGCTTCCATTGTAAGGGTGTCGCCGCGGTCACCCTGTGCGGGCTTCGGGAACTGCAGTCGACAACAGCGGCTGGCGTTGTCGAATCCCTTGTTCTCGCCTCTTCGATGACTTTATTGTATTTCTCGACCGTTGCCATTTTCTGCTTTCTCAGTTACTTCACCCGGCCTTTCCTAGTTGCGACAGCAGCGCCGTTGAGTTTTCTGGAAATGCTGTTTGAACTGCGTAAACGTCCCGCGACGAAAAAAAAAAAATTAAATCACAAGTAAATAAGGGACCTGCAATGCAAGATTTCCTTGTCGTCAGCGTCGACTCCGTTAAGCCTAGTTTATTGAGGTAGGCATTATTGAAGCACTGTTTAATCTGAGTTGATTTATTGGTAAACAAAGTATACCAATTAAGTTGGGAACAGCCTACGCCGCCATAGTCTTTCCGATTGCTGCTAACACGCCGAAGCTGTGCTAATCCGGATTTATTTGGAACCATTGGTTTTTATTTATTTGTGTAAACATAATGAATGTTGCGCGGAAGTAGTTGAGAAGAAGACTTGCTGAGATTTTTTTTTTAGTTTTCTAGATGCTCTTAAAAGAAAATAAGTCACGTCTCTTTCGTGATCTCGAATTCAAGAAGTTCGCCGAGGCGAGGTCAAGCTATACAGCTTTACACAATCGCAAAAAGTGAAAAGTGGCTTAGCTGGGGATCTTGTTACGCCATTTGGTAACGTTTTCAGGGTAAAATTATTCTGAGAGCCTGCCAATTGTACCTACGTGAACGGCGATACACCAGAATATTACAGGACTACCTTCAGGCGGCGCTTCGAGTGAATATGCCTGTTCGTTTTGGTTTCGAAACGGGAGACATATCGGAAGCAGGGGCATTCTAGAAGAGTAAATGCTGGAGTTTTTTGTACACATTTTTGTACAGAAATGAGCTTTTTTGTACAGAAGTCGATACGTACGTTGCAAAATATCTTGCAGGCATTAATTTTGCAAATGCTGCACCACCTATTGGTCGTTGTGACCTTTCGCCAAGTCGTCCTTGGGGTATTAGACGTATGATGACCTCGTGTGAATGCATGTAATATGGCACAGGGCAAACTTTCAAAATTAAAAAAAAATAATGACCTCATTGTAAATTGCGCGACTTGGGTTTTTATTACTTTTACGTGCCTTGTATATGACGGTATATCACAATGAATATTTTTTTCGCACATTGATTGTCACCGTTGGACGGCGGCCACATACAACTCATGGAACCCTTATTTTTTATTGTGACCCTTACCACCATCATAAACTGCCGTATTTTGTTACAACTCCGACGTTTACGTCAGTAATGTCCGAACTTACCAGGAAACAACAAAAAAACTGACACACGTTCTTCGCCTTGTGGTTAACGTACAACAACTTATGAGCTGTTGCAGATCCATCGAGCATATTGTACTCCTGGCGAGGGTCATAAAAAGACGCACAGAACTGCCCTGTTTTGGTGGTCGCCCAGTGGTAACTATGTAGCAGTTTGGAGCTGGAGCTCTCATCACTTACTTGACGACTTCTTTTATGCACCATCTGACGTAACGCTCTTGCCGGAGGCTTACGAGCAATGCGCTTGTTTTCCAACCCATCTGGATCACTGACCCAAGCAGCGCACAAAGGAAGGAAGGTCCTTACAGATTTCCCTGCTCGGTCGACGCGAACTCCCTGAAGACTCGAAAATGATGGCACCACAAGCGCGCGCATACGGAGTGCTCGGAGACTCAAAAGTGTATTTCACTTTCATGTCACGTGCGCTGTAAAGGAGGATCTATTCGTACGGGCGTTGTGACTGGAACGCGTTCGTGGCGGGCTTCCTGCACCAGAGGCACACTGGCCGTAACGGCATTTCAGAGTGGCCGGCTTGATATGAGGGCTAGAGACGAGTTCGTGTGCCGCATCAGAGTGAACCGCGGCCGTAGAAGTACTCCAAAGTGGGGTTCTAGGGAGCTTAGCTACCTGCAGCCTGCATGGGCGTTTTGTCTTTTTTTAAACAGCGGAGCTGTTTAAGCTTGAGCTTGGTCCGGTGGCGTTAGCAAAAATACCAAAAAAAAAAAACAGCGCCACCTGTAAAGGGTGCACCGCCACAGATAGGGTAGTTATACAGTGAAGCCGGCTTTCGCACCTGCTCGAGTGTGAGTATAGGGGAAATATGCATATGCGCGCTTCTTACTATACCCTTTTTTACGGTGATAGTCTTTCTTGGGCTACTAAAACGAAAAAAAAAATGTCGCTGCTTGCACTAGCGGTGCAAGGCTGGAGACGCTGAGGAGCTGGGGGTCGACCTAGCTCCCTTCCCTCTCAGATCCGCTGTCAGTGTGGGGGACCGACTGGAGCGGCCTTGTAAAGTCCGGCTGAAGAAGAAGAAGAAGAAGAAGAAGAAGAAGAAGAAGAAGAAGAACAAGAGAAATGAAAAGAAAAAGAAGACAAAGAGAAATGAAAAGAAAAAGAACAAGAAGAAGAAGAAGAAGAAGATAACAAAGAGAAATGAAAAGAAAAAGAAGACAAAGAGAAATGAAAAGAAGAAGACAAAGAGAAATGAAAAGAAGAAGAAGAAGAAGAAAAGAAAAAGAGAAAGAAGAAGAAGAAAAGAAAAAGAAAAAGAGAAAGAAGAAGAAGAAGAAAAAGAAGAAAAGAAAAAGAAAAAGAGAAAGAAGAAGAAGAAGAAAAAGAAGAAAAGAAAAAGAAAAAAAGAAAGAAGAAGAAGAAGAAAAAGAAGAAGAATAAAATCATGTATCCGGGTCCTAACCTAACAAAACCCAACAAAACTCTGCAAAGCCTGGGAAAACCTACCAAAACATAGCAAAGCGGGAAGAAGCAAGGTCGACCCCCAGCTCCGCTGTTTCTTCAGCCTTGCACCACTAGTGCAAGCTGCAGCAATTTTTGTCCCATCCCGCTGACAAGTAAATCTGCGTTGCAAGGACATCAGCCTAGCAATTTTTTTTTGCAAGAATATTCTCTCCTTTCTGGAAAGAAAGGTTTGTTTTGTCCGCATGGCATCGCCTAGGCCGACACACCGGATACCTGTGTTCTTTCAAGCGAAGATATTTCACACAAAAAATGAAAACGTCTGCTGAAAAGGCTGGGTGGACTCATCGATTCATTCTTTGTGATGAGTTCACTGAATTTTATGAGGCGGGGAAGCGAATTCGAATTCCGCAAGTACACCGCACAGCTTATAACCGAAAGTTTCATTCGGGAAAATGGTTTTCAACTGCACTTAACGCTCACCAGCGTACGTCCCCCCTTTTCTCTCTCTCTCGACGTGCAGCACGTACATACCTCTCGATTAAGCTTTCCTTAAGATAGGTGTATTTGCAGAACCCGACAATGGAGAGCAGTTTTCCCTGTGAAATTTACTCGCATCTTGTCCTCCCCTACTTTGAATCACCATTTAGGGAGCGGATGATATGGCACCCATTTCTTGTCATCACTTCAAGTTTCGGCCGTTAACAGAAGCACCCGCCGCGGTAGCTCAGTAGCTAAGGCGTTATGCTGCTGAGCACGAGGTCGCGGGTTCGATTCCCGGCCGTGTCGGCCGCTTTTCTGATGGAGGCGAAAAGCAAAAACGCCCGTATGCGCGAAATTTAGGCGCACGTTAGGTATCCCCAGATGGTCAAAATTAATGCGGAGTGCTCCGATACGGCGCGCCTCATCGCCTGCGTTGCGTCGGCGCGTTAGACCATACAATCAATTAGTAATAGTTAGATGCTACAAAATCAATGCCCGCGAGCTGTGCGAGCAGTAACGCCGCTTTCCCAACACATAAGTTTCGACCTCTAATATGTACGCAGTCTAAATTCTGTGATTGGGCCTAACTACATTTATGGAAATGTCCCATGAGAATACGTGCAGTCGAAATACAACTCGCACTTAGCAGGAGCATTCATCATGGCGTGGCTGAAGTGAGAGCACTCAAACAACGAGTGTCCAAAGAAAGGCTCCCCAGAGCTCCACAAAGATCCTCCCCGCCTGATGACGAGAACAGAGATTGCATTTCGGGGTATTTCGACTTCACGAGGAGGACTCGCGACGGCAGAGGTTGCAGCAGAAATCTCGAATGCTGAACACGTCTCTGCACGATGTGAAGCGCAATTTGTGCGGTGCCTGTAGCGTTGTACGGTGGGTGGCACTAGATCTGCATCCGACGGGTTGTCTTGATGAACCGGGGATTTTTCTTTCTGCCTTCTTTTTCATCTGAGTCGTTCATATTGTCCAACGCAGTGGATGACTATGGCTTTCCAGGCTACATGCACAACTAAAAATGAAACGAAGGCCGGCGAAAGTCTGAAGAACAGAAAAGTACCGCAGGAAACGTTCTTCTCGGAAACGTAGAGGCAGTATTCGGAACACAGCAAAAGCACCTATAGACTCGCCTAAGAATGTGAGAAGTAGCCGCCGTGGTGGCTCAGTGGCTAAGGCGTTTGGCTGCTGCGCCCAAGGACGCGGGTGAGATCTCGGCCGTAGTGGCCGTTTTTTTCTGATGAAGGCGAAAAGCGAAAATGCCCGTGTGCCCACTTATTGGCGCATGTTAAAATTCCCAGGATTAGTCTGTAGCCCTCCAATACCCTGCGCCCCGTGCCAAACGCCTAACATTAGTGTAATGTTAGGCTAAAGCCTAATATAAGGCGAAACGCTTGATATCAATAAAAAATTGGAAAAGTAATGTGTGACAAATAATTCAATATAGCGATGGTTTGAATTGTGATTTCTCGTACTTCCTGTCGATTCGGGCGTTTTTTCTAGAAATGTCTACTAACTTTCCATGCTTTGCGGAGTTGGTTCTCCGCACTGCTTGATTATTCGGACTTTTTTGTGTTCTCTGTGTGTATGTTTCGTCTCACCCGCTCGATTAAATGTACCTTGCGTGCGCTTGATCGAGGGGCCGTGGTTTGGCCTCCGCTCAACGTTTCACATATCAGCACATCTGTTGGCAGACGGCACCGCGTTCATTCAGTTCGTAATAAACGAGCCTACGGTAGGCCCACTGCACAAGCTCACCCCGCATATTGCCTTTCCCTCATAACGTGGCAACATATTTGAGCAGCAAGTACTCGAGAGCTGCAAGGGGAAGTGGGGAGGGTGGAAACGAGAACACAACGCGCACGGAACGCTCTCGGGCAACGCAACGACGGCAATCGAGTTAGGAAAGACCGTTCGAAGGGAAAGTCCCGTAATGGACGAGGTCCTGAGACAATGGAGCTGCGGAGCCAAGTACGCTGTTTCCACGGGGGAGACAAGGGCTGGCGACAAAGGAAGAGGGGCTTTACAATCTTGTCGAAGAACTGCCGCGATCGGTACTATCCCAGAACAGGGACGACAAAGGGCGTACGATAGAGGGATGAGGGGATGGGACGCAGAGTCGACGAGGAGGCTGGGGGAGGGCCGTTGTAAGACGGCGATTTGCGCTGAAAAATGGAGCACCCATGGCATCATTAAAGTGCTATGCGCGGAGATATTTCCAGCGTTGTCGATAAAACCAGTTGGGCTGCGACCCATCGACTATAACTCTTCGAGACTGGAGCAAGCCTTGGCCGACGAGACCATCTCTTGAATCCACCGTCTGCGTACTTAACATATAAATCTGGTGAGTGTGCGCGGGTTATTGGATTGCTTATAACTATCGAGCCGTTGTAGCATTCGGATGGGGCGCGAACAGTAGTGTTGTTCAACGAATCTTGCTCAGGAATTGTTTATATTGTTGCGCTGTTAACGAGGGTGTCCGGGAATTCATGGCCTTCATGAAAACGATTTGTCTTTTACAACAAACAACAGTCATTTGAGAACCGAGCTCAATACTGTTTCTCGCAGCTGACGAAATATCTGCTTCCGTGGTTCGTCGATCGAAATGGCGTGTTAGTTGTACTTATGAAAGTTTATGGTCCCTCTTGACAAAATGCGAGGTAGTTCATTTTAAAAGGAATCGCAGAAGTGATGTCTTGAGTTTTGGGCTGAATATTTTTGCTTGCTGTGCTCGCCTTGCTCCTACCAGGCACGATAAAAATCGTGTTGGTAGAGGGTGTGCTGCTAAAAATAACCGTACAAAGCGTCCTCGAGAAACAAGCGTTAAAACTACCGTGTCGAACAAGCATATTTTAATTTGTTCAAGTGGAAGAAATGATAACAGTTTAGCGCAGTGGAGCACACTTGTATGGCGACCAAAACGCGTGTCAGTTTTTTATAAAATTTTCAGCAATTCAATACTTTCATTTCTAAGCAGTAGCTGAATTTCTTTAATCTCGCTCAAATAAATACTTCAACAATGAAGTGTAGGTCGTACAACCAAGAAGCCAATCCCTTCAATTTAAAACCTGAATACTTTTGAAGCCGTCATTAATACTCACTTCATAGCAAAAGCACTTGTCAACAGATAACTTCACGACAAGCTCAAGTTGTTTTTCTGCTCGTGCGCTATTGAAGAAATACAATCTTTAAATCTTTACCCATGCCTTTTCATTGTAAGTTCGACAAAGTTGGCACAAGGCACAGAATGCTTTACGAACTGCTTAGTCGTTAAACATTTCTCACAGAAGCGCTTCAGCTTCGAGATTGTAGTTAACGGTCACACTACTTACAGTGAATTGTTCCCTGTTTTTTTTTTATTGAAACGTTAAATGCCTCTGTTGGCAAGGTTGCTTACGTACGGGTGTAAATGATGGCAGCATATTTATAGGAGAACATACGTCTCATTAAGACCGCTACTGCTTAGTTGCTGAAGCAAGGAAAAGCATAGAGGGATTGTACTGTGAACTAAACAAATGGAGTACGCCGATGCGTAAGGTGATGTACACAATAATGAGGTGTCGCGGTTAGAATGAGAAAACCGTTTCGAAAAGTTGAATTTCCAGCTAAAAGATGTGCTAAGGGTTGAAGCACCTGAAGAGACTCAGAGTGTAAACCGGCTAACTTCGTAGGTTAACAACGTGACTCTTCATTGACCCAAGACACAATGCACCTGTCGGTTGCAAGCGTCCGTTGAACTGGTCCTTCACATCGTTTTCTGACAAGTTTTTTAAGGTCTGTGAACCGCCTCGCGGATACAATAGTCGACAAGCCCAAGTAAGTAGGGAAGAGTGATCAACAGAAGAGAATGTTTTATTGGTGAGGTGTGGAGGAGAAGAGGTCATTAATCTTAGGTACCGCGCAGGCGCGAGCGCGTGCGTGTGACGGGCAGTCAAAGGAATACACAACGAATGTTAAATAGAACAGAAAAAAATACACAGGACACAACAAAACGTTTTGTGACCATATTGGAAAATCCCCTATCAGTGACCTAGATTGTGTAAAGGACGCCAATGTGGGGGAAGATAGCAAAGAGATAAGGAAACAAAGTGGTTTATGGCGGAGTCTTGTCAGCTGGGTGAGGGAAGATTGCCAAAAACTTTTTTAACCCGTAAGTTCAAGCAATACATGATGTGCACAAAACAATGCAACAACATTAGATATTAAATTGCAGCAGAAAACATCAGAAATGGCGGCGTGGCTGTCTCACGCTCTCAAACGTCGTCCATACTTATCGTCTTAAATGAGAAGCGACACTTGTAAGTGACGGCATGTGTTGATAAATCCTTTAGCGACAGCGATCGCTCCAGCAGGAAGGGAATGTTGCTTAGATGTCTCTCAACCGTTTAAGGCTACCAAACGGGATTGGCAGACGCCAGTGCAGTATTCAACCCATTCCTGACCCTTTGCTTGCCTTGCGGATTTGGCCGGCGAAAGCTGTAATTTTGCGATTTAAACATTTCCAAGACGCCTAAAGAAAGGAACAAAAACTAAATAGTCACACGTTTTTATTTCCTCGTAGAAAAAAAAAAAAAAACGCGTGCACGTATGTGTACGTCCGGAATACCCGGTTCCTCATGTCGAAACTCGTCAACAAGAAAATGTGTCAGTACAGACACAACAGGCCTGATGAAACCGACGTAGAGTACACAACACAACTGTCGGTGGGCGTCAAGCTATTCTGAGGGCGATCGCAGAGTGGTATGGAGGCTGACGCTGCACCCACACCGGCCTACAAGCGCCGAGGAGAATCCTAGTCTGAGTGGCAACATACGTGGACGCGCTCTTTCGATAGGTTCATTCAACATTGGAGCCACGAGTCATAACGCAGTTTTTATAAACAGATTTTATTCGATAATGCTCTTCAAGAATATCGACAAATTTTGTTAGAAAAAGGAAGCAATTTCGAGCAAATCAGCCAGAGAAACTCCGCAGGTGTTGGAAGCGTTGACTTGGTGGAGAACGCCGTGTCCGGTCAGTCGCTGGCTTATTGTCATCTGGGGTACGTTTTTTTTCTTTTGAAATTGCAATGTGGCTTGGGCATTTAAAAAGTGTTGAGATGCATTGGGCGCCCACATTTTCGTACTGCGGTTTTACTTTTCGGTCACAAATGTCGCCATTACAACACAAAATTCCTAGTGTCAGCCACACTGTACTTAAGTGCCTTGCAGAAACGTCGGACACTTTGTGCCAAAGCATCTGCGCAAAAGTCGTGATAGGCGCGCCGAGTTAGGAAGGGGGGGGGGGGAAGGGTTAAGTTTCGCTTGCTAATACCGCAGAGCACATGAGAGTATGAACATGGACGGGGATGAAGAAATCGCACAAATTTCTGATCACCTAGCTTACGGGGAGGGTTGGCTCAAAGTGGGCTCGGCGATTATCTCAGCCCTGGGATAAACGCAGCATGGTGGTTAATGTGCGAGGCGATTACGGTGAGGAAGAATGTCACTGTTCCCAAAGAAAGCTACTTATCAGTGAAAAGGACCCTTGAGCTTCACGGGCAACCTTATACTATTGTTTGTACCATCAGAGTTGTCTCCGTACGAGCAAAAGCGCAGCCAAGTTCTCGCCTGAAGGCCACGTCAAGGTTATACGTGATAAAACAATCATGGCGCCGATTTTTGTTAAGATTTGGTAGATTTACTTCTTGGCCTATCTCGCATCGACGTAGACGACAATCACTATGACGACGATCTTTTGCATAACAAGTACTGTGACCTTTGACACCTTTCCGTTATAAGCCGCCGCTTCAAAAAGCTTGCCGCCAGGCCACAGATCATCGCCAAAATGACTAAATAAAACCTCCCTAAATACAACGAACAGTCCATTTGACTTTATAGAGCGGAAGCTCTACTACGCCATGTCTCGCAAGGTCATCATCGCGTCGCAATGACCTTGATTTACCGGAGCGCAAGTATGGCAGGTGTGACGTTACGCCACGTGACAGCCACGGAGAAGCGTTGCTGCTGCGCTCTCTCACAGCCTCACCACTGCGGTGCCAGGCGATTATGCGCTGGTTTAAAGGCTGCAAGCGACAGGCTGAATTAATTCATCCAGTAGATATAGCTATGCAATAGGCTTCGAAATCTCAAACAAACGTACTTCACACGCCACAAAACCTTCTTCGTCTGCATTCAACAAAAAGACACACAGTATCAGATTTGCAATAAAGCCTCACTTTTGTGAAACATTGTGTGCATTTGTCGTTGCAAAACCAAGCAAAACAAACGTTTCGTTCGGAATAAGTATAGGTTGATTAGTGTTAAGCCTGACACATTTCTGTTTTCATTTCCTTCAAATCTGAAAAAAAAAACTGAAAATTAACACGATCTCTTATGTCATCCCTAAGACAACTTAACGGCAAAAGCCCTGAGCAGCGACGTATGAAACACAAAAAACATGATTTACCAGGCGTTATTTTCACATCCACCGTCGACATATGCTTTTTCCCCTCCCGGCGTGAATATTTTATTGGAAACCTTTGTATTGACGTCCCGAACATCGCTTTTATAATTATCCACGTTAATTAAAGTTTGGATGCGTTCTTCCCACGCTCCCTTCTCATGCGGAGCACTGGCGTGGACGGCCACATCTCACTACTGCAGGGATTACGCTCGCGCTAAGGAGTCCTCGTGCCATGGAATACTTCATGTGTATATATTATTTTTAAGTGATTTCTGCTCGGGACTGGTTTTGCTCACGGTCGACTGAACGAAGAGACATATAAAACTTTCACTCGAGGCCGTAGCCAGAAATTTTTTGGGGGAGGTTATGGGTTTTCTGAAGGAAGCAGTTTTGCGTGAAGGAACACCAAGTCTCGCTTACGCGCTGTCTAGAAATATAACTTGGCGAAGAAGCATTGGTGTAGAGGAAGACCCGTCAGAGTACCCACACTTGAGCTTTCGTTTTTTTTTTTTTTTGGTTCAGCATTTACCGATATGCCAAATGGAAGGCTGGGGAGGGATGCAGGAGCAAGGATAGCAATGGTGGAAATAATTTCCAGAAAATAGCGCCTGAAAATAGCAAGAACGAGTGGAACACGATTACAACGAATCAGGGCGCCAGCGAGAAGCGACGGCAGAAAAATGGGGCTGGCTTCTCGCCCGATATTACATTTAGAAAACGACACACTGTCCATTTTCAAGACAGATGTACGGCTGAGCGCGTCGTGGCTTCGAAGTAAAGACGCGACGCACTGGGACAAATGGCGGGGCTTCGTAGAAACAAAGATAAAACGCATGAGCAGCTGCAGACAAGGACGTTCTTCGCTTAGAAGGCACAATCAGGGATTGCCACATGTGACTTGGTGTAACTAAGATTCGTTGGCTACCAAAAATATCGCATGTGAGTGGTAACAAGAAGGCTTGAGACTGGGGTTCAAATAAATTTTTAACTTTTTAACAATGGTGAACTGGCAAGGCGTCTGCGTTCTGCTCTTCACGTCCAAATCGTTTCGACCGAGAAATGAAGCGCTCCTCAGCAATGAACGGTAACACCATGCATGGGCAAATAGATTTCAGATGGCGCTCAATCTGCGGATGGGCAAAGGCCAAATTCGCAGGGTCTCCTATGTATGTTATCGCTAAGACCATCTGAAGGCGAAAGACTGAGTGGCGATGCGTGAAAGACAGACATATCCTTTGCTGCGGGTCACATTATTTTTGTTCCCCGTTCTGCGATGACTCCCGCCTGTTTGGACACGTTGACCGGGCAGTTGACGAATTCGTACGCGGGTACTTCCTCTAGCGGAGCTATTTTCCCGTCCACCGTCGACAATCTTTTCTCCTCTTCCGTTGTGCCGATTTTTTTATATTGATATGTTCGCAAATTCGCGTTGTCATCCACATTTTATTACTTGATATGTTCAGTGCAATTAACCTCGTTAATTGGCTGCGCTATGAATCGGCTTAATTAGTCCGCTTGATTGGCTAGGTCATCACCAAGACTTCGCTATAAATCGCTGGAGGCTTCCAGAGGCTCAACGTGTCTTTAAAGCCAGAGGCGTTGCATAGCACGCGCTTTTGTAGCGAGAGCTACACTGGACGAGGTTGATACGTTTTGCGTGGCTACTGGAGAGCCGTGCTGCGCATGCGCGAGGAGCGCTGCCGTCTCACGGCGCACAGCTGGCGCGCCGGAGCCGCCGCCGCCGCGACTCGACTGGATTGGATTGGATTGTAAATCGTTTTAGCAGCAGTAAGCATGATCATAAGCTATTCCTAGACAACCAGGAAACCTAAAAATAACCCGCTGAACCTTACCTCATGCTACGTATATCCTGACATAGCCGAGCTAAGCCACTGCTAATTTTTTTTTACAATGCAATTAACCGTGATCCTCTGCACCTGCCTGCAGTATGCCTGGGGGCCGTGTCGACCGCCATGGCCCTGTTCCTGTCCCCCGCGGTGGTGGGCGCGTGCCGACGCAAGAGCACCCGCATGGTGGCCGTCCTCGGGGGCCTGGTGGCCGCGCTGGGCTGCCTCTTCTCTTCGTTCGCCTCGCAGTTCCACCAGCTCTTCTTCAGCTACGGCATCGTGCTCGGCTGCGGAGTCGCCATGACCCGCGACACCTCCATGTTTATGGTGGGCCAGTACTTCAAGAAGCGACGCGAGCTCGTCGAGCTTCTGCTGGCCGCCGGCACGGGGCTCGGCGTCGCGGTCGTGCCCATCTTCATCGTGGAGTGCATACGGTGAGGGGGCGGAGCTTAAGGGAAGGATTCGTATTGACCTTTCACCCTTTTACCCCTCCAGACCATGATGATGATGGTCTGGGTTTAAAAGCGCAAGGCCAACATGGGCAAAGAGCCCCAAAGACAAGGCTTTTTGATGATCACTCAAATGTACAATTAAATAGTAAATTATCTCAGTAAAAACAAACGTGAAATGATTTAAAAGCCATGAAAATGGCAGGTGTATAGGGCCAGGATGATTATGCATTATATGAAAGCAGCTGTAACAATTTGACGTCGGTTAAAAACTGAAAAACTCGCTTAAAGCAAAACATTGCCTTATTAGCCAAAACGTATGATGGGTGTAGCGGGATATGTTTTCTGTATAGTAAGGAAAATTTTAGTGTCGTGTGGTGTCGAGTGCCTTGCATGTAATTAGGATGCAAGGCACCCCTCCAGACCAGCAGAGCTGCATAAAATGCACATCCTACACATGGTTAGAGTACGTATTCGTATATATTTCTCTCATCATTTGGTAATGGTAGTGACCATGGCTTTGTGGTTACTTAACGGAACTCGGAAGGACTAGAACTTTTATTGTAGCAAAGAACTGTGGGCTGTCCATTTCTGCGACGTAGAAGCTTCTGTATGGACAGCAGGTGAAAATGCCACAACTTTTGCAACTTCGCTGCGAACTACCAAACTATGCAAACTAAAGGAAAATTGCTGTAACGACACAGTCGTCCTAGCGGCTAATTTTCACCTACTTTGTTGCAGGGGAATTTTGATAAAACAATGGTTATAGCCGCTTTCGGTAACCATATTCTTCCTGTATATGCTCATATATTGGCATCACTCAGTAATTCTCTAACGTATACAGTTCCGCTGTGAATTAACTAATAATGAAGAGTGAATCTTGGCGTAAGAATAGAGTTGATTTGGCGGCCGATTGCCTTGCACTTTTTGTTGGGAATCTTTCAACAAAGTAAGATAAACAGGCATTTTTTATACAACCATGGTCCTAAGGTAGATGCCACGCATTGACAGCAATCGGGAATTTCGTAGCGTTTAAAACGAACTAAGTAATTATGACAAATAAAAGAAACTATCGCCTTAGCGCTCCATTGTCATACTGTTGTTTTTGGGAAAGTTTTTGATGATGATGATGATGATGATGATGATGATGATGATTGTCGGATGTTTATGGCGCAAGGCTAACTAGGGCGAAGTAGTGGTAAAACGTGTATTGAAAACGGGAGACCGCTGGTCTAAACAGGGGAAGGGAAAGGGGAGAGGGTAGTAAAAGCGCTGGGGCAGTAGTGAAGTCCTTGGCTTGCACTGCGTAAATTCTTCTTCACGCTTATGAAGGTTCATTTCTTTTCAGCTTCCCGCTTCAAATGAGTCCGTCACAACTGTTGGGCACGCAAAATAGTCCATTGTGAGTAGGACCGGTGAGGTCTCCGCTCAGACAACTCGTGCCAGACCGCTCTTTAGAGAATAAAGTGCCATTTGGTGGATTAATTTTTTGTCAAGTTGTTGGGGATCGCGGTGCAGTTGTGGTGACTTGAATGTTCGGTGTTTGGCAAAAGTAGGACATGACCACACGAGATGAGTGAGGTTTGCTGAGGTACTTGTGTGACAGTGTGGGCATCTTGGGGGCAAAGAGCGCCAAAAAAAGTGGTGAACAAACAGAGATAAAAAGGTAAGTGCTACAGCCGATAAGGAACTACAATGAAGATGGCCGGTGTAAAGGGCCGGTTTTTGATTTACATGGTATGATATTAGCTGTGAAAATGTAATCTTCGACAAGTACTTGGAAACCCGATTAAAAGATATCGCGGCATCGTCAGACAAGAAAAAGGAGGGTGAAGGGGAACATGTAGTCTGTAAACTTCGTAAAGTTTCCACGAAACAACAGCTACATCCGTTTCCTCTGAGCATTTATGATAAAGTTGGCTTTCTCGAAGGGCGTTTTTGCTTCCTCAATGGAAACATTCACGGAACTCTACCAATTTAAAGCTTCGCTTTAAAGCGTAAGTAAAACTACAGAGAGAAATTGCAGCTTTAATTACTTACTTCCCAACAAACCTGGCATCGTTGGCCGTTGAACAAAAGCCGAGACAGCTACGAAACGCGTGATCTTTCCGTTAAAAGTAAAAGTTGTTTAGCCTTCAGCGCCCGTTAAACCTCCTCCCCATGCAAGATCGAAGAAAGAAACTCGAAGGGCTGGTGGAAAACAGCTCCTCCCCCGGGCACCACAGATACTTGTGTTTCGGAATGGCTACTGTGTGGATTCGCTCAACGGAGCCTGGCTGACGCACAAATTGCGAGTTCACGCTCGCAATTACCCGATAACAGCATTGAGCAGGCACGCGTGGCGGGTGCGATAAAATTACGCGTTGGCTGGGTCCGTCATTAACTTCCAATGGCATGGAACAGTAAAACAAATCGACGGGGCGACTGGGTGCGCCGCCAGGCTCACGTGGGATGGTGGCGAAAGAGAAGTCGCCGCGATCGACTGCACCCCTGGCTCCTATCGCTATTGCGCGAGCATATGCTGAGAGTCATTATTGTTAATGGTGTCTTAGCAGGATGCCGTGTGTCCCGTACAGGGGATCTTCGATTGGATGATGCCGTGGGCTTCTCAAAAGCAACGTAAATGTTACTCTACAGAAATAAATTAGATCACATTTGACTGCTCAGACGATTACATATCCGAGGGAATATTTATTTGAGCCCGTATCGTTGATAACTATCAGTCGCAGTTGTAATACTAACACATGAAGCCGCCGCTCCTAAGCATTCCACCAGCGTCACAAAGCTACATTGAAGCGGCCAGTGGTATGCTGGGCCACTATTACAAAACTGTAGTCCTCCCAATTTTCATTAAGCTAATTAACTGAGAAGAATGCTAAATCGCAAATTACAAACAAGCCTGTTTTGTTTCTTGCGCTCGTTTGGACTGGTTCCCGCGCCGTTTTGTGTCGCGAACGCGTCTGCCTTCGTTGTCCAACCACGTTCACAGCATGAATCAGGGATAGTTTTTTTCGATTGAGCACAATGGCCAAGTTGCAAGTGGGGACGGTTTATTCAGGAGGCTTTCGTTGAATATTCCTCTAGAGCCTTTTGGGTTCATGCTCCTCTGTTCTGAATGTATGCGCCAACCAGTCCCTGTGTTTCCCGATTAGGTGACAACAAAGTTAAAGTCACCCATTTGTGTCATGGTGGCTGCCACGCAGGCTGCATATTCCGCGAGCCTCTCGAATCTCCCGAATGGGTTAGGCGATGTTGTGTCGATAGACACATTTTGGCATTGCCTGAATGTACATTGCGTGAATGTAAATTATAGGCTCACGTAGCGTTGTTGCCACGCAGAGTGCGCATTTCAGCGGTGGCTTAGCTTTAGGAGTGGATGCGTGTTCGAGATACACTCCGCACCTTGTGGGATCTCCGGACAAAATACTACATATTTGTTTATAGAAAGGTGTGTTACATATATGTATAGGGCATTATGTATGTGTTACGTGTCTTATCTCGTTTGCTTCTAAAACCTGCAAGGGCAGCTTTTACCATGGAAACCACATGTTTCTGGGAAATAAAAACCAATAATGATGGTGATTACTGCGTCAATATGTTGTGGGGAGGATACGTTTTTTTTACAGATGATAGTCTTGCTTGGGCTACTTTAACAAGAAGATTTTGGTCTGTCTGTCTGTCTGTCTGTCTGTCTGTCTGTCTGTCTGTCTGTCTGTCTGTCTGTCTGTCTAGAGATTCAGCCCCCGGCGAAAGTCAAATATAAGCTGCACAATAGGTTTATATACCCACCGCCAAATCTAGACGTCTACGTCCGGTTGCAATGTTCATACTTGTCAATATTGTTGAACTAGAACACAACATTACAAAAATATGCGGCAGAACATAAATTCATAAGTGATATTTGGAGTGTTCCTTTGCAACAAATTTATGGATGCTTGATTCAAACGATATACTGCATATACTGCATAAAAAATCACTCCGTCGCCTGATGTCGCCTGCGCCACTATAGCTTCTAGCGGCATTTTCAGAAATCAAACGGAAACAGTTATGAAAGGTTCCACTAGATAGGTTCCACATTCCGCTTGGAACGCACGTGGACTACGGCAACGTGGTTCTATAAACGTTGTAGTAGGGCGCCTCGATTCACGCGCGCCTCCGCCGTACGGCAGCGATGGCATCAAGGCACCTGACCTGGAGCAGTGGAACGCGGTAACTCTAAATTGACTTGAGCAAACCTCTAGCGTGTTTACCTTGGATGGAGCGCGAAGGACGAGGAGCAGCATGAGAGGTGAGCGGGAAAGCGAAGAAAGAATTTACTTTGCAGATGTTGACGAAAGACTATCGTCTTTTGTCGACGTTTGCAACGTAAGGAGCAGATACGCGGCCAATTTTTGTTCCATGTAACAAAACAAAGGAACTTGTGGTGGAGTGGCTATGATTACCACTTCAGCAGCAGAGCGGCCTCGGTTTAATCTCCGAATCTTCCGAAGTCTCATAAGAGTATTGTTCTTAATGTCTGTGGTCGTCAGCGCATGCACCGCGATACCGGTGACGATGGACACATGGCGATAAAAGGCAGAAACGCATGCCCGGTGACGGATGACCGCCGAGAAAAAGCACTATCTGCAAAAATTCTTTGTAATGATCTCTTGAATGCGGTCGTCGGAAGAGGGAATGAGGGGACAAAGGGTATACGCTCCTGCCCCGCGCTGCTCGAGCCCATTCTTTGCCTCCGAATTTCTTTATTCCGTCCCTCCATCGAGTCCTTCTGCTAGACCCGTCCCTCGGGTTACACTCTGTCACCCTTGTAGTCCACCAGGTGTCATGTCGCCTGATTACTTGTCCAGCCAAAGTTCATTTCTTTTTCTTTACTTGAACTATGATATCATCTACTCTGGTTTATTCCCTGATCCAGGAAGCTCGTTTCCCCTCCCTTATCGTTACTGCTATCATTCTTCTTTACATGCCCCACTGAGACGACCTAAGCTTGCTTTCAAGTTGTTTAGTAAGGCGCCAAGTTTCGACTTCATATGTCATCACCAGAAGGACGCATTTGTTGAATAGTCTCCTTTTCAGTGGTAGGGTAGCTTTCTTTTCATTATTTGGGAGTGTTTACTGAGTGCACCCGAGTCCATACCAACTCTTCTCCGGATTTCTTTCTCGTGGTGGGGATCAGCACAAACGACCTGACCGAGGTAGTTATAATCTTCTACTTTTTCTAGCGTTTCGTTACATATGCTGAACAGGGAGCTTTCGGCATGCTTTTTGAACATTACATTTATTTATACTTATTTCGCCCCACGGCCTTTCTTTCTGAATTTAGTTCCTCAAGCATTTTTGGCAGTGTTCTGTATACTCGTTTAGCAAGACTATGTCGCCTGCAAACCTCAAATGGCTCAAGTATTCTCCGTTTATCCGTAATGCTGTGTTTTCCCAGTCAAGCTACCTGAATACCCCCTCTAGACAATGGAGGAACAGAATGGGTGAGGTGGTATCACCCTGTCATACGCCCTTACCAATCAGGAATTTGTCGCTTGTCTTGTGAACGGTTATCCTGCGTGCCCGTACATCGTTCATATATGTCGTCTAGGAGTCGTGCAGATCTCTATTACCTGGTATTTCAGTGCTTCCTGCACTGCTGCGGTGCTCACTGAATCAAACGCTTTTTCGTGGTCATGAAATGACATGTGAAGGGGTTTATTATACTCTCTAGAATTTTCTGTCACTTGAATGACGACGTGGATGTGATCCATAGTTAAGTATCTTTTCCTAAATACAGCCTGCTCTCTGGGTTGATGGGACTCTAGGCTGTTACTTATTCGGGTAACTATTACTTTGGTAAACAGCTTGTAGGCTGATAAAAAAGTGAGGGTAGGCTGATGGGTCTGTAGTACTTAAGGTCTTTGGTGTCCCTTTTCTTGTGAATCAGAAGTTTGCTTCCGTTTTTCCAGGCTATGGGCACTTTTAAGGTTTTTAAGCATTCTGAAAATAGGGCAGCAAGCTTCTCCAGCACAATATCTCCTCCCTGCTATAAAAGCCCCACGGTTATGCCGTCATTTTCCTATTTTCATGCCCCTGAGAGCCTTTTCAACTTCTTCTTTGGTGATTTGTGGGGCTTAGCAAGCCAAGCCTGTACGCTTAGTAGCTTCCCCTCATCCAATGTCGCTGGCGCATAGCCTGGTGTAAAATCGTTCCACTACTTTGATTATCTAGTCTATGTTGTGTGTAATGTTACCCTGCTCGTCTCTGATTGCGTACATTCTGTCTTTGCCTATAGCTAGCTTCTTTTTTGCTGTTTCCAGTGTTCCTTCAATCACTGCAAAGTTGTGCGCACAAATTCCGTTCGTTTTACTTCTGTTAATCAATTTCGACAGCTCGGCTAAATCAATCTAATCCGCCGGCCTCGACAGTTTCGTGTTCTTACGTTTCGCAATTACTTCCTTCGGTTTCTGAGATAGCTTTCCCGTTGGTGTCTTACAGGATACTTGTCCCAAAGCTGCTGCTGATTCTATGATTGCTGTTGTTAGGTTGTCCTGGGATGACTAAAGAAATTTCTCTATTGTGTGGACAAGCCTACATTACCTACGTATTGTTTCTCTTTGTATGTCTTTGTATTTTTAGGGGTATGAGAAGTTGGCTGTTTAAGGGCGAGAAAGCAGATGGCCACGCCGCGTAAGCTTAGTCGGTAGTTTGGGATGCAAAAAAAAAAAGCTTTTTGGTAGTAGTCGTGCATCCCCCCTCCCTATGCCAAGTGATGGAGCTCAACAAGTGCCATACCACTCCCAATAAATTTCTCTCCCCCCCCCCTCCTAGCTCAGACATTTTTTTGGGGGGCGGGGGGGGGGGGGGGTAGGGGTGGATGGTCATGGCTTTCCAGCCCTTCCTCCCGCTCTCATAATAGGCCAGTGCTTAACGAAATGGGTTTGAAAATATGACACGTACCAACATACGTTATCGTAGGGTCCTTTATTACTTTTGCAAGCCCATAAGGGGTCTCTGGCACGCTCGTGGTTAAAAACCACTGCGTTAACGGATCCCCCCCCCTCTTATTGTCAGCACCCCTATTTGAGTACAGTTGAATCTCGTTTTAACGAACACTGATATAGCTAATTATCGGCTATAGCGAACTAAATACGATCTTGGGTTGGTCACGCTTTATTTCAATGGCACTTATTCTTTTATAACGGAACTGGTACTGAGCCGCGCACGATATCGGATATAACAAAGAAATATTTGACCAGGAGGCTGAGAAGCTACTTGGAAAAATCCTCCGGCATCCGCAACTGCAGAAGTATAAAAGCCTTTTGATTGTGGACACTGTGGAAAACTCAATCCTGCTCAGTGCTGTGAGTAGCCACCAGATGAAGATCACATCCTTCATCAAATAAATAAACATGCTTGTTTTGTCAAGGGAACCTTGTTTTGTTGTAATTTCACGTACTCATGTTCCGGCTCATTAAGCTGGAAATGCAACAAGGAAAAACGTAAGGGTTTCCTCGTTTATAGTGGGTTGGAAGTCCGAAAAATTCATTTTTGGATTACTACTTTTGCGCGGGCTGGATTGTCGATTTGTAACAGCCGATTTTTGCCTATGCTGTTATAACGAATATCGGATATAACGAACTATCTGCTATCCCGATACTACTTTGCTATAACGACGTTCGACTGTGCTACTGACTAAGAACTAACGCGATAGGCAAAGGTCGGGTCATGGGTCAGAGTTAACGGTTGCGGGCTGTGTGCGCAGGGCCATGGGCTGGCGGCTGGGCCTGCAGGCGCTGACGGGTGCCGTCCTGGTGATGTTCGTGCTGGGCGTCTTCTACCGGCCGGCGTCTCTGTACCACCCGCAGCGGCGCGCCATCCTCCACCTGAAGAGCATGCAACGCCGCTCGAAGGCCAAGGACAGGGCTGCGCAGGCTGCCGATCGACCACCGTTCATCGACTACGCAGTGCTGCGCTCACGCACCGTCCAGATTCTAGTGGCTGGAACTGCCCTGGCCGCTTTCGGTGTCACGACGCCGCTCATTCTTCTAGTGAGTCGCTGCTTTGTGGCCATTAACGAGAGTTGCAGTGGTGACTCGTAAGTTACGAAGAAGTGGTGACTAACGACGCATACGACTCGGGTATAAAGTGAGAAGAATTACCTTTCGAGTAGTTTTTTTTTTCATTCCTGGTTGTCTCACAAAAAGAAAACGGCCTTTTTTTTTGTGATTATTCGAGCGGTATGCGTTTCTCTCAATAAAAATAGCGGAAAATACACCCAAAATATTTGTTCCTTTTCTTATTATGCCGTAATTCACAAAAACAGCTATCGAAGATACTGTTTCGGAGCGCGTGCTCTTAGCCAGCATTTCTACGGGAAGAAGGGAGCAGCTCGAACTCCAACATCAGGCAATCTAATGGTCCGAGGCTGTAAACGACGAGTGGTGAAGGGATAAAAATTTCGTCTTCCATACCAGGCGGAGTTACGAACGCCGGGGCACATTTCAAATTTGAATACGTCCGCGAGAAATGTTCCTATCTTCAAGAAAGAAAGAAAAACCTACAGTAGCGGTCACATTATCCGAATAACCACTTTTTGAAGTTGGCTCAGCACGTGTTATTCTTGAATGAAAAGCAATTTAGGGCTCCGCAAAACTACTTTCAAACGTAGCCACTCTACCTTTTATAACTGTTGGGGAAGGTTTTATTTGTTCCGACAGCGTGTGTATAGCTACCATCACTTGGCGTGTAAATGCACTCGGCGACGAAGTGTTTCACACTTTGGGTTTTTGTAACACACACGGAAACTCTTCAATGACTTGTATAAAGCTGGCCACCATTTTTCGCTGCTGTACGTATTTACGCTTAAATCGACCAATTCTACGACTGAACTATGCATGCTAGGTTGAGAGACGGTTGAAAAAGTTACTATCGCAATTTTCTGATCCCATAATGACGTGACAAGTGACAGACAGCGGCTGTGCCCTTATTGTTCTCAGTGGATTGCACACTTCCTTGCTTATTATACATTAATCAAGCTTGAAAGCGCGTGATGATGATCCAAGTGCCACTGCGCCAAATGTTGTCTTTAATGTCACCCGTGGCCGTAATATGATTTGTAACTTTATCTGGTGTAGAAATAAAATGCCCAGTATAAATTGTGGCGCACCATAAGCAGCTGACCAACGAGTATGATAAAGAAGGTCACGTAGATGCAAGGAAAGTATCTTCGGCCTATTTTGGTCTAATAAAAGTGTCCAACAAGGTGCCTCGTTCTGCTGGAAGATTTTTTTCTCTTCGGCTTCTAAGCAAGCGGGGAGTTTCTACGCACACAAGTAAGATGAATAAACGAGGGAATCTTCTGACTTAGGGTTGAGACAATATGATAGCCGGCAAGACAAAAAAAGAAAGCAACTCGAAAATGGGATTTTAGTGCGGCGCTGTGATCAGCAGAGTGCTATGATCAGCAGAGTGTGATCAGCAGAGTGACGGCCAGAAGATCTGTACGATCTTGTGGCCGTCAGTGTCTTTAGTTCTAATGTTGCGTATTGAAATATTGCATATCCACGTTGCTAAGTTCAAAGGTGTTAAAAAGGGTACATTAAACACCACTTATAGGAAGAGTTGGAGACGTGCTGTGGTTCTTCACTGACGCCAGCGACGTAAGGGGAATTGCATTTAGAATGAAAGGGTATAATTGTTCTTACGCGAGAAAAAACTGATAGCGGTAGCCACTTGCCCTGATATCCAATATACCCAGTCATTGAGGGTCTGAACCGTTGCGGAGAGAGTTGTTTCATCCGACGGACACATGGAAAGGTTTTCGCACCAACACACGATTTCACGTAAAAGTGACCGTCACTGTGGATCTGTAATTTTTGCCAGGAAATTTTCTGCGGCAAAAAGTGGGTCTCGTCCTTGTAATTTCGCAGATGCAGCTTGGCGAACAAGAGGGCATCGACCGGTCATCCTTGCTGCTCCTGCAGGCCTTCCTAGGAATCGCCAGTGCACTCGGCAGCGCGGCTTTCGGCCTCATCGTCATCAAGAACAGCGTGCAGTGCTTGATCGCGCGCCAGTACTTGTGCCAGGCAGCCGCCTTCATGATCAGCGTGTCCCTGCTCGCCTTCACAGCCCTGCACCAGTACCACGGCTATCTGCTCTTCGTCTGGATATACGGCATCTTCCTGGGCGGATACCAGTACTCTCTCAAGATGTACACTCTGGAAAAAGTTCGCGCGAGAAACTTTGCCAAGGCGTGGAGCTTCGTGCAGTGGTCCCAGTCATTGCCCATTCTCGTGGGCGTCCCGCTGGCGGGACTTCTCAACCAGCAGTTCGGCAGCCGCACGGGTTTTTACGTGGCTTCCGCTTTCTCGTTCCTCGGGGGGCTATCTCTCTTTTTCATCGACTGGCACAAAAAGCGGGCTCGCCGTGGGCAGCAGCGGTCCGACTGTCGCCGTTGTTCGGACGTCCTGCCGCCATCTGCGGCCGGTGGCGGCGCCGGCGCGTCTTCGTCCCGTCGCTCTTCCCTCCAGGACTCGCTCTGCCACGAAACCAGGCTTCAGCAGCGAAGCTTCACCTTCAGCAACTACGCCGACCTGAGGCGCCAGGAGCTGACCTGCATCTCGGAGGAGGCCATCATGGACAATTTCTTCGAGGACTTTATTGACGACTGCATAACGTCGTGCAACAAAGAGGAGAAGTACCTAATGCTCAGTGAGTACGAGAACAACCTGAACAAGACGCAGGAGACTCTGGAGCGCCGCATGAGGGGCGTGCGTCGAGCCTCCATTTTACTGCCGTACAAATACGATCAATGCCCCAGCTGTCTGCGGCTTATGCCGGTGCAAGCTAACGGAGAGCCGGCGCCCAGGAGTTCGCCGAGGAGAATGCAAAGACCGTCCGTGGATGTCATCGAAGAGGTCACCACTTCCCTTTGACGTCTGGATTGATTAACTCGGAACTACGCCAGTATGTTTCCGTGGGATTCGTCATGTTCTGTGCATAGATGTTACCACTGTGGAGATGTTGGCAGCATGGCATTGACAGCAACGCAGGACAGCAGCGGTGTGGACATTGTTTATGGTATTCCACGCATCCAAAATGAGACGCAGCTCAACGAAAGTCATCGAGTTTGTCACAAGGCCTCTTTCATGGCTTCTGGATTGACGGTGAACTGGACAACTGTAAAGAACACTCGAAGCAGTGTCTTTCTCGTGCCGTGGTTAAATTGTTTTGTAAGCTTTCGAAGTTTTTAGCATTGAGCACGTGAGATTCTTATGTTAATGTGTTGTAGCTCGCATAGTACCGAACGAAGTGTCAAAACGGTTAAATGTGAATCTGTGTCACCATTTCAGCGGCTTTGTGGTACTTAGAAAGCGTTTTATGGAAACGCAGTCTCTTCCGCGATGAAAAACGAAGTGAGAAATACAGCTTGTACGACTTTTTTTGAGCTACTTAGGTGCTAGAGTTCTTCGGTTATCGCAGTGAGCACTTTCAGAGTTACTTATTCGTGCGTTCGTAGTCTTAGGTGACGTTGCCTATCGGGAAAGTGTTGTAACAGCCGAGGGAGCTCGGCTTTTTGTACAGAATGAGAGAATTTTCCTCCTGTCTTTCTGCCATGGTATAACATTCTTGAAGGCTGTATAACATTGTTTTGTTTTGTGGTCATTGTCTATTCTTATTATTTGTTACGTCGATCTGTTTGGAACAGTGCAAATATAGAATGTCGAAAGGCAAGTTTTAGATGAAGGCAAATAAGTGCATGGTTGTGATTTAGCGCGCACGTTAAAGAGCGAAAGAAAGTTTGTATCTTCGTCGGACCTACTCAGTGACACCACTTTGAGCGTTCGCCCACAAGCTTCGTGGTATTTCTTACACATAACTGCAATGTTCATGTGACTGTCACGGCGATTGAACGCCTGCGAATAACTAATAGTCAAAAACATTCGCTCAACGTGACCTATATTTCACAAAGTGTGTGCTGTAGAGCCTGCAGTACGCTTGTTTCTGCGCTTAGGAGCAGTGTCCGCGGGCTTTTAAACGACAGGTCGCAGGTTCTTTTAATTGTTGTAATATGACCGAAGTGTATTGGGTATCGCAGAAAATGTTCGTGGACGCATGAAACATCGCTATGCTGTGGTGTAATGCGCTTCTTACACATTTCTAGCCGCATCGGGCTTCAACAACAACACAAAAAGAGTATCGTTTACGTTCAGCTATAAACAGTGAAAATAGCTATAGAGTGCCTTCCTTTTGGAGATGTTGGTCGAACTCAAAAGTGTAACAGATGAACGAAAGTCCCATACAAATATGTTAGGTGTGAGGAACTAAAGCAGACGAGTAAATAACTGAGCCGATCTGCAAGCACAGAAAAAAAAAAACATTTACATGTGAGAAATTCTCTCTCGAACTACGTGCTGGCCACAAAATATATCGCCGTAATCATCCACCATTATATGGTATGGGTGAACGGCACTGTATACTGTCATAAAATTACGGAGTAATAATGGCATCTTGCACAAAACTGATGTTGTTTTGCGGAAGGGAAGTGGACTACTGTGAAAATCAATGGGGATTAAATTTTTGTTTACCGCGGACCTGTTGCGCAATCAGAATAGTGCTATGCTATGCGTGTTCTTTCGGCTGTAACGTTTGGGTGCCTCCGTATTCGAACCCCGTTGTGCTTCAAGCCTGTGGCGCAGTTTAGGGTCCATGTTTAGGCACAAACGAAAATATTCATACTCTTTAGCAAGGTATTCAGGGTCTATAAAGTTGATCCGCAGGATCCATGGGTTGTTCCTTTCGGCCTAAAGTGACTGCAAATCTTAAAGTCCTGACATTTAGAAGCAGCAGTTTCGTATATCACACAACCATGAAAAGAACAAAAGTCTACTGTCAACCACTGTAGTGAAGAGTTGTACAGTAACGCTTTGAGTGTGGGCGAAATAGGTCTGCCCTCATATTGTGGTTCTGTATTTGGCCCCTGTTATTGTCAAACAAAAAGTATGAAACAGAAATTCTAAGGGCTATACTGAGAACACGTGAAGAGAAACACTCGCAGCAGACTGATGTGGCACAGTGTTTTTTTTATATGTATTTTAAAAGTAGGTCGAAGGTTGCTGTGCAAGCATTGTATTAAAAAAAGGAAGACTCGTCTTTTGCTTGACTTTGCTATATGCTAGCAATTCTAAAAATACTTGATAACATGGTCTTAAGCAATATCAATTTCATTTTGGTTTCATGGCCATAAGGGCATTACACGTTGTCTAGTTAAGGAACCTATGTAGCTCTTCAATAACAATGTCTTATCTACTGGAAGCGCTGGCACGCGTAGACAATTATGATTGCTTTTTTTTGTATTACACTCGCAGCTTTATTTATTTGACGCAGCATTAGCCGACATCCATGCACTGCGACTCATACATGATTTGGTTGGTGGTGTTTTCGCGCGAATAAACTGGTTCTTTGAAATATCCCGTTTACAGTCTGGCATTTTTACGGTTTGAGTTGCCTTCATTACGTCAACTCAACTTCCCGAGACAACGGGGCAAGCAATACACGGCATCGCTATATCTTTCCAGTACTTAGCTTTTTGCTAACTACTAAGTAACAACACAGCGCTTCTGTGTGGCTTCTCCCTGGCGGCAACGTGCGTCCGCAGGGGTCATCACGGCCATGTTGATGCACACCTTACAAGCGAGCGATGCATAATACGCTTGCTTCGCCATTGCGACGCTGTCGTGGCGTTTTATGGTAGTGCAGACCTCAGCGCGTCAGGAGGGAATGCCCGCGCTAGGACGCGGGTTCGATTCCCGGCCGCGGCGGCCGCTTTTCTCGGAGCCCTCCACTACGGCGTGCCTCATCGCCTGCGCTTCGCCGGTGCGTTAAACCCAACAATCAATCGGATGCGCGCGCGAAACCGGGATTGGGGCTTTCCTCCTCTCCACCGCCAGCTCCGCGCGCTGCCCGCGGCTCGCCTCCCTCCGGCGAACGCGTGCTGTCTTCCCCTACGATGACAAATGCAAGAATGGCGGCAGCGCCGGGCACGTGCCATTAACAGGGAAATTGTACTTTGAAACAAGAAAGTGTCAGCGCAATCACGTCCCCATTTACGCGCCGTCGCCAGCACCCGCTGGTAATTTATCCGCTTCGCCAGTGCGGTTCCTCGCTAGTCACCCTCATTGCGGACACGAGACCCGAACGTCGCACTGTCAACGACCCTTCCAGCATCGTTTAGCCAGGCGGGGCACGTTTGGGTGGCCGACGGCCGTTTTGGCGTTCGTTCCTATGCTGCAGCGTCTGCGTCAAGGCGTTGTTTACGGCTGCAGAAGACGTGTTTCTGGGATCCTTAGCGCTGGCCTCGGAGCGGGTTGCACCGAAGGGTGGCATCACCCTCCCGTCAGGCGGGAGCCTGCCGTCTGTAAAGCGAGGAATGGCGGGACAGGGAGAGGGAAAGAGAAGCAGTGCTACTACTAAATTCGGTAGTTTGGAAGGGTTTGTGCGCGGTCGTCGCTATTTTTAATTAAGGGGTTGGCGGGACCGTCAAAGTGAATGCAGAGCGGGGCAAACCTTGGCTGCGCTATTAGTGGCCGGAATCGTGAGTGCCGGAGGCGGCGCGGAGCAAAATACGGCGTGTGGGCTCTTGAACGTGGATCATTGGAACTACTAAGAGTAACAAATTTTCGCGTAAGGACGGCCGGCTTTGCTTGCAGAATATTCAGCCTGGAGGTTATGTGGTAGTGGCGAGGTGTTGCTGATAAGTGCCTAAACCTGCAACAAAATGCAGAAATATTGAGCTCGAAGCTCATGACTCCGGATATCGTGAGCAATAGCAGCAGTTTGACTCTAATTTTTATCTATGACACTAGTACAGCAAGCATGAATGGCATCGCAAGTTATTCACTATTTCTCGGCAGTTTTCCGAGCACCATTACAAAAAATGAATGTGCGTAACATCCGGATATTAATATTGTCTCCTTTAAGCGTTCCAAGTAACGTAAGCGCACAGGAAATAACAGGTGTACTGATAAAATACAAGATGACGCTCTATAATTTCAAGTTCATACCGCAGGCGACTGTTTACTTCCGTTGGGCGCTATCTTACAGAGGTTTGATCAGAATTGTACGATTCATCCATTCATCGTACTAAGGCATTATTTAGGTGCAAAACGTTTGTTACGTATGTTTAATCTACAGGTGTCTTCTAAACTCTTGTTAGCGACCTCTAGGCTGCATCGCTCCGCCATTATCAATTTGTGGCAACACCCTAGCAGTCGAAGCCGATTTAATACATAAGGCTTTGGGGCAGAGCCCCTCATAGATGATCAGCAATAAGAATATAGCACAGCGGATATATTTGGTCAAGCTCATTGTAGCCAGCTGCTGATTAACCTTGACATTTTCATTTGTGAAATGAATTTTTAGGGTAAATCTGTCTTGCTGTTCCCGCACTAAAATTAAAAAGCTTTAGGTGTCGCAAAAAGCGTAGTCAAAGAGGCGAATCAAGCAGGATTGAGTTGAGTAGTGTGCAACAGATTGTACCCAGCTTATGTATGAGGGCGTCCATACGGGTCGTGGGGTTGGGGTTAGGTAAAAAAAAAATATCCAGTTTTAGGAGGTCACAGCGTAGTTGGGGTGTTTGCAAAGGTTTGCCCTCTGTTAAAAGTTGAACAGATGGCCGTGTGCGAGAGCGTGCTTCAAAGAGTAGGCGTTGCTTCGGGGTTAAAAGCTTCAGTTGAACATTGGAAGATTGGAACGTTGGGGACGCCGCCAGGTGATGTTGAAAAAAAAAATGTGGCAATTTTTACAGCGCATCAGTTCAAGGAAGAACGCGATTTCCCTGGCAGTTTCGGTGCATTTTTAATATCACATAGACCCGCTTGGAGCCTGAGACGCAATCGCTCCTTGAATTTCGACACACAAAAAAGAAAAGATCCTAAATTATCACTGCAGCTTCGGTGTGTTGCTTTATTTCGTGAACAATAAAGATTTCCGAAATGGATCTATTGGATTGTGTAATATTGAGTTATGAAAAGGCGAGGCTTGTGACCACTCACTACGCCTTCGAGCATTTCTTTTTTTCAAAACTGTACCTACCGGCGCAGGCAGCGTCACGGAACATTAGTTATATTTAACGACCTAATTGATTTAGTAACCCATTTACATTTCTCGGATGGGCGTTGTTTACACGGCCTCGGAGGACCGTACTCTTCATGACCTTGTGGTGAACCGCAGGCTGTTGTTATGATGGCGCTAGCGAACAAAGTGCGTGTCTGGTTTTTGTAATGTATTGTTTTTTGAAGTGAGAGCTGGGCGGGCTCTTGAAGCCTTATTTATCAACACGAACCTGTGCAAGCACAAAGAGGAGGCTTGCTTGTTACGCAGATCAGAGAATGAAAGAAGCAGAAATTTGCGGACTAAATTCTTATACGCAAACTAATCATTCCGAGGTCACTTATCCAATCGCTTCGTGGTTCCTGCCTGTGGAGAAACAATGAAGAAGTCTTCAGACAACGTAATTATCTGCGTTCCATCCGCCCTCCATGGCTTTCGCTCTCATTATAGTGCAGTAACCGCGGCTTACGAAATCATTGCGGGGCTCCGGAAACCTCTGGATACTTACGTAACAACATAGTACGGGGCAGGTGGATAGGTGAATAGGCATGCATTAGGCAAACTGCGGTGTGGCGAAAAGCACTCTACTGCACGAAGAAAGAAAGCTAAGCTCCACATTCAGGGCATGTGGCGTTGTCCAGGCGAAAGTCTAGGCAAACTGTAGAACAGTAGTTGCTTCTTTGAAGGTTTTGTGTTTGATGGTTTGTTGAGAGAGATATGGAAACTCAGCAAGAGGTCCTGAAATCGAGTAACTGTGGGGGTGCCTGCTATGAAACATTCATTAAGTGCAGAATAAAAGCAGCAGATTTCTTACAATTTCAAAAGTGGGTACGAAGTAACCACAGTCTGCGGTACAGAATTATGTTTCTCTTCAGTACAGTCAAACCTGGATATAACGAAGTCGACAAAAATTGGCAATTTTTCATCACACGCATGTTTCGAGTTAAAGCCTGCCTGAATGAAGCAGAGACAAAACCAAAACTTCTAGACATCAGTGACGGTGAACTCACCCTTAAAGGATTTATTTCGCAGTGAAGAACGGCGTGATTTGTGCGTGCTGCTTTCTCACGAACTTAGTCACTATACACGGTACTCCAAAGAAACCATGTCACTTATCCCCGAGTCACAAACGCAGCATAAGTATAACACTTTTTGCGTTTTCACACTTCCCGGTGCCTTTTCGCGAACTTGATGCCTTGATGTTCTTTGCCACACTCGTAATTGTTGAGAGGGTGCTTGCTGAGATACTGTACCGGGCGGCGACGTTCTTCTTTTTCGCCGCAGGAGACAGCATTTAAAACTGCAAGCTTGTATTCAAAAAGACAAAACTTTTCGTTTTCTGGCAGCACTCGTCACCGACGAACAGACTCTACAGAAAGCTGTAAATACACGAGACTATACTCGGTGACAACTTAAGAACGGAACCGGAAGTTGCCGCTGTGCCGTATCACCGTAGCCGGATGTTTCTCCTCGCGGCGCAAGTAGGGCGTTACTGGGAATATTTTGAACGTGGCGTGAGCCGTTCCCGTGATTTTTTGGACTTAATATGCTTATAAACGACTCCAGTGACGACAAACAAACTGCGTGAGACAAAACAGACGACATCACGCATTCATAGAAAACCCCTTTCAAAACGCGCGCGCACTGACGTCATGAGTCCGGCGCTTTGGCGGAGTGATACACTACATGAGGTGGTGCCGTTCTTGAGTTGTAACCGAGTATACATCTAACCGACACCGCGCTCACACCGGAAACGCACGGTATACTTTGCGCTGCAGGCGAATGCGCTCAATTTGTGCATTTCTCCAGGCTAGTTTTGTTTTTTTTAGAAAAACTGCAAAAAAACAATGGCTCATAAGCGTAGCGCACCTGTTACATTAAGGTTACCCGTCACAACGCCCTTATTACATAGAGGTAGCAAACACATGGGTTTCAATGGGGCTGGAAATGGGGGATTGAAAAACTTCGTTAACTTCAGGAATTCGTTACAAAGAGGATCGTTAAGTCGATGTTTAACTGCATTTGAAAAATAATGATTATACTGTTTTATACGGAAACCAAGCTACCAAACACGACCAGACGGACCCGATCTACCGTCGAGTGCAATGTTCAAGAAATGTTTTTAAATGTATTTATTGAACAGGAACAAATATACAAATTATTTTATGAAGTTAGGAAGTAGATTCCACGATGTTGTACCCATGGAATGAGAAGTGAATTTTCCATAATAGTTTTTTATTTGTTTTAGGTTATAACAAATTCTTATTATCAGGGCACCTGGTGTCTCCTTCCGATGCGAGCCGCGTTACAGTAGTGGACGTACTGGGACGGCTTCCCTTCTTTCTCAGAGATCTTCAGAAACGAGCCAAACATCGTCAGCTACCGTTTAGGTATTCGGTTAGAATTATTCATGAATCAGTAACGCGGAGACTTTTCGAGCGGTCACTGCGTACAGAATTTAAGTGCATTGCACACGAACTAGCTCCGTTAGAAACCTCGTTAAGTCTTTGTCGAAACGCTATTCAAATATTTATCGAGGGCGGCTCCTTCAGTGCGGGTTGCGTTTGAGGTGCCCTTTCTTGCGAGAGAAAAGTACACAAAACTTAGAAAGCGAGTAAACGGTACCTTGAGACTGGACTCCCAACGATGGTTGGCGTCAAGATAGCGAGATTGGCGTGCTTCTTTGGCCGAGAGTTGCTTTCGTTTGAGGAGGCACATGCAAAATTATAACTGTTTAATGCATGAAGAGATGAATATCGTAACCACCAAACGAGTTTGTGATGATCTTACATAAGTACTCAGTATTGCAGCGCAAGTAAGTGTTCTTCAGCGCTTATTACTAAGGCATTTTGAGGCCAACCTGAATTTATCACTGCATAAATTCAGGTTGGCCGCAAATATGTCGAAATATCACAGGACGTTACTCATACTTTTTTTTTGACAGCAAGGTTTCTTCACATATATTCTTACATGACCGGCGAAAACAGTTTGTTGCAGACAGCTAATTATTACGATCAGAAGACTACCATCGGCTGGTAGCGTGACGGTCCCATGTACTTGAGCGACTCAAGACTTGTGATGTCTTGCCTCCTGTTGCCTTAGGGCTAGCCCGACCAGTTAGGGCAACGCTATACTACACTTGTAACGTCTGCCAGAGAGTTATATAGTAGGATTCTGCACTTACATTCACCAACGCCTTTCCCCATCAATTACGGAGGCACTTGTTACCATGCGTTTTTCTATTGCGTCAAAGCCACCAAGGTCGTTGAAGCACGCTGTGCCGGAGGCCTGCAATATTTATATATGTTATGTTAGAACGGAATCGAAGCCAAAATCGCTCTCCACAGATTACGTTTGCGTTATAGTACAAACAATGGTTATTTACCCTTCCCGGGAAAACCTTTGCGCTGGTCTTATAATGATGTTTTGCTTTCTGCTACACTACAACAATTCCGAGAATATACATACTCAAGTATCATCCAAACGGTAGTCCTAGGCACGACGTTAGGCATAACTTATAGGTAACCTTCAAATTGAGCTTGCGAAGTGCCAAACAACAACATACTGCACATCGGCCTACGAATATCGGTTTACGTTTTGAGAACTCAACGTAAAACGCTAGATATAAGCTACGGCACGCCGGCACATCCCTGAGAGTTGCTGCTGTTTTCCCTAGCATAATGATAGATACCCAAGAAGCTGCGGATATCTAGAGGAAAGTATATTAAAAAGCATTATGAGCACCAACGTATGCTGCTACAGCGCGCGTTGCTACAGGCTCTAGAGGTGAATGAATGAATGAATGAATGAATGAATGAATGAATGAATGAATGAATGAATGAATGAATGAATGAATGAATGAATGAACTGATTACAGCGCAAGACTAGAAGGGTAGCCCACAGGAAATTTGTGCAAGCTCTCAGAATCCTGTAAGGAGCCCAGCAAAGGGCTCTACCCGCATACAGAGTAGCACATAGCTGCAATGAGTGTACCTTACAACGCTTTACAAGGGGGAATGTATGCTGGTATGCACCCGAGAGAGACCAAAACTTTATTATTTTGGCCTCCCAAGTCCGCGCTATCACACAGAAGCCTCTCAAAGACGCCGTCGCTTATCCGTAGGCAGTGGGCGGCCAGGACAGGAATCCCTGCGTCGACGACGCTATGACCAGGGTTTAGCCAGCCCTCCCAGGAAGTGATGCGGAGGATGAGGTGGAGTGGCAGGGCTGGTGTATGGCACTCTTCGTAAAAGTCTTGCACTGCAGGGTCGTTAGGGCAGTTTCATGTGGGCAGGTGGGACGCAGGGTGATAGTACGTACATGGTGAACACGGGAATAATATTCCGTACTTTATAGAGCCAGACTATGTAACCAAAACATTGATTAAACATTCAACGTGCCTGCGTGTAACCCACGTTCACAAAGTGAAACATTACTATAGCCTGTTTTTCCCTTAGGTGGGCTGCGCCACAATATTTATATTGAGTTTTTGATGACATTCCCAAAAACTCCAACATTCGTAGTCCCCAAATTACCCTACAAACAGCCGTACTCATGGCAGAACAGAAAACAAAAAAAAAATCATAATGTGAGAAAGAAAGTGTATAACTGACTGAAATGCAGCACAGCGAGCTCCCTGGGAGTAATACATTTTGCATACTTTGTCACAAGTCACAATACGTGGAGAGGAGAAAAGGGTTATCATTGAGTGTCATTTACACAACGGGTTGACCGGAAATCCTTCAGAACTGCTTTCTAGCTTTCCTTAGAGTTGTTCGAACTAACTCAATCTATAACGCGGCCGGCGCCAAGCGAAATGTACTCAGCCAATGGTTGATCGAGAACATTTGGGGTGCAGCTTCACTGCGAGATCATTTTCTGGAGTGAATCCTTCTACGACTGACACATTATGAGCACTTGCGTACGTATGACAAACCAACAAAACATGCCCGACACTTCGTTTAAGAAGGTTTACAGTAACACATGATGCTACAACGCAAACAAAAACGTCGTAGAGAGGATTACTTTGTGCTAGTGTGTCTTGCGGTGCTTATATGTAAAACTTCGGCTTTCCTCAAGTAATTTTTCTTCGTTTCCAACTCTTACTGCTTTACAAGCTCCCCGCTTTTTATTACTGTTGCAGGGCACAGCCATATTACTGCTGATGTGTTCGGACCGGCGATTAATCGAAGCGAGAAAGCAACAACCCAATTACCCCCTGGTGAAGACGGCTACCGGCGTTACGCACACGTAATTCATCTCGCCGGCGCCGTCCCCGCTCAACGCCCAGCAGCGGACAGTCGGCAAAAAGCGGAGGGCCCTTCGATAAGATCGCCGCTCGTGAGACGTGGGCGTTCGAGGCAGGTCAATGGCTCGATAGAGAAGCGCTGAGCGCGCGAGCTTTGATTAGATTGCTATCTGGGAGTAGTTGTTTATGTTTCGTGTTTACTTCAATCCTCGCGTTTCCGGCACTCGGCGGGGGCCCCTTAAGATAATTGCTTCGAGAGACAAATCATTTGAGGAACCATCGATGGCGTTGCTTGCCTTTTAGCAGCGAGTAAATGTTTAATGACGCCGGCCTGCGCTCCATTCGTGATAGCGCTGTTTATAGGAGGAAGAAGGACTGGTAAATGTACCTTCAATGGGCTTGGATGTTGGCTGCCAGTTCACTGTACGAAGGGAAGCCATTAGATCAGCGAAGGAGTGTATAACTGTGTTGGTTTGAAGGTTACCTTCAGGCTGCGTCGAGTTTACGTGTATGAAACTTTTCAGCGATGCGAGTACTAGTAAGACAATCAGCAAGACTTTATATGGGAGCTCTTATGGTTGACGTCTTTTGAAACTAAATGAGAGAGAGAGAGAGAGAGAGAGAGAGAGAGAGAGAGAGAGAGAGGGAGAGAGAGAGAAAGAGAGAGAGAGAGAGAGAGAGAGAGAGAGAGAGAGAGAGAGAGAGAGAGAGAGAGAGAGAGAGAGAGAGAGAGAGAGAGAGAGAGAGAGAGAGAGAGAGAGAGAGAGTACTTTTAATGATGAAATCGAGGTTTGCCGAGCCATTTCGCTCAGCTTGCTACGCCATATGAGGGAACAAAAATACGAGGGTCTGTGAATTATAATGAATACATAAATAATAAAAATAGTGAGATGTAGCGCACGAATTTTGAAGCACACGCACAGAGTTCGGCAGTAAAGTTAATCGCAACACTTGGTCCAAGCCAGCGCTACGCAAAAACACCAACATAGCTTTGGTAGCCCATACGGCCTGGCGTGGGTCCGACTAAGAGTCCAAAACTGACCTCAATTCAAGGCCTGCGTGGTGCAGCATACACGAAGATATAAAGAAAGTCTGTCTTGTCGTTGTGAACTTCGAACAGATGCCGATGACATGTTCGATACCTTCTGTTACATCGCACGTTGAACAGGGTGGTGAAGAGGCCTGCTGAATTTTGAAGAGGAAGTGCCGTGTGTAGCCAAGATCAGACGTAGGCGATGTACAGTATATAGCCCACTTATGGCGAACCAGGTTTTAACGAAATCCCGGCTGTAACGAACAAATCTTCGTTTCCCGTTATCGTTTCCCGTTTATGTCCAGATTTTATGTCCATAGATTTTATAGATTTTAAATTTTAGATTTTAAATTTGCATAGATTTTACATCCAAACGAACTGATTTCCGTTTCCCGATTTGTTCGTTATAAGCGGGCTGGAATGTAGTATATATAGCTTCGCCAAGTTTGTTGAGCCCAGAAAGCATCTTAAAGCTGCATTTAGTGTCCGTTAGATGCAGAGGCACATTGAGAATCACTTAAGAAGAGGTTAGGGTAAAAAAAATAGAAAGGAAAGGAGGTTAACTAGCTGTGGAGCTTGGTTTGCTAACCTGCAGGGGTGAAGTGGGGTTTAGCTGATAGAAGAGTGGGGAATCAAGATGGCGAAGGAGGATATAGTAGGGCGAACGCGCGCACTCGTAGTCTTTTTCTTTGGCACTAAAGACGTTCGTGTAATCTTGTATAATTAAAAAAAAACGAAGGAGGGCTTTTGTCGCTTGCTGTGAATTTGGCGGTAGGGACCGGTGGCCAAGTGTTGTCTCGAGCGCGGGTGTCGGATCGTCCAATCGGCAGAGTTCGGTGGCGAGCCCGTTTCTCTACGGTGAATATTGGGGACGGCGACAAATTGTATGCTCAGCGGCGCCAAGAACTTTCCGGCATCCACCAATACATATGTCGCAAAATTAAAAAAAAAAATGAATGGAAGTCAATTTTTGTCTCGCTATTTACTACTGAATAAGTAAGTCTGCCTTCTGCTTAGATAAACCGAAGCTAATTTGAGGATTCGCACATTCGCCTAAAATATGGGACTGCCTTTAACTTGTCTTTTTGGCACCGGAAGTATGGCCATATCTTCTTGGTTGCAAAATATCTCGACATTGAAATAAATTTGTCCAGTTTTACAGGGCGTTTTGTTGATGATGATACAGCGAACCGGGAACTGCAATAATCTCGACAATATCTGTAGCGCTTCGTGATCACTTATTTACCATAACTACGCGCTTACAGCAAAAAAAAAAAAAAAGGTCATGAGCATTTGCCCTTAAGGTGGATGATATTGTCACGAAGTCAAAGACGATGCAGTTGTCTTCAAGGAAAACAAGTTTATTGGAGTGAACTTGTGCTCCCCTAAAAACTCAAAAAGTGCACAGGCGGCGAAGCAGCAGTCAACAATTTGACGTGGGTAGGCAAGCTTCCGAGAGTGGAATGGAATGCCGCAGCGTCTGCTCTGCAGGCTTTTTATTTTTCGGTGCGACTGTTTCTCGAACCGTGGATTTACGTCCAGAACAAAGAAGATTATTCTAGGCTGTTCACGATAGTTCGGAACGCTCTCCCTATCAGAAGAGATAACACATGCGGCACAGAAAGAAAGAATAGAACACACGCTCCCCTTGGCACACAGATAACGCAGACCGGCGCAGCCGGGCGGTAAAAGCAAAACATAAATAAACAAACCCCATGAATGGTTCGCGGCAATATTTTTAACACATAGAGGTGAAAAATGATTTATGTGAAAGGTAGAAGCAAATTGTTTAAATGCAGAGCATTTCTTTACCTCACGATGTCACCCGTTCTAGTTGTCCATCGTAATCGGCACCCCTCCCCCTACACTATATAAAAAAATAATACTTACCGGCGCCTGGTTTCGATCCCACGACCCTGCGGGCAGAACGCAAGGTACATGGTGCTCTACCCACTGCGCCACAATAATCATACCCACCTGCTAATAAATGATGTCATACCCACCTGCTAATAAATGATGTCACGTGACCACGTAATTACGTCTCCTCATTTAATTACAATACAACAACCAACAGCAACAAGTGCAACAACATTAACGTAACGCAAACTACTTAACGTCGTGCGCCCCCGGAAATGCTCTGCATTTGATCGTGCCCCTCGCGAGGGGGATGTTTAGTTTCCTGCCGCAGCAAGAACCAGGCGGCCTCCTGCGCAGTTTGTGGCGCATACCCACTTGGGGGATTGGCCAGGATCTTTTCTCTCTTGAGCGTTGAAGGCGGTCATCACTAAGAAACACATGAACAAATGCGCACATTTCGACTCTACTCAGCTTGAAAATGGTGCCTGTTGAGAACTAATACATGTAATATGCATGTACGTACAGAGGGAAACAGCCTTGTCTAGCACATTTCGACTCTACTCAGCTTGAAAATGGTGCCTGTTGAGAACTAATACATGTAATATGCATGTACGTACAGAGGGCAACAGCCTTGTCCATAACACAGGTTTCGTGCTTATAGCCTTATCTTGCCTCGGCCGAAAAACATCTGAAGAAAACTATTGTGTCATTCTGAAGTCTTGACCATATATTTTGACCACAACGTTTTTTGTGGCAAGTTTGAGTCCGCAGTTTTGAGATAACCAGTCAAAGTTGAACTCAGTGTTATAGACATGGTTGTTGCGCACTGTACAAGTAATGAGACGTATAAACTTGAAATACATATCATATTCTGAACAGCGTGCTAATTTGCGGGTGACCGCATGCAAATCGCACGCACATCGGGACGTTCATTTTCCAACATCTCGCTCTCTAGAACGACTCCAACTTCAAGGGCACGCGGCCCTTGTTCTCAGACTTTAAGAATACATGAAACTTTAGCCATATAAGCCTCGTTTATAACGCACCCTATAGATTGCGTGCATTGCCTACATTACTATCACTTCAAGTTTTGCTTTTTACTTTGTTTTATGAGCCGTAAAAAAGTAGGAAGGGGTTGTAAGTTTGCAAAGCTATAGCAAAGTGTAGTGATGCGACCTCTCTTCACACCAGAAAACCCAGGAGCGGCGCGCACAGCGAGTCCCATCGGCGTTCGAGCTAGGTGGCTTGGCTCGTTGATTCTGCACCCTACTATAGGTCATTTATCTTCTGACGGAGAGATGAGCCCGAAAGACGCCGTTTTGGTGTATGGGCGCCTTTATCGGTCAAAGGCGCCGCCTGCGATTAGGACCCTCATCCAAACACAAAAGTCTCGAATCCAGGCCATTCCAGTACATATACCCCAGCGTTGGCAGCATCCCTTCTTTTTCCCGCCCTCTTCACCCGCTTCATTTGCCTCTCCGTTTCTTTCTGTTCCTTTCTTGTTTTGTTACGCAAAGCTTTTATCTCCAAGCTGGCCATTTTGCCCCGCGTGGTCACAACCTCACACTCCACGGTGTCGACGTTTCCGACCGAGAGGGTCAGTAAGCGATGATACATGACGTGCTCGATACACCGCATGGCTGAAGCATTGTCACCCGTTTCTTTGTATTCTCCTAACATATACGGCCGGTAGGACGTTTGTTAGCGGGGCGGATTTTTTTTTACTTCCAGCTACAACAATGTTGCAACGTTTCAGTACGTGGAAAGTGTCGAAAGTTCAGCACAACGGCGATGGATCACGCGACGACGAGATCAGAGTCGTGCAGATTGCCACGTCGAACTTTGCGCAAAACGACATTTTACTGGGAAGTTTCTCTTACTGTACTTCACCTAACTCTCATTTCCAGCTCTAGAGTTCTATAATCTGTCCTAGCATGAAACGGTTATCAGAGATCCTGTATCAAATGAAGCAGGGCAAAAATGTGGTTTGAAAACTAGCTTTGCAGCATATTATACGCCTCTGCCATGATCATAGTGGCTGTTAAAACGTGCGTCTTTGGCTTTGTACACGCCTTTAAATACACATTATCTATCTCGCACAGTACGTGACAAAGGGGTGTTGAATCTTAGCTGGAGTAACAATGTAACAATTTTTTCATGGAGGAACGGGTTGCTTCTAGTAAGAAAAATAGAATCATGAGCAGTGTCAGTCCTATAAAGATCAAAGATGATGATAAAATATAAAAGTTTATTTCCGGCCACCATTTATTTCTACAAGCATTTATAAAGGTTAACTCCTGACCATGGCTGAAAAGAAGACGCTCTTTAGAAAACACTTGTGCACAGCGGACTGATAAGTACCTAATGAGCTTTTTTATGGATCCATGAATAGCGATTCTTCGGCCTTCCAGAACTGAAGAAATGTTTTTCGAATACCAACACAGTTGCTCGACTTTTTCACTTACATTGTCTAGTCAGGCTTTTTTGCTTTCAAGGCAGCCGTCAGTGCAGTAAATAATAGTTCTTTCGGGCCTACTGCGCGCATTGCTGCCGTGGTTCATGTTTCGTCTTGAGAAGAACAAAAGAAATGACTGTGACAAAATTTCAAAACATTGCTACCACAATAACGTTTCTAGATTTATTGCATCGAGATTTCAAGCAGAAACGATATCCGCTTTGAGCGCAGCTGCATTCGCATTGATAAGCAAAAGCAGTAGCTTCGTAATAATTCTTGGGTTTCCAAAAACGGCCACAATCGCAGCGGAAATAAAGGCGAGCCGCGGCCGCACTCGGGTCGAGTCTGTCTGCTTCACAGATCAGCGGTTCTTGATTTCGGGCGCTTCAAAGGACTCCGTTTCGAGAAGCTGTGAGCAAAGAGGAATCTTGTGGCCGACGCTTTGATAACGGAGGACAGACGAAAAGCCTCGATGCTCTGTTTACATTTTTTAAGACTGAGGAACCACTTGTTTGTTCAGCTATGCGCTGTCTTATAAGATCCACATGACGCAATTTTTGAAACTAGTCCTGTTGGTTCATGATTTCAAGAAAATAAAACCAGCTAAAGGGATGCAGACACGGGAACAGAGTAGACAGGACGATGCTAAACTAACAACTTACTTTATTGAAGAAATTCAGTGCCCTTCCACTCTGTAAGAAGGTTGAAAAGAGAAGCTGGGCGCAGTCCAAGAACGTAGATGCTGCTCCGCCCGTACCGCCGCCGTCACTGTACGCCGTTTTCACTCGAGCTGTGTGCGGACGTTTTACTGACAGAGATCCTTTTTCGCTCCCTCCGATGCGCCGTTTCCAGTTACCAGTGTCGGTAAATGCAAGCGTAGCTACATCCTCTATAAACCCTGTCAACATCTCTTCCTTTACTTTTAACTCCTCTCCAAACTGAATTTTTCGCGCATGCACATGAGGTTGCGCAGGAGTATACAGCTCCACTTTAAATCATGACTCCCACTCAAATAAAACCTTCGTAAGGCCAGTCTTAAAGACAAATATAATGCTTACCGCTTTGTACGTGACCCAGGTTCTGTGCAGGACACAAGAAAAAAAGAACAACAACAAAACAAAACAATAGTTGCGTAGATTTACCGCCACCGAAAGAAAATTATTTGTCCTTCAGGCCTGAATGTTCCACTTGATACAACGCTGTCATTCCGCTGTCTGTAAAACGGCTCTAAAATTGCGCGCTAGAACGTGGTGCCTCATGATCCTGCAATATTTCTTGCAGTGTCTGGCATTATAATGTTTTTCATCCTTTCGTGAAGTTTCAAGGGTAGAATTTTGGTTCAAAAAAGCGACTCCAAATGAATCAGGCTGGCAGTTGTTTGCCAAAGGGTGAATTGCAGAAACTTCATCAGCGCCGCCTTGATAATACACTTCCTCGATAATAGCGCTGCCTCGACTGATAACACATTTATACGTAAGGGCTGCAGAACAGCGAACAAACACATGCACCGAGAGGAGCTTATGAAGATGCGTAAATCTCTCAGCGACTTCTTTCCTCCCACGGCGGCCAAATCTCGCCCGATTGTGCAGAAGTCGAGTAATTGCCCTGCCGGCAAAGTCCCTTCCCGCAGGCTGGCTGATCTTGGGGGCGGCGTAATCCTTATGGCTTACCAGAGCCTCCCACGCACTCAGACAATCGAAGAGTCGGAGAGGCGGCGCTGCCTCGCGCTCAACCACTCGCTGTCTCTTTGTTCGCCACATGGCAATCAACTTTCTGGGCGCGTACATTAGTACGAATGCGCTTCTTGCGTCAATGGGCGAGTCCACGGGCTTCTGTCTACTTCTCGAGTCATTAGCTCCATTCGCTGCACTGCGGGCCCGCACGGAGACGCAGCGCCACCACTTCCGCGCCGTCTATCAGCGCTCTGTTTTATCTGTAAACGAGCCCTGAAGGAAAGTGGAAGTCACAGAAGCAGTTTCTTCAAAGCGGAACGTCGCAAACCAATACGTCGTATTTATACAGATCGACCAAAAATCATGCACCCCTCCGTCTGGCGACAACGATGGTTGGACGCGTAGCTTTCTCGTTACGGCTTCAGTGCTTGTCGTCTGAGTTTACACTTTGACTCGCAGAATTCACACTTTGAATCCTTGAGCTTTGACTTTGGCTCCACTAAGTTCGGGCTTTTGATTACAGCAGCTTTGACTTTGACCCTTCTCCATTTGATTTCGCATGAAGAAAGCTTCATGTTCGACCATCGTCGTCATTAATAATAATAGATCCCTTATTTTCCATCCGAAATTGATAGGGGAGAAAAAGCTGGGAAAAAAGGGGGAAAAAAGAAAAAGAAAAAATACAGCTTGGGTAGTTTCCTACTGCCCATTGAGGAAAAATACGAACAGATACGAACACAAATAGGCAAACAGGGCAGAATGCATCGTGAGCATACACTTTGCACACATAAAAATAAAAATTATACACAGTCAAATACAATAAATAACGCGTGATTGTTTGAAAAAAAATATTGCGATAGAAAAACAGTCCTTCTCATTGCACATGTTGGTCTTTCTACAGGATTTAACGCAATATGCAGATATATAGAAGCACACAACCATGTACACACGCATAGATAAAGTTACATATATACATATATGCATACAAATATACATACACGCATACATGTACACCTGCACAGAAGGATTAACGTAGAGTATGTTAGGTATCACCTAATTTCATGTTTCTTTCTGTAAAAAATGCCTTCAGCGCTGTTTTTGTCATAATTTCTAAGCATACCTGATTATTAGTGCAGACGTTGAGTATTTTCGTAAGTATACGTTTCAGCATTTGTTTCCCATAGCCAGTTATACAATGATAAATATACAAGTTTCGGGCTTCTGTGTCATATATACTGCGGTAGTATTAACCAAGAAAGCCAAGCGTGCAAGAAAATTTGTATTACTTGTTACATCTACTTTGTAGCTGCAACCTAATCGATTAGACGTCGGCATTGTCGTCTGCTTTAGCGACGGTTGTTTTGGGCCGGTTTTGGCGCAGCTTCGCGTCTATTGCGCGCTTCCTTCGCACGGCTTGATTAGCTTTTTGGACAGCACCTCCTGGATAACCCGGACCATACGGAAATAAGTGGTCGCACGGCAAAGATAGGTTAAGGATTTGTTTGCAGTGGAAATAACAAAATGTAGAAACCACGTACAGACATCTCGTCGTTAGAGAAACGCTACCTTTTGCGCACTGCTTGCCACGAATGAGACTCCATTTTCTTGATTGGTGAATACCGATTCGGTTGTGTTTTCACAGGTATTAGAAAATACAAAAGGATCACCTGGTTCTGATAAATAGCGATTAAAAAGTTCCCTCAGCCTTCTCGCAATTCTTAAACTTACTAAACTAATTAGTTCAAATCGGTATAAATGGGAATTAGCTCCAATGCCGAATAGTTTTGGTGTTTGCGCTTGTGTCACGCGGTGATGTAGCCCCGAGCTAGCACACCAGGATGACTAGGTTCTGCTGTCTCACTTTTCGAAAGACTCACCCCTCCGTTTTCTTTTTGCCGACGCACGGCCGGGCTACAGAGGCGGCATCCGCCGCTCTAGCCCGGCCGTGGTCGACGCTGCTGCGTTCGGGACGCCACCACCGCGAATCCGACGTAACGGTTGCCAGAATCTCTGGTTTCATTCTTTGTAGAGCACGTGTGTGAATTCAAGTGACGTCGCATGGGCAATTGTTGTGCATGTCATTTACAGCTTTGCTTTCCAACCACACTCACAGCGTGGATTGGAGCCAATTTTTTTTCTAATTTTGCACGTCAGTGCTCCCATCTCCAAATAGAAACTGCTTCGACCATGCCGGATCGGCGCCATCGCGTAGACGTTGGCTTCATAACCCGAGGGATGCAGGTTAAATTCTGGCCACGGGAAGCGTTTTTTTTTCACTTTAAAACACGAACATCATCATCATCATCACCTGAAAAAAGTTGGCTTACCTGCAATGCGTTTTAGGCGCTCATAGACAAATCATGGACAAAACTTCGCTCTAAAGGAAAGAACACTTCGCCCGCCAGTTATTATCGAATGGACCGTTTTACTGTTCATACTGCAACTGCCCCGTCTAGATGACTCATAGCCTGCTGAAATTATGTGGCGTGGTGGGCGTTCTCTTTGAACAATCTTAAAACAGAGGCTGACAAGCAGGTTTAGTGCTAAGGAATCTATACACTCATCCCTTTGCAGGTGCACCTGTAGGCTTCTGTCACTCCTTAGCAGACCTTTCTGGCGAGATTTATTAGAAACAAAAAAATAAGTTAGGAATACGCCGTGGGCAGCTGTTCAATTCAACATTTGTGTGCTACAGCGAATGAAAAAAAAACGAGCAATCAGCCTAAGATCAACTAATTTTCCAGCAAAGCTGACGATGATTTGTACGAAGAATGCCAACAATTCAATCTCGGCAGGAAAGGATGGATGGCGTTAGTGAGAAGCGGGAAGACAGTCGTTGCGCGGTCAGTGCTTTATGACACCTGCTTGTCGTCGGGTTGCGCGTAGGTGTGTGTGCATGTTTAGACACATATAAAGCTGCTTTTACGCGATGTGAATGTCAATTTCTTGCTCATTTTTGCTCCTAGTAAAGGGTCTTTAGGGAAACTCGTGTGACATTACCAGAATGCCCCTAACATTTTTCTTTTATTTCGATAAACGGTATTGTGAAGTTTGATATATGAATGCTCGTACCCACGTTTTCATTTTTACTGCCTATCGTATAGCTGCACCCTTTGTGCACAAAGAATCACTGCTTGCAAGCTTAGGAAATGGCTGCGTCGTTCCATTCCCAAACTTCTAAAAGAACTGAATGTACCAGAAGGCCCTTTCATCTACCGGAAACTATGGTATAGAAGTTATTCTTGCGGACGATCCTTTGTCAGTAAGATGAGTTTTTGAAATTGAGCTGTAGCCATAACGCACAGGAGGACGCAATCCACCCTTTCAAAAGGCCTTGTGCATTTTTGAGCCATGCGATTCGATTCGAATGTGCTCTGTGCAAGAACATTACTTACAAATGGCGCTGCGCACGCCGAGTCATCGGTTTCCGCCACAGTGCCCCAGAACGACGTAGCAAGGGAAATCAGTCCTAGGCTTGTACAGTCACGCTATTGTCCCGACACATGTATTCGGCTGTTTTGCGTCTGGAGTTTTATATGGCCTAACTGGATTACAAATCGTTTTGTCTCCCGTCTTCCGTGCCGTGTAGCCTTAGGTGGTTCACAAAAGAAGTGCACTCCAAACATCAATTCTCTCGCGGAAGCTGCAGCGTCGCCATTGTTAATATACCACTCGGAGCACTAAAGGCGAAGCAGAATGGGCTTTGGGACGAACGACACTACGTAGTCGTCAGCCGAGGTTGCTGCTTTAAAGAGGATGACTCAGGGAAGAATTGTTCCGAAGATGGCCGGGGCCAATCGAGCTTAGCACAGCCTGCGGAAACTGCACCAAGACTGATACTTGGCGGGATCGTGCGCAGATAAATTACTCTCGACTTCACTGCAATATTTGTCGTCCTAGATAAATAACCACTGGGCAATGGAAAGGGTTCTTCCATCATAGGTTTTTAATGTCCAAAAGAACATAAAATGCCTCACTATTAACTTGACTCTCTAGATTTTTCTCGCAAGAGGTATTATGTTTCGGCATCGATGGCAGCAGCATTACTTTCAACTTGCATCCTTTAAAGTCGCCGCACAACGACCACATTTCCGTGTCTGTTTGTTCGAGTTCCAAAATAGTTCAACGTTCTTTGTGTGACACAGATCAAAGCCGGTCGAGTTGTAACAAATCAGAACGTAAAAACAGCACGAACACGAGGTTATCAGAGTGTCCGACAAAGACAAATGGGTGGCTAGTAACCACGTTAGTTACTTCTGGAGAGAAAAGAAAATACAATTGGTGAAAAAAACAATGAAAATGGACTGAAAAGATAAAAAGGAGAGAAAGAGTAAGAAAGATAGGAAAATCTAAGAATATCAATGGGAAAATATATTGTAACCGAACAGCTTTCGGGACGGTAATAACCAGGTTGTCATTGCAAGAATACAGTTTGCATCACACAAGTGCTTCAAAATTTAGAGCGCTTCCAAACAGGTCACCTCCTTTTCTATCTCGACAACTTCCGAGTACGTTGAACTACAGCATGTAGCCATTCTTGTAATGTAGTCTGAAGGGCAGAATGCAGGCCTCGGCATTCAGTGACATGCAGACGAAGCCTGCTTCCTGAGGCATAGAATAAACTTTTTTACGCCATTTTTCGCCAAAAAAGGGCGTAGCATAAGTGAAAAAAGGCGTTGGGTGGCCATTACACACTTTTTATTGAACATCAACCCCCTTATTTGTAGCTGTACACCATTTTTGTGTGGAAAAAAGGGTGCTGCCCAAGTCCAACTCCCTTGGTTTTTGGTGGGGTGTTGAGATTGTGTGGAAAAGGTGTTCAGCTTTTGATTTATTAACGCCATGCATGCATATATATTGGCAGTGAGAAGCACAAGATATCCCATGATCCCTCCCCTCCCCACCTCGCAAGAAATGTTCAAAACCCCCCAAAAATTGTTCGTCTGCAATGATCGCTCGTTTCCATGTACGGTGCGCCTCATGGCCCAAGTTAAGGTTTGGCGCGTGAAGCATTAATTTGAAGTTCTAATATAAAAAAGACTATATATACACACTAAAGTATTTTATGCCCTTATTGCCTTAAAAAAGGTGTAATATAAGTGGAATAACGTGTTGGAAGTCACTAAGCCCTTTTTCTTAGGATACAATACCCTAATCTGAAGCTTTAATTATACTCTTTGCGTGTGGCGAAAAGGGTGTTGACCGACTGCAACCCCCCTGCTTTTCTGTAGGTTGTTGAAAGGGTGTGAAAGGGGTGTTCAGTTGCAAAATAAAAATTGGCTCCAATCCTCGCTGTGAAGGTAGTTGGAAAGCAAAGCTGTAAACGACATCCGCAACAATTGCCCACTCGACGTAACTTGAACTCACACACGCGGCTCTACAAAGAGTGAAACCAGAGATTCTGCCATTCGTTACCTGGAATTCGCGGGGGCGGCGTCCCAAAACGCCGCAGTGTCGGCCGCGACCGGGCTAAAGCAGCGGACACCGCCGCGGTAGCCCGGCCGCGCGTTGGCAGAAAGAAAACGGAGAGGAGGGTCTTTCAAAGGGTGAGACAGCGGAACCTAGTCATCCTGATGTGCTAGCTTGGGGCTACACCACCGCGCGGCAGAAGCGCAGACACCGAAACGATTCGGCGTGTGAGCTTGGTGATTCCCGTTTATACCGATTTAAACTAGTTAGTTTAGTATGTTTGAGAATTGCGATAAAGCTGGAGTAACTTTTATAATCGCGATTTATCACAACCAGCTGATCCTTTCGCCTTTTGTAATACCTCTTAAAACACAACCGAATTTACCAATTTAGGAAGCGTAGTCCCATTCGTTGCATGCAGTGCGGAAAAGGTAGCGTATGTCTAGCGGCCAGATGCCTGTATGTGGCCTGTACATTTTGTTTCCACGCCTCGCAAAGGAATCCTAACGTATCTTTGCCGTACGACAACTTAATTCCGTCGCGCCCGGGTTACCCAGGAGGTGCTGTCGAACAAGTTAATGCCGTGTGAAGGAAGCGTGCAATGGGCGCGAAGCTGTGCCAAACCAGGCCCAAAACAACCGTCGCTACAGCAGACGACAAAGCCGTCCCGCCGACGCATCCTGCGGTGTGAGCGGGCACCTGTGCGCGAGGAATGCTGGGTAACCATTCTCCGCACCATCTACACTGTGCTCAGTGAGGGAAAACCACCCTCCCCCTCCCCAGCCGCGTTGGGAGTTCCTTGTCGCGCACGCCACGAAGGAACCGTTGGCTGATTGAGGTAGAAAGCTTTTCTTTAAAAAAAAAACATATCTGAGCTGGAGTCGACCTAGCTTCTTCCGGTGTTGCTAGGTTTTGTTAGGTTTGGCTAAGTTTTGTTAGGTTTTGCGATGTTCTTGCTGGGCTAGGCTAAGTGCTGAGGGGTGAGGCCAAGTTTAGCGAGATTTTACAAGGCTGTTCTGGTGTGTCCCCCCCTGACAGCATGACAGCATATCCAAGGGGGAAACAAAGTAGGTCGACCCGCGGTTTCGCTGTTTCTCTAGCTTTCCACCTCAAGTGCATGCTTTGGCTATATTTTTAGCGTTTCAGTATCCCAAACATATTAGTACATTTAAAATGGTATAGTAAGAGGTGCGCATACGCAGCGCCCGTTGTGCTCACACTCAAACAGGTTCGAAAGCCGGCTTCACTGTTATAATGTCCTATCGGCGGTAGTGCGCCCATTACAGGCAGCTCAGTTCTTTTTTTTTGGCACTTTTTTGCTAACGCCACTGAACCTAGCTCAAGCTTCAACAGCTCCGCTGGTGATAAATTATGTCAATTTAGGCTGTTTTAAACATCATGAGGTACCAAATCTCCCTCCGCTTTTAGGAAATGTTGTGTTAACCCGTATAAAAGGGTGTAAAATACCTCCGAAGTTGGAAGTCTTTCACACCCTTTTTCTGAGTTGGCGGTCCTTCACACCCTTTTTCTTAGCTCCCAACACTCTAATTTTTAGCTTTACACCCTTGTGGCAAAAACGGTGTTGAGATAATGAACACCCTTGTTGGTGGATGTCGAAATGGTGTGGAGTAGGCGGCTGGTATTTAATAAAATTATATTACTTAATGAACATAATAACTACCTCACGATTAAACATTTCTTGCGAATCCGCACGCAGACTTTTATATGCTCACATTCAAATGCATAATTCGAAAAGTAGCGCTAAAATATCTTATTTTTGCGACATGCCTACCGATTTTATCGGGTGACTTTCGTCTGCTTCCTATAAAAGCAAGAAGAGCAGATGTAGTTCTATGTAAGTATGTACTCCCTCTCCTCTCTCCTCATGCATCCAGTTGGTTTCATTGCTCAATTCATTTGTGGTCCAAGTGTGACTTATGCGTGTTGCATGTGTCTGTATGTCATGCTGCGCGCTCACAGCCGAACCACATTCTCAGGCGTAGCTGCGCTGCCCTTAACACCCTTATTTCAGGGCGTTAAGCAACTTTACGTCCTTTTTATGGTGTTTACAAGAACACCCTTTTTCATCCTTACACCCTTTTTTAGCCAAAACACCTTTTAAAGGTGTTTGCCATGGCACAAGCTTTTACACCCTTTTCCTTCAATAAAGGTGTATCAAAGTTCAGTGTGCAGTCAATCCCGCTATTTATGTATCCCTTTATTTTCCTTATACCTTCTTAAGCTGCTCCTGGATATTTATAGAACGCATAACTATATCAGCACGTTCTAATAACGTGATGAAATAAAAGCACTTGCTTTCTTCTTGAAAAAGTTCCTGGTAACTAGCTTAGCGAAAGAAAAAAACCAAGAAGAGGACTTGTTGACGTTGTTCCCGGCGCCAAGTAATGGGATTTCAAAGTGCTCCCCAAACTACGCTTGTACAGAAAAAAAAATCAAAAAATAAAACAAAAAACACTGGACACGCACAGCTTTGAGGGCATCCTGTTCTACAAGACTGAATGTTTTCAGAGTATCATTTCTCCTCCAATACACTGATTACAGTCTTTCCTCTACAACTTATTTGCCATGTGTTGCCACGTGAACCTTTTCGGTAAACTGGCGAAAAAAAAAAGACAACCCGCCTCTATGCAGCGACCGGCAGTAAAATAAACGAACGGGAAGAGAAGAGTCGAGCCAGTAAAAAAACTTTTTTTTTTTTCAGGCACTGTGCCAAGCAGCAACCAGTACGACAATGTGATTCCTTGAAAATAGAACGCACAGAGAGGACTTCAAGAGACAAATGTAGGGTTGTAAATCCGCGAGTGCACCGATTGAAAACACGGCGGAGGCGCAACACTCTCGAAAAGTAGAGCTTCCCTTTGTCACAGGTTGGCAATTCGGGAATTTTTCTCGCACACCCGTCAGGGGAGTAAATAAAGCGCCACGAAAAGGCGCCTTGACGGAGACAGGGTAAGTACACTCGCGTCTCTACTCAGCACCGCCTTCTTCTCTCCGTAAGTTCTCGGCGGCGAAGAAGTTGTGGCTGCCTGACTTCCAAACTGCTTCCGTGTTTCCTGAGCACATGAGTTGCGTGGGCGGATATGAGCACGTGGGAAGAAAATGAACGGATATAAGAGCAATAAGGGTGAGCATGCAACCCTTTTCGCCGCCTGGTCTCAGAGGAGCAGGCGGACAATGGGATGGAAGGCGCGCTGCTCCGATGTTCTGAAAGAAGCCGTCTATTCTTCCCGCCTCGAGGACAGCGGATATAGCAAAACGAAGCCCTTGAGGCGCGAATAATGCGCGACAGCGTTGGCGCGCTTCTTGAGCGCCGGAGCCGCATCTTGAAGATTCTTGGCGCTCCTACCACGCGTCCAGAGGGCGCTGCAAGAACTTTAATCTGAAAGCACTCAAACGGAACACAAAAAGCCGAGACAGCCAAATGCGGAGACGAAGGAACGAGGAAATCGTAAAGAGAAAATTTGAGGCTTCCAGTTTTTTAATTATTGTATAATTTATTCATGAGGCATTTCATGCATCGTCTTTTCCAGACCGTATCGCGTAATTGGTCATCGCGAACAGATCGATTTGGCGTTGTTTTTTGCATCATAAGACGCGCTGAGGAGATGGTTGACACTGCGCAGCATAGTTTTCGCTCTTTCTTTCTTTGTTCACAAAACGAATGGCCTAAGTTCACGCAATCCTCCCCGATAACGACGTCCTAAAAAAGACCACGAACGTATACGCAAGCTCAATTAGGGTGGAAATAACGCATTAAGGGAAACAGAAGTCGCCCGGAGCAATACCCGCCGTCTGTTGGTCAAACACGTGGCCGAAGCGTGGAAGAAAAAACGTCGGCAGCCAGATCTGCCTTCAGTTATTTTTTATTTACACTTTCTTTCTCGGATTTCTCCGGGCCCTGCTCTTGATGAGGCGGTATTCAGCAATTTAGAGCTGATTCTATACCTTTTTTAAAGACGATAGTCTTTCTTGGCCTACTTAAACCCAGAAATATTGGTCTGTCTGTCTGTCTGTCTGTCTGTCTGTCTGTCTGTCTGCCTGTCTGTCTGTCTGTCTGTCTGTCTGTCTGTCTGTCTGTCTGTCTGTCTGTCTGTCTGTCTGTGGTTCGATTCAGCCACCCGGTCAAAGTGAAACAAAGTCTGCGCAATAGTCGTATATACTCACAGTCAAATCTGAACGTCAAAGTCCGGTTTATATATGTCGACACTTGTTACGTTGTCGAACAAGAACAAGGCATTACGCAAATATAAGACAGAAAATAATACATAAGTGATATTTACAGCGTTCCCTCATAAGAAAAATTTATAGACGCTTAATTTTGCTCAATTAAATACTACATCCACTGCAGAAAAAAATTCACACTGTGGCCTGCTGTCGCCCGCGCCATTGTAGCTTCTGGCGGCATTTTAAGAAATCAAGCGGCAACAGTCACGAAAGGTTCCGCTAGATAGGTTCCACATTCTACTTGGAACGCACGTGGACCAGGGCAACGCGGTTCTATAGACGTTGAAGTAGGGCGCCTCGATTCACGCGCGTCTCCGCCGCACGGCAGCGCTGGCATCGAGGCACCCGGCCTGGAGCAGTGGAACGCGGTAAATTTAAATTGACTTGAGCAAACCTTTCGCGTGTTTACTTTGGGAGGAGCGCGACGGGAGCGGAACAGCATGAGAGGTGAGCGGGAAAGGGAAAGGAGGCATTTACACCGCAAATTTCGACAAAGACTATATAGTCTTTTGTCGACATTTGCAACGAAAGGAGCAGATACGCGGCAATTTTTTTTAATTTTCACTTTCTTTCTCGGATTTCGTAGTTTTACTCTCGGTGCCCTACTCTTGAAGAGGCATTCAGTGATGCAGAGGTGATGTTATACCTTTTTTTTTCTGACTATGCTATTTTCGTTCTCTTGCTACAGTTTTTTTATGTACAGGAATGTTCACCGCAGGGCATCTATACGTTGACACGCTTGATCGTGTTGTAACAAAACTTTACCCTCTTTTCGTAAAGAAAGTTGGAAGAAGCGTGAAAGCTTTCCAACATCACAACTGCGTCAAAGGGCACCGAAACTTGCGCTGAAAGTGCGTACAAGCGATCGTCAAACCTCCCAAAACCCAAATCACCAACGAAGAGCAAACCCATGCGATGATATTTTGCGCACTAAGTAAACCCATCTACGAGCGACCTAAACGTATACCCATACGTGGTTTATGAGATAAAGGTATACTATTGTACTCCTTCTTCATGATCGATGCGTGTATTGCCTTACGTAGTACTGTTCCTTTTTCGCGATGTTCAAGTAACCGTTTTGACCCAATGAAAACTTGGTTTCACGCACGCGCGGTGTCTCCAGACAGTGCTCTCTGAAAGTGTGAGATGAGGACGGAGAGAGCAGTAAGCTGTAAGGAGGAGAGTGTCGCGAAATTGCGAGGGGAGGCTGGTTCGCCGTGGCGGAGCGAGCGCTCTCCGAAAGTGTGTGGTGGGGGAGGTGGGGGGGGGGGGGGGAGTATGCTGTGCCCGCACAAGACGCTCGTCTGCGTGACGCTGGCGAAAACGTGAGGGGGACGTGTGTGTTACGATGGTGTGCGTTCTCTGCCTAAGACGCGGTTCGCGGTCCCTTCCTGAGACGCACTTCGCGCCGCCGACGCAGAGGCTCATCTTCGCTGCCGTCGAGAGAACGCACGAGTGAGTCCTGCCTGAGCGCACTGCTGATGCGCCCAAATATCGCATTAGGTAATATCGTAATCGCCAGCCAAACTTTGTCTCAAAGACGCTAGGCGTACTGCAGAGTTGGTCCGTTTATGCTACTTTTATACGAATTTCCAACGTTATTTTCCGACCCGCCGCGGTGGCTCAGTGGCTAAGGCGTTGCGCTGCTGAGCACAAGGTCGCGGGTTCGATTCCCGGCCGCGGCGGCCGCTTTTCTGATGGAGGCGAAAAGCAAAAACGCCCGTGTGTACGAGATTTCGGCGCACGATAAAGATCCCCAGGTGGTCAAAATTAATCCGGAGCCCTCCACTACGGCGCGCCTCATCGCCTGCGTTGCGTCGGCGCGTTAAAACCCCACAATCAATCAAATCAACGTTAATTTCCGGATTGTGTTGTTTAGCCTTCGGTTTTGGAGGGAAGTGTATAAGATGCATATATGTTTTATTTTCTCAGATCATTTTTGTGAAAATTGCATTCTTTTTCTATTTTTTATCGGTTTTTCAAAATTCTGCCCGACTAATTACCTCCATTTACGCTATTATACGATTAAAGGTTTTACTTCCGCGAAATCTGCATTTTTGCTGAAAGGCAGGGCGTTACATGGTCCTGGATGTGGGGGTACTCGGCAAAAGATGGTACGCATCATTAGCACACGGTTAGTGGCGAGGCATGGGTTGGTCATGGCGAGAAGGTTCGTTTCAGTCGTGCAACGTGCACAAACTCCACGGGCCTCGGGAACGTTTCGCGATGCTGGGCTGGTTGGTGCAACTTCCAACGTAAAGTCGCTAAATTGCTGTAGCACCGTATACGTTTCAATGTATCCCCGCATGAGCTTTTCTGATAGTCCCCTGCGGCTGACGGGCGTCCACACACAGACCTCATCACCAGGAGAGAAGGCGGTGTGTCGATGTTGGAAATCGTAGCGAGCTTCGTCGCACCGCAGTCGTACAGGCGTGCCAGTGCGCGAGTGACGTCGACGCGGCGCATTAACTAGTGAAACATGGTGTTGTGGCCGTCGTTGATGCTGGGAAGCAGAATGACGTCAGTTAGTATGGTAGGTCCGTAGCCACTTGCGTAGTCTGTCGTTTCGCCGTGCCATAGGCAAATATTACGTATATGGTGCAACAATTTCAATCCGGTCATACAAGAAACCAAGCATCAAGAGCATTGAACGAGCTAGGATTGGATGTTTTTTGTTTGTTTTTTGGGAGTGCTAAATGGCGGAATGACAAGGTGGGCGTTTTTAGTTTTTGATGTTCGCAACGAGAACAGTGAGCGTGCGTTGCGCATTTTCATAGCGCCAGTGTTTGGTGTTTCGTTCTTCAACCTTGCGAAAAACGTACCAGGCTAAATTAAAAGTGCGCAGACGCCAGGGCGGGTTATAGGCTTCTGATACATACACACCCTCAGACCCCGCCATTGGCAACATCTTGTTGCTCGCACGGAGCGCGAATAATTGAGGGGGCGGGTCACGCGCTCAAATTGCTCCTTGGCGCCGGCAATTATCCAATTACGTAATTACGAGGCTACCAAAGGCGCACACCTGGGGTGGCACGACGATAATGAACGTTAATTTGTGAATTCTCACCGTCCGCAGTGTAGGCTTTAGCAGCCGGCGTGTCCGGGCCACCCATCTGCGCGCCCTGTCCAGGCATGCAAGACTAGAGCACCCGACGCGGCGCTAAGCAACGAACGATTTCTTCCTATGCCGCGTGGGATAAAAGTAAAGGCGCAGGAATTCGTAGCCTATTACCTAGGCGCCCCACGCGAAAGCTTTTCCCACTCAGCGACCGCCTAGATTCGCCGCGCCATAAGGGACTCCTGTTTACTTAAGGAGATTGCCAGTTACGGCGGGCATTAAGTTGATTAAAAGCATATTAGTGTGTCACTTCAGAAACGATAGTACGGATGAAGTACCGAATCCGGCCGCCTCAGCTGAAGGCTCAACCGAGTCTCTGAACGCCCGTTGTAATCATCCAGGCAGGCCGCCGTGTGTAAACGAAGTGATGAAAGGATGAATAATAATCCGGTCCTAATGCTAATAGCTAGCAGTAGTGCCTGCTTGAGATTATCGCGCGATGTTTCCTTTTTTTTTATTGGTTCTGCTGCGCTTCGACGCACTTGGCGAGCTGCTGAGTAACTGCAGATGAAATAGGCCGTCTTCAGCGCCGGGTGTACGCAAGCAGGGTACTCTCTGAGCGCTGAGGGCTTTGCAGAGGCACCTTGGCTGCATTGAAATTGCGAGTCGGTCCCTCATTTTTCGTGCTGGGCGGCGTTTAACATGCAGCGACTCGATGGCCTCTATTCGGGCATCGAACCGCTTCACTCTCCGGTTACTCGTTTTCCAGCAGTGATACCAGTATAGCGGTTGATGCGCACGGCTCTGCTGCAATGAATGTGTTAATTTCAGGGTGCCGATTTTGGGAAGGGCAGATAGTAAGATTGATCGAAAGGGAATAAAGTAGTGAAGACAAAAACAAAAGCTAGGGAAAATGGAAGGCTGCTGGAACATTTGGCTCTGGTAGTTCGTTTTGATGACGACTGTGGGGGTGAACTCGCCGAAGCTACTTCTGGCCTATGAGGCGCGCCGTGGTGGGGTGCTCAGGATTAATTTTGACTACCTGGGGATCCTTAACGCGCGCCAAAATCTCGACACCCGAGCATTTTCGCTTTTCGCTTCCACCAGAAAAGCAGTCACCACTACCGGGAGCCGGCACCTATAATCTATAGCCTACTCGTACTGTTTGCTCAATTCAATTCATTAATTTTTAGTCTAGCTTTAATCAATATAGACGTGGAATATGTGCTTAAGGTTAGGCCATCACGATATGATGCTGAAAGAATAAACGCAATCATTGCATATCATATGGTTATTAAGGTACTGGAGTATGTAATTTTTGCACGTAAACAACTTTTTACAATTATAAAGATTGAAAACCCAGCTGCACCGGTTTAGAGATCCTTTAATATAAATAATGAGAGCGAAACAAGTAAAATAATAGGGACCAAACTTTCAATCAGTAAGTGACAGGGCGCAGGAATTTAGAATAACTCTTCAAAACAAATTCATCACCGGAGAAAAAGATAGATGAGACTTAATGAATGACGTGGCAGATAACCACAAAATCTTCAGTAGCCGCAGGAGGGCGAGACGCTAAAAAGAAAATGGGTAAACCGTCAAAAAAAAAAAAAAATCACGAACTTATTCGGAAAACACAGAATGCGATTGAGTCCGTACGAAAGGAGCGAATCTCATGGGCGGGGTTGTCAAAATTGATTAACGTAAACATGAAAAGGACATTAGTGCCCACAACGCGTCAAAAATTTAACATCGGTTGAAAAATGGCGGCGGTATGAAGGCTACAAAGACACAATTTGCTGTAGGCAGCGATAGAATGCATGTTCTCACAGACGTAATTGGCAACATATTGAACAACATAAACGAGAAAATGAAGTATACAGCGAAAAGGTGTTATGCAGATACGCACACTGCCAATGTTAGGCCAGAGTACTGAGCAGAATATCTTGGTTCGCGAAGCTCTCAAATTCTTTCGAATTTCAACTGAGTTAGGTGTTCCTGCCCACTGGAAAACAAGTGCATGACTCTTTCAAGCTCTCAAATTGTTATTTTCGTGCTCAAAATTGGTTTTAAATGCACCCATGCGACATTTAAAACCGTCTGTCCAATTGTCTATTCAAACCGTTCTAGGGAACCCTACATGACCATCGTTTGCACCCATCTGAAACGAGCCACGCTGTAAAGTACACTTAGCGTGTTTTAGGTACTACTCTCAGGAAGAAAAAAAATGGGGTCATTTGAAAATTTTGATACCATTCTCAAGGATTTCCAACCATGGTGTTCCAGCTCATGCCCGTCAATATTCGTAGCATTAAAAAGCACCGGGATGAGTTTGCCCTAATCTCGAACCTTCTCTCAAACATTGTTGATGTTTTCGCACTCACTGAAATTAATGTCACTGATGACCTGTCCAGCACCTTCTGTATTCCTGGGTACAGCAAACACTTCCTCATTCGCAAAAATAGCAGAAGTGGTGGTATATCCGTGTTCGTTAAGCACAGTTTGTTAGTTTCAAATATTAACGTTGTATTTTCATTCGCAGAAGCTCTGGCTTTTGAGCTAACCAAAACTGATCTTGTAGCTCGTTTACTAGTTGCTTTTCACCCCCCTCCGAAAATGCGCTTTGTTTTATAGAAGAAATGCGAGAGGTGTGTAAGAAAACTTTCAGCTCACGCAACTTGTGCATAATCGGGGGACTTCAACATCGATTTGCTGCGAAGTGAGCGGCCAGCTGTTGAACGATACTTGTACCTCTTTACGAATTTGGTGTTGAGCCTTTTATCTGGGAACCCACAAGGGAGGAGTTCCGGAAAGCTAATCTCACCGTTGTTACGAATCGGCCAGCGCCGCCGTACTTTCCCGCATCACTCCTCGGCTGTGCGGCGAAGCCACTGCGTGCGCCTTTCAGCAGTCAGGCGCCACCATGTCGGTGACTCATCATTCACGTCGGAACAAGCCGGCTCAGACGCTTCGCTATCGACGCATTTTAAAACTTCAACGGTTGCCGGCCCGGCGAGGCGCGTCGCAACCCGTTCAAGGACCCCCGCGATCTCAGCGGAGTCCTCCTCTCTCCCCTCTCTCGGACTCGACGTGCGCCGAGGCTACCGACAGCTTACGAACACTGGAAAGAGCGTTGTGTGTGTCTGTGAAGTGCGTAGCGTGAGCAAAATGTAGAGGGAAGGCTGTCTTGACCGTTACTGCTTTTGGGTATAAATAGACCCCCGCAAGCGCTGTAACCGATTCCTGTTAGAGCAGCGAATCCATGCTGTCACTCTGCTCGAGCCCCGTATTGTAACCTCACCCGTCGGGGAATTGTTCTTTGGCTTCGGCTCACCTCTCGCTATGACGTAAACAGTTACGTTAGCCTACGGCTTCTGGACTTCTTCACGGCTGCAACAGCGGCTGGCCGCTCGCATCATACACGCTACCACTCGTATGTAGGAGGCCACGGAGCTCTGATCGGGTGCCCCCACTCGGTCCCAACACCGTATGTGTATTGATCATGTCAACGTGCGAACATCCGACCTTTCTTGTATGGCCGGGGCTGTACTAATGCAGAAATTACCAGATCGCTACCTCGTCATGGGTCAATTAAACAAATCCAACTCTTTACAATCGGATCGTACTCATACTTTCCCCATCTTAGATAAAAAAGTTTGATAAACAAATTGCTAGCTTTGACTGGAATTCTTTCATTCTATATAATAACAATGCCACTGCATATAAGAATTTCGCTCGCACTTTGGGCCAGATAGAAAAGGCGTGTATGAAAACGGTAGTAATAAAAAAAAACGGAGGGCTGAGCATCAATTGCTTACCCCTGGTGTTTTGGCATTGATAAATGAAAAAAAAAATGCTTTGGGCAAGGTGTCGCCGAGCCCCTGACAACACAGCGCTGCGCGGCGAGTTCCGTATGGTGAGAAATAGAGTGACCGCGCAGATTTGTTTGTCAAAGAGGCAATTTTGTAACGAACAGTCCAGAGCGTCTAGTCGCAATACGACTAAAACTTGGTCCTTAGTAAATCAGTTACGTTAGGTAACGAACGCCTGTCTACAAAAAAAACAAAAACAAAAAAAAAACATAATAGAACGCAACTTTTGTTCCGCCAGTTCCGACCTAGCCAACAAATTCAATGAAACGTTTTAATCGGAACAAAACGATCCAGTTCAGTTTGCAAGTCACAATATACTACCGCATAATGTGTCATCGTCTGCATTTACCCTTTTTTTGACAGAGCCTGATTTCCTTTGCGTAGTTAGTAGTTTAAGCCGCAACGAATGACCAGGGCTTGATAACATACATATAGGTAATCTCTGCAGAAATAAGGGATATTTAAAAGGTGTTATTTTATTTATACCACACAACATAATTGAACATTGCTCTTGGCCAGACAATCTTAACAGCGCATGGGTGGTTCCCCTCTATAAAAGCGGGAAAAAGAAGGGCCCTTGAACTACCGCCGTATTGCGGTTGTATCTTCTTTTTCGCAAATTCTTGAAAAGCACATATTGGGTGTCATGACTTCCTTTGTAACAAAACATGAGTTACTGAGTGAGCATCAATACGGGTTCATCTCCGGTGCGGGCACGCAGGTGTTACTTGAAAAGTTGTCTGATACCCTTCATAACAGCATAGATCAGAATGAGGTTTCGTTTGGGCTATTTCATGATATTAAGAAAGCGTTTAATATTGCGAACCATGGTATACTCTGCACTAAAGTATGCCGTTATGGCTTCCGAGGAGCATTTCTATCTCTGCTTCAAAATTACGTAAGGGATCGTTCTCAAGTGGTGTCACTTGGATTGGTGCATAGGGATACTATAAGACTTAAGAGGGTCTATCTCCGGCAAGGGTCTATCTTCTCACCTCTTATTTTTAATTTGGATGTTAATGACTTAGCTACTCTTGTTAAAACTTAAAAAAATGATCGATACGCTGATGACACCCTGCTATTATCTGGCAACTCTAGTTATTCTCTCGCTCTCTCAAATCTTCAAGATGATGCCAGAAATGTCGCGGATTGGTTCCAAGAAAATTTAATAACAATCAACTCTGTAAAAATTCGGCTGGTTTGTTTACGAAATCGCCAGAAAACAGTGACGAAGGAGTGGTTCATTAAGATACACACATGAAATTGTACATCTTGTTCCTGTGCCCGTATTTTCTGGGTCGAGTCTGTATATTTTGGTGTATATTTTGTTGGGGATCTTCCGTGGAACGCACACATGACTCTCATATGTAAAAAGCTAAGAAGCACTGTCTTTAGTTGTACAAATTAAAAGTGTTTCTGCCTTTCTCTGTTCGAAATAATACTAGCTCCAACTTTCGGTTATAGTGTTCTTCGTTATGACATGTGCTGTTTTTTCAACTGCTCCGCTACCCGGAAAAACAGAGTTAACAGTATTAAAAAAAATTAGCAGTGGCTTAGCTCGGCTAAGCCAGAATATACGTAGAGTGAGCTAATGTTCAGCTGGTTTTTCTTAGCTTTCCTGGTTGTTTAGGATTAGCTTGACTATCATGCTCACTGCTGCTTCAATGACACACACACGGTATACGCATTATGTGACACATGTATATTTATCAAGCGGCTCCCGCGCAGCGTCACCAATCGTCCCTGAGCTAAGCTCGTTCCACAGGCGCAAGCCGGTGTGGCTGCGACGCACGAGGCATCGATTCCACACATGGCCACCCCTCGCATGATCATCACGTGGACCGGACCACCGCGAGCGCAACGGAGGTCGGCGAAGACGCTGGGCGCGTGGGGTGTGTGAGAGACGCCGCGCCAGGACGTCACTGAGGAGGTTACTGCTCCTAGCGCAAGCGCAGCACGGCTCTCCAGGAGCCACGCAAAACTGCTCAACCTCGGCCAGCTGTAGCTCACGCTACAAAAACATAGCCAAGAGTGTTCTTTATAAGTCACACGTGCCGGATTCGACAGTGTTTGTTTGTTGTTTGCTTGTTTTTCTAAAGCCACTATGCGGGCCGGGAAAAGTCAGCGGTCGCCCGAAGGCACGCACTCACGAGCGCTCCGCAATTTTTTTAATTTTTTCCCAGCAACACCGAACTTACGGCTTGTAACACAGCTCCGCTGTTAGAAACGCTTCCCCTGATCGGAATAAAACCTGGATCCCCAGCGTTATGAAGCCGACGTCTATCCGATTGCACCACTCCGACACGGTCGGAGCAGTTCGGATTTCGGACTTTCACTCAGGGTGCATCGAAGCAGGGAGTCCAACTGAAACCGGAACCGAAAAAAAAAACCGAAACCAAACACAACCCGTATATTTTTCGCCATTTTGGAACTGAACCAGAACCGGAACGGATCGAAGGAACCGTTTTGAACCGGTTCCTTCGATTCGTTCCGAAGTTGACCATGTGGCCAACAAAGAAACGGTAGTTCATGCACACAATTTGATGTAGCGAAGCATTCTTGTAAAGGGGCACCTGAAGCGCGAAATTCAAACTACGCCCAATAACGTAGACGTAGACCGAAGCTTAGAGTGGTCAAATTCAACCAAATCTGTAAAAATCGGCGCGGAATCGATCTAGGGAAAAAACGGGAACGTTGGATAATCGCTGCAGACGGTATAACCAAAAGCGGGATGGCGCCACGAAGTGTCACCATAAGGGTCGTTTTTAGCACCAATCCTACACTCGACGGTTCTAGTGTCACTAAATGGATACTTAATGGACACTCGATGTAGTACACTCGATGGTACTAGTGTCACTAAATAGTGACACTCGACGGCACCAAAAAAGTCGGTGGACGGACGGGTGGTCTGCTTGCCAGAGAAGCTGGCCGCCTGCCCGGGAGGCTGCCCTGCCGGCTTATCGGAAGATTCAGGCGAGGATGCATAATTTGGAGAAAGGCCTGTATCCGGCCAGCGAGAAGCGGCAGGGGGGGAGGGGTGGGGGGTCATCGGTGGTATCGGGGAGCTGCCCACTGGCGAGGAGGTTATATGCCTTCCTGCCAGAGGATTGCGGCGGGGATGATTGATTTGAAGACAAGGTGCGGCCGGCGAGGGTAGTGGTCAGTGAGGGCAGTGCGGATACGTAGAACTATTGTTGTTTCCCTCAAGAACACGACTACGGGTTTATGAGCCGAGAATAACGAAAAGTTTAATTTGTGTATAGAACTAAAAAATCGATAAAATTAATCTTGCGGCCATAAAGAGTAATGCTTTCACACACACCCACGTAAGCAACTTTAGGTGTCCTCGAGAACCTTTTATTTCGCTTCAATTAGAATCGTTAACGTTAGCCTCACATGAAAAGCATTTTCCAATCGGTTGCACAGTTACGTTGTCCAAGTAACAACATGTACAGACAGAAACCTGCATTGCGTATTTGCTTTTACGTCAACGGGACAGGGAAGCGAAAACGCAGCACTAAAAGAGTGAACAAAAAAAAAAACACTTCTGCTTTTTTTTCCTCCGATACCGTTGGAAGCGGTTCGAACCGGAACAAAATGGCGCTCCGGAACCGAACCCGAAAGCTTGAACTTGAACGCGAACCAAACCCGAAAAAATTTGGGTTGGACACCTTGCATAGGGGAAAGCTTCGCGTTGTATACATCTTTCTCTTAAGAAATGGGATTTTTTTCTAAAACGCCAACTAAGCTGCAAATTTCAAACATTCCCGGTACATTAACCTGAGTAGTGATTTTCATAAACAGCCACTGGTAAACTAAAAATCTGAAAAGCTCAACCAGCCATCACCCCTCCCATATCCTTAACTCACTTCAAATTTTAGAAAGTGATGTTAGAATGCGCAGGAATCTGTTCTCGTTGAGAGAGAGAGAAATAGAGCAAATTTAATGGAAAATGGCGACGCTAGCCGAGCCGTCGCGCCGGCTTGCTACGACAGATGATAGGGGACAAAGAAACAAAAATTATAAAAATAAAAATATGTTAGGTGTTAAAACACGACGAGACGGTGATGAAGATCATGATGTGACCCGCATCGGATGGATCGGTCGGCCCATGATCCAAGAGATGATCAGATGAAACGACGGCTCGTGGTCGACGGCACAAGGCAAACGATGGGCTACTCGAAGCAATTGTACAATATGTACTTTATTTAAACTACGTATTTACAACTCTCAAGGCTCATGATCGCATAAAAGTGGTCGGGCAAGGCCCGCATCGAGCGGGGCTCGCCACTCTCTCTCACTTCTCTCCAAAAACTCCTGTTTTTCCACCAAAACCCCGCCCACAAAAGGGACGTCCCAATGTGAGAGTGAGGATGGCTCATTGAATAACCCATCCTCGGCCACTGATTGGCCACACTGACAAACAAACTTAGGTATGCAAAATAGTCACGTGACCCACCTCTCACTCTCATACGGAAATACGGAGGTATTCCGCAATACACAAATAAAACACAAATGAAAACCAACCAACAAAAGAAAATTTTCGCCTGCCATCGGTTTTCGGGCGTCTTGTCTTAAAGTATTGTCCATACCATGCCGCCTATGATTGTGACCCGCGCCGCCAAAAATCCTTTGCTTTGTGAACACGACTAGCGCGCGCACCACAAAGCCTGGTCGCCCACCCATTGACGCATCCCAGCCACCAAGTTGCTAGGGCCAGACGTGGAGCGAATGGAAACTTCGCTCAGTAGCTTTGAGCTATGTAACCACGGTGCCGAACCGAAACCGGAACCAAACCGAAAACCGGAACCAAACCTGAATTTTTGCCCGGAACCGGAACTGAACCGGAACCGTATTTTTTCCGCCATTTTGGAACTGAACCCGAACCGGAACGGATCGAAGGAACCGTTCCGAACCGGTTCCGGGGCCTCAAAACTGTAATTTCTAGTTTTTCATTATGGTGCCCTACCTTGCGTCCAAAGATATTTTTACCACTCGCTCGACAGCACCACGACATATTTTGCATAGTCTGTAGTTCCACAATAAGCCATCAGGTTCTCTTCTTATTATTACCCTGAATTTAATGTAAAGTTGTCCGTATATGCTGTCAGTTTGCGTCAGATACTGCCCATCTCCCCCAATTTTATTTTGAATTTAGAAGAAGTTAAGCTAGAACGTATTTCCGAGGCAGCATATCATGAATTGTTCTCCGTAGTTTATATCCGCATGGTGTTTAATACTGTGTAAACTTTTCAATGTGTTGTTAATTTGAATGCATCCCTGCCCACTAGTGAAAGTATTCAGGGACACCATCCACAATAAATGTATATCTTCCACTTATTCTACTTTGAATAGGCAGTTACACACAAACAGGAGTGAGACACAAACACTCCCAGGTCTCTAAGGCATCGGCACGTTTTCTTGTACAGCGCCGTTGCGTTCCTCCTGCTGTAATAGATCATGAGAATTGAACATAATTTTGGGGCCTTTTCATTTTCACTTTTAAAGTAAATGCGACAGAATTTCCATATCATCTTGAATCTCCTCCACCTTAAAATTAAGGGGAGCATGAAGAAAAGTCGATTAATGCGGATTAGCAGGTAGACTGGAGTGGATTAGTGTGATGAGTGAATGAGCTAATGTGAATTAGTGGGATTGGTGTTTCAATTTGGATTAGAGAGATTAGCGGGTAGGTTAAGGTAGATTAAAGGGTCGTACCAACAACTATATCTTTGGGGTCTTTGGTATTTGTAAATTTCGCGGCGGTCTCCTTCTCAACTAATCAAGAAATTTAGTTGCGCAGAAAACAGCCGGAAAGTAGATATGTGACGACCACCTGAAGGCCACAAAATGTCGTTCTTTGTGGACGTTTTGCTCTGTTATGTTGTTTCTAGCGCAAGATTGACATCTCGAACTAAAGTCTGTAAATGAGTGCCTGATGCATATTTAATATTCATCCAAGGATACGAATTGTACAAGTATTCAGGTCGTTACGACGATAATTGCAACACTTTACAAAAATTTCGTGAGTGAGCCGCTGTTCCGTTCGCGCTGAAACTTCACACGAATGTCGCATTTTGTGGCCTATTCATTTGACACCAAGAACAACGACAGTACTCACCTGTTTATTCTGAAAACAAATAAGAACGATTTTCGCCTGTTTGAAAGCGGGGGATGAGAAAAATAGTGGTCTCTGGGTCCCAGGTTCTGTGGACAGCCTGGGACCCTGGCACACCTAGTGAGCGGCTGCGACAAAGATACCCTAGACCTCCTCCCGGCAGCGACGCGCTAAGAGATAACGAGAGAGTAAGCTGCGCGCCGTCCTGCGTTCGCTGATAACTTCCTACGACTCAGCACCTATGCGCCGTAGCCGTGGAAACTGCAGTTCGCCCTACACTCAAATGTCGCACTATAGCGAGTATCGTAATCATCAGCCAATTTTTTTTTGTTTCCTCAAGAAAACAACTGCAGGGTATGAAACTGCGGGTTTATAAGCCAAGAATAAAAGTAAATGGAATTACAAAAATGAATGAAACGAAAATAATAAAATAAACTTGCAGCCATAAATATTAATGCTTTCACATCCACACAAATACGCAGCCTTAAGTGTCCCAGCGAACCCTTTATGTCGCTTCAGTTAGTGCTTTAATCGTTGACCCATCATAAAAACATTTTGCAGTGGATTGTACAGTTAAAAATACTCTAGAACACTTTCTATGAACGCTTTTGCTTTTTGCGTCACTTGTGGAAGCACTTAGAAAGCTATAGTTTTTGCCAAGACGCCATACCTTGAAGCCACTTTCTTCAAGCGATGTGAAACACCATGTAGGTATGGAATGACCGCGCTAACTTATCATTCTCAAATGCTGCTCCTTTTTCACTGCATCGAGCCGCGCTTCCAGCGTTCTGATTCTCACGACGATTCTTTTCACATGCCAAAAGAACAGATTCATCTGGGTGACCCGCTGCTCTTAACCAGTCTACCTGGTTGGCGACACTTTTTTCTACATAACCTTCGACCGATACACAACTGGCATTCCGGAACGACGTTTCATCATTATCCTCAAGGATGCAGTCCTTCCCACTTTGCAACAAAGGAGCATGTGGGATGGATCAGTAGTACAAATCGGCTATGTCTATACTAAAAGCATCTCAAACCTTCAAACCATCGGTCCTCAGGTACTCTACAACTTCCATGGAGTTAGGAATCAAGTAAGGATCACAAAGCCGAAGCGATTCCAAATGATTTTGTAAATACCCGGAAACCAGGTGCGGCCATAAACCTCTTTCCCTGAATACACGTTCGAAGACCCAAAGCAACGCGAAATCCAGTTTTTGGATATATTAATTAAGTTTCTACCCACCCCCACTTGTTAGATGTACCACCGTAGATCGACCAAGGACTTACTCAGCTATGAATCGGCCCATTCAAAGCTACTGAATAACGATGTGGCCTTTTCCTGCATAAAATCAGCTTTGAATAATTCCTGCGAACATTATGGAGAAAAAAGTGTCGCCACCCACGTAGACAGGTTAAGAGCAGCGGGTCACCCAGATGAATCTGTTCTTTTGGCGTGTGAAAAGAATCGTCGCGAGAATCAGAATACTGGAAGCGCGGCTTGATGCAGTGAAAAAGGAGCAGCATTTGAGACTGATAACTTAGCGGTCATTTTATACCTACACGGTGTTTCACATCGCTTGAAGAAAGTGGCTTCAAGGTATGGAATGCGCGTCGTGTTCTCAGCCCAAAACAAATTGTCCAAGATTTGCCCAGCGGTGCAAAGGTTGGCGAACAAGAAAGAAATGAAAACGGAAGGCTGCAGGGTAAAACATTTTGTAAAATTTGTAGAATGCCGTAAAGACGTTGCTTACAGTATTTCTTTCAATTCTGGTAAAAAATATATAGGCCAAACTGGCCGCTGCCTTAACGTTCGCTTACACGAACATCACCGCTCGTTGAAGGGGCTAACGTGTTCGCATTTAACAGTGCATTGAAAGGAGTGCACGGGCCGTCCGGAGTCGCCACACACCCTCATTGATGGCAACCACAACCCCGGAGGGCGCACGTGCCGTCCTTAGTAGCCACACACAATCGTTCCTCACAAACACAGATCATCATCGGCCTTTGTTTGCCCAGATCAGTATGATGGGCTCTTGCTAAAACGCGTGATATTACCGGACACCCAGTACGTGGTTCGCTGGCAACACTACCAATCGTTTGCTAACGACGTCCGCCATCGATTGGGCACAGCCACGACCACGCCGGACCAGGAGTTGAGACGCAACGACCACCGGCTGCCCGAGCGCGCCGGTGGCGCGGCTAAGCCTTGCTCAGCCTTGCTCAGCTGGGATTACCACCGCCGTGAGTGACGGACTCCGGCCCGATTTCCAGATTTCCTAAACATGACAACACCACCGCAGGGTTCTTCCACGACTATGGAATTTGACCAGCTCAGCGGCCGCACTCTCCACAAACCCGGCCCATGGCAACAAATCCTACGGGAGAGGCAAAATCGTAAGCAGCAAGCGGTTTCGCCCGCATCTGTCCGCAAGCTCACCTTCCGTGGTGATGTAAAGCCACGTCTTCCCGCCAACGATTTCAAGATCGTATATCGTCCTCAGTCCGGACTCCGCGTTGCTTCTTGGAGTGAGCGGCAGTTTGCACAAGCCATCTGCCAAGCAAACAAACTTCCTGAACGGACATTCTTCTCCAGCGTAATTATCCAAACCCAAGTTACGCAGAACCTGATCGTCGCGAGCACACCCGACGAAACACTAGCTCTAACACTCTGCGAAGTGACGACCATCCAACTGGGGGCAACGACCCAAGAGCTCACCCCTACCTTAAACCACTACCGGGTACGACTAGAGGAGTCATCACCGGCCTAGACGTGGGGGCTACGAATGAACAACTGCAGCACATACTGCCCACCAACGGGCCGCGAATTCTAAACGCCAGACTACTCGGCACATCGACCGCCGCCGTAATTACCTTTGAAGGCACACGTGTGCCATACTACATAAAAGCATACGGCATCCTCACACGCTGTCGACCATACCGTCAAACTATCCAGTGCTGTGCTCTCTGCGGGGAGATGAGCCATCGGCAGGACATCTGCCCAAGCCCCGAGGTCATCATCTGCCCAACCTGCCACTTACGTGATCCCCCCATCGGACATCTATGCACCCCGACTTGCCAACTTTGTGGACTCAACCACCTTACGGCCAGCCGTGAATGCCGTAAGAAATAAAACAAGCGCACCACCCCCTCGCCTAATGCCTCGGAGGAACGCCCGTACCAACCACGGACAGGCCCCTGCCAACAGCTGGCCTTCCCTGGACGAGACCACCCAACCTTCACCACTCAAGAAACCCGCCAACAAGGTAAGCTGGTCAGCCGTGGCACTTGCTCCACCCACTGCTCACCCCTCACCTATCTTAACCACCCCAACTCCGCCAACCCTCCCTTACCAACGCATCCACCAACTAGAACAGGAAAATGCCACCTTAAAACAGCAACTCGAGGCCACCAACAAACGTACCGTTGCCCTTGAATCATGTATTGAGCAATTGCGTGCTCAAGTCGACAAATTGATCCACAACTCATCTCACGCTTCTGCAACGCCCATGGACACACAGCCTGACGAAGAGACCACTCCCCGCGCGCTCACCCCAGCCCCCAAGGACCTTTCCCACATTGATAGACTTATTTACGATATGGGCGAACACATTAATGGCCGTCTCAACTGCCTTGACAAACGCCTTCAAGCCCTCGAGGACAGCACACGTATTATTAAAGCACGCCAAAAGCCCAAGATCCGTCAGTTGCCCCCGGAATCATAAGACACATGCTCGACCATCCCATCAGATCAAGAGGAGTACGAAGGTACGCTTGATACCGAACAACAACAACCCACCACCTCCGCCCAAGCTACAGCTCGACTATGATCCCACCTAAATCTCCGGCTCTCACTATCTGGCAATGGAACTGTCGTTCCTACCGCAACAAACGCCCCTCCTTATTAGCATACGCCCAACAACATTCCCCAGATATTATAGCCCTGCAAGAAGTGGACGCGGCGCCAATCACCCTTCAGGGTTACAAATCTCACCAGACTGAACCCACCTCCCGCACCGCCATCCTCATTCGTACTGCGCACGCGGTACACACCCATTCCTTACCGACGGACCTTGACTGCACCTTTGTGGAACTTTTACCTCCGAAGAAAACGCAACCAAGCTTATACATACTAAATATCTACAGCACCCCCCGACAACCCCTTCATGGCATCCAAGCCCTACTACAAACACTACGGCAACGGACCCGTGGCCACCGACTTATTCTTCTTGGTGATTTTAATGCCCCCCACACGGCGTGGGGATACCGCTACGACTCTCTTAAGGGCCAACGTCTTTTCCATGCCCTCCAACAACGTTTTTATTAAACGTTTATTTCTCTCTCTCTCACAAACACAGAATGCGGGTCACAAGAGAAATAATTGAAGCGTTCGCATCAAGAAAGAAGGAAATTCATGTATCAGCCAACCCTCTGTCAGGTTATCAGACGCTGAGTTTGCTTTTTTGGAAAAAGGTTTATGGAATGTGCAGTGTGGTTATTCTGGGTTTGTACACGTGTCGTGTGATTATATGCAGCGTTTTGTTAGTTGTTCCCCGCGATTTTGCGTGGTGGTTGATTACAATGTACACGATGTGATGACGGTGGCTTTGAGTGTATGTATATATGTATGCGTGTTCAAGGTTAAACTTTTCAGTTGCTAGTAGCGCACCGTCCTGTGCCCTTTCTTGTCCGAGTTTTGTTTGCGCTGTACCCATCATGAACCTATACCAACAAGCCCAACTCGCAGTTCTTCTTAATGTAATGGGCATAGAGCACTAATTTTAGGCTAAGGTACTACGCGACACATAAGTACTGGATTTTTGGTTGACTACGTTGACTAAGATTCTGAGAAAGATTGCCAAGAGTGTTGCAGGGTCCCTTTAAGTTGGCCAAGACAAAGCATTTACGCAAAAAAGCCCACATTACGACTTTTTTTTTACCGACGTGAAAGAGTAAGAGTAAATTTGACCGCACAAAAAATAGCAAAAAAAAAACATCATGCTTTATTTCCTGAACCCTTTTAAACCCGTTTGAACCGGTTCGAACCGGAACGGATTAATGGTGTTGCAGAACCGAACCCGGAACCAAACCCGAAAGGCTTGAACCCCGAAGGCTTGAACCTCGAACCGAACCAGAAAAAATACTGGTTTGACAGCCTGTGTGTAACCGTGGAAGTCAGAACGTCTAGTGCCCCCTTCATACCTTTGACCCCTTGACTGACCTTCAAACTCCCGTCCGCTTCGGGCATTCTGTCGCTGTCGTTCAAATGTCAATGGTCCCCCTCCGCCGGTTTAACAAACTAACAAAAGGAAATCCTCCTTCAAATGCTAACATCGCTTATAACTACTTTGGAGTGACCAACGCATTTGTATGTCCTCTCCGGGCCCGCTCGTCGTTTGAACACAATAGCGCGGAGAACATAAAAGAAGCTTCCGCGGTTTCTCCTCACGCCTCTCGCGCCAACGTTAGCTTGGCTGGCGGGAAAACAAACATAATACAAGTAAACATGCTATACCCACCGAACGATACCTAGTTGCTGGGCGGTATTAAGTGAGGTGCGCGAACTTAACAGATGTGCACAGGATTCTCAGTAACATACTGAACGAAGTTTTTCACAAAACTCTCTCCAATCCCGTTCACCGAAGAAACACCAAGGGAGCTTTGGTTGCACGTGCAGCCTGTCTGGAGCCCGACCATGGACCCAAAACAGCCTTCAACTCAAATTCCGCACCAAGCGGCCTGCACACAGGTAACAAGCTTCTGCCTGAGCACGATGTTTTTTCAGCACACGCAATGACATGATGGGTGTCTTCTAGGCTGTCACACGGGAATTAAAATGGAGAATATGCCTGCTTTATTCGTAAAAGTAATGTCCTCTGGAAGCCACATTCAAGGGCAGTCTATTCAGAATGGCTTCCTCGCGCTTGCTAAGCCCTGGTGGCATTCTGAAGGCGCACTTGGGGTCAATCAGGCGTGCAGAGGTGCGTACTGCAGCCTTGCGTCAGTCCTGATAGACATCTGCGTTTTCCATGCGCTAGATTCTGCGAGAATTGTCGCATTCTTTCTCGAAAATGGGATCGGCAGAGCTTGCAGACGGAGAATGTGAGCAGGTGAGGCGGCTTTAGCAGCAGCGTCGTTGCGGCAACTCCGCACGGTGCAGGGAACCGCTGCAGTTCCACGCTGTGCCCCTTTGTATTGCCTGTAGGCGCAAAAGATTGATTTCCCAAGCCATCTGACCTGGACTTTTTAAAGACAGCCTATTTATTGGCCGGCTGCATTAGAATATACATCCGGCCAATCAGTGGGCTCTCTTAACAGCCCATGTGTTCGGGTAAGTTTGTCGACTTTGCTACAAAATTGAACTGGTAAATCAGCTATGGTACCCAATGTACGGCCGTTGTCATCATCACTGTCCAATTACCCCGATTGAATTCGGAAGATTTGTTTTGTTGTGTTGATGTCGTAGCAAGTTACGAGTTGTTAATTGGACGTGAGCTTCCCAGAACTGCTATCAGGGCCAGACGTCAATACACCGGACTCACTTCCTCCAAGCAGAACATTAGGAACCCGCTTGGTATAACCACTCCAAATAGGGCGAAAATGCGCAGTGAGTGAGTGAAACACTTTATTAAACCGAAAATGAGTATATATAGTCATTCTTCGCGACAAGCCTGCGGAAACTTGCGTACACATCCTCGCCTCTACCGCCTCCAAATGGAACTCCGTGCATCATTTCTTTCTCCCACACCGCTGGAAACCTTCCGTGCGACCCTGTCGGCGTTTCAACACCACTGCTGCTGTTAAATATCACGAGGCTGTTACTGGCTTTGTGAAATCTCGAATAACTTTCCCGCCTGGAGCATGGTGGTGCCCTCTTGTAGGGTGCGTGAGGAACCGAAAGCCTAGGCTAAAGCAGGCAATAAAAAAACTGAGTTACTCAATCTATTGAATAACTCTGGGCAAAAGCGCTTCGCTGCGTTACGAGAGCCTAGCGCCATCTCGGTGCTGTTACTCGGATCAGGACCAAAACAAAAGACCAGCCTACCGGCAGGGGCCGCCGCTCGCTGTGACAAAATGGGAGCACCGCGCCGCAGCAATTCGTACAACGAAAATTTCCGTGCTGACATCACAAACCCAATGTGACGTTCTCTGAATTTTATGAAAGGTAAAAGATGTTACAACGGGTGATCATATTGTCTCACAGGAACGAAGCAGTGCTCAGGAAAGGGCTTCACGTCAATATTTGGGAAACCGCTCCCGCCATGCCACAGACGTTCACGGGACGCCTCTTTCGTACTGTCCGCCGTAGTTTGCGCTCAAATAGCAAATATTTTGCAAATCAGCCGGGCTCGCCTTCTCTGCTCCTCATTTTGTTTACACCCGCAACTGACTGATTGATTGATTATAGGGTTTAACGTGCCGACGCAACGCAGGCGATGAGGCGAACCGTAATGGAGGGTTCCGGATTAATTTTGAGCACCTGGGGATCTTAAACGTGCGCCGAAATCTCGAACACACGGGTGTTTTTGCTTATCGCCTCCATCAGAAAAGCGACCACCTCGGCCGGGAATCGAACCCGTGACCACACCCGCAGCTCTGTCGAAGTGCAATAAATGTTTCCTGTGGCGTTTAGGCATTTTTGGCCGCCGTAATTTAAAAAACAAAAAAGACCAGGCAACACTGTCCATAGACATCCGTTAAATGAAGTCAATTCTGCCATATGTTTTTGCAATGTGTTTGGGATATAGGCCTCCCGTGAGATTTCCGTCTGCCATGATTGACCACGAGTAAGCATTTTAAACTATTTTTAATAGGTAGCCCCACACCGAGAAACTATTTACAACAGTTCGTTTTCCTTCATGATCTCCTACGACTGTTATCGCCAATTCCAGCACGTACATTAGTGGCTGATTTCGGGGCAGAAAATTTAGCGGATTATTAAGGATGGCATTTAAGGCGAAAGCTCCTCTTCAACTGAATAGCACAACTGAGAAGACCGAAGTCCTTAAAGTAGGGGGTTGGGCTGAACTCGTAATTTGAGAAATGCAGCGGAAAATGTTTTCAAACATTCATCGGTAGCCATGGATGCAATACCGATAAAGTTAATCAAGCCATTAGAGCAAAAGAGTAAGCTTAAGGCTATAAAGCTTTGCAAGACGTTCGGAAAGTGAAAGAGCGTCAGACATTTACGGACGCATATGGCATACCAATAGCGTGATTTCAATTCATAAAGGAAAAAAAAAGAAGTGATCAAGCAGAGCCCCTACAGACAAGTTGCCGTCAAGGTCTTTTTATACTTTTCTTTTGGCAGAAAAAATGGTAGAAAGAGCTGAGACTCGAATGAAATACGGCTTGTGGCAGTGACCGCTTTAAATTATAATTGATACATTAGCTATCTGCTTCGATTCTGGAATGGGAGCAGATTGCAATACGAGATTATATGTATGCGTGCAACACAGGGTGCCATAGTGTCTATTACGTACTTAACTGGCTTTAGTTGAAGGATGTTAACCAGTCTATTTCCCTGAGTCGAGAAGAGTGGAGTACTGGGTTTTAAGGCGAAATCCCTATTTCTGTTTCTCGGGACGCTTTGGGAGGTAGAAAAAATCATCATGTACAGAAAATAGGAGCACCCACCGGCTAAGGGAAACAGCAGTACCATCTGCAGGAGCCCCACATACAATACGAGCCGCTGTGAGAACTGCATGTACCGACGGGGGCAAACAGTAAGGGTATACTGGCAACGGCGAGTGTGTGGAACGAACATCGGTGAACCTGTCCAGAGCAATGTACACGCCCTCCTCTTCGCAGCTTTGTCTTCTCGTTCTTCTGCTTCTTCGGCGGTTCCCCTACGGGAAGATGACGACGGTGGTTGAACGGGAACCTATCTCGTGATGGATTCTTTGGTTGGCCAATCCCTAGGGGCATCCTGCCACAATCAGCATCAGAGGCGCTGCGGACGGGGCTGGTTGAGCTGCAAGGCGCGTGGCGCTTCCCGCCGCAGCTTTCCCACGGGAAATTCAGCATCCCCCTCTAAAGTTTTCAGTTCGTCGTTTCCGTTGACGTTCAGCTTCGCGTGCCTTCGTTGTATCAGTAGCTTCTTGACGTAGTTTGAATGAGTCAAGGACATAAGGCGCGTTCGCAGCACTTGCTCCTGTCCCGGATTTGTAGCGTAGTGGGAAGAGCACCGCGTAACTCCCATTGATCGAAGTCGTGGGATCGAAACCGGGCGCCGCTAACTATTTTTTTTTTTTTATAGTGTAGTATCGCGGAGCTGTGGGTGTAAGGATGAGAGTTGCGCATGCGCAGTGAGCGCGTGGACGGCGCCGCCATCAACGGTGCAGGACAAGGCGAGCCTAAGAAATGCTCCGCATTTAAAAACCGCGTTAATTCGAACCCGAGTAGGTTCCCGAACTATGCACCACCGAGCCGGTGCCTTGGCGCCTGGCACACGGCAACAGAAGCGCACCCTGTGCCTACGCAGGAGGCTGCGAGAACGTAGAGGCCGAAATACAGTAAAAGTAACCTAAATCACACATTACAAACGTTTTGGAAAAGGCACTTTTTGAGCTACGTCGATTAGCATGCGGGTACAACGGTGCGTATGGTGTGGAACAGGTGAGGGCATCAGTGGTCAGAAGCGCAGAACCTGTCGCTGCCAGCCACAACAAGGACGACGAGGGCAAAGCATAGTGCGGCCGTCCGTTAAAGAGTAATGGCCCGATGGAACGCCGCCCGTCTCTTCAGTTTCAAAGAGGGTAAAGGTGAGGCTTTCGGCTACATTGGTTCGTTAAAGCAAAAATTGAAGCTGTTCCACCAATGTGAAAGCTGTAGGAAGTACACAGCAGTGATTCGCCATAATGGGCTGTTGCGCCGTTATCCGCTGACTCGTACCACCCGTAACGCTCTTCACCACCCCGTTTCATTCCTGTCCTGATGAATTCAGCGGAGGTTTGTCCAACGCGTTTCAAATTTTCCGCCTTCGCAGCGCTCGCGCGCCCCGTCTGAAACTGCTCCAGCGGGAGTTATTTTAAGTGCGATGCACTTCTTAAGCGACCCTGAACCTGCGTCCACCGGCGATGTCCGCATAGCATACCCACGTGGGGGATTGGCCAGGAATCTCCTCGTCTTCCTTGGCAACGGGGGGAGATGGGCGCGCGCTGCCTGGCCGCTGACATGGCACATACCCACGTGGGGGATTGGCCAGGAATCGGGCGTGAGAAGGGCTAATGCACCCGCTTAAAGGAGTACTGACACGAAATTTCAAAGCTGAGATCCGCTCTAGCAATCAAGTACAACGACAACACAAATAGGTGTCTGTGAATAAATGCATCTTTCTTTCTTTGTAGTTGTGTGTGTGTGTGTGTGATCTCTCTTTCGCGAACATTACCGAACCGCGCAAATTCAACTCGTGCATTCGCACTTTCACATTCTTCCCCTCGGGGAAATGCGGGGATTTTTTTGTGCTTGCTTTCCCTCCCGCACGAGCCGGCGTTGCACTGACACTTTTTTTTCGCTTACTATCGTAAAAACCAAGCCAACGAGTGTTCCTAACTAAATGAACGGGGCCGCTGCCGGTTTATAACGCATATTTTGCCTCAAATGCACCTGCATTTTCTTGACAAGCGCCAGCGGTTCACGAGTTTCGAACGCTTATAACTTTATAAACTGATTGGCTTTCGAAGCCTCTGTGGGACGCCGCAACGATAGCCGCTACGACGGAACGCCGTGCGGCTCTACTTTGGTCGAGTGAGCTGGCTACGACGACAAGGCGAGCCCCTAAAGTGTTCTACACTTAGAAGTGCTGGCTTTGCCTTCAGGGTCGAAAGGCAGCCGACAACCACATCCCCTACTGCTTCCCAAGTGCAGTGTACTGTTCTTATTGCTCACTTTCACTAGTTCAAACTTTCATTCATTCGAACTGAGATTACGCCTCCGTGCAGTTAGAATTAACGAGCTTTTACTGAATTACCTTTTGCTGCGACAATGTCTTTGTCTCCAGAGGAATATATGCCTGACGTGAAATCTTCGAGTCGCAATGGTTGCGGGGGTGAAGACTGGTGACAATTTTGGCTGCAGCGAGTGCCCTCCTCTTTGCTCGGTGTGTGGGTGTAGGTACTCCCTTGCATCTTCTTCGGAGGCGTACTTTGAACATTTGAATATTTGTTTGTTTGCCCGTGGGTACAAAGGCGGGAACTGTGGAAAAAAGCCGCAGTAGAGCAGTTTGACAACCCCATCGGCCCCGTTTATAAGTGGCAGTAAGTGGCAACTTATGCATTTGGTATAGACAGTCGCGAAAGTATGGAGTAATGATATCCTCATTATCAGCAAGTACAGGATTCACAGGAGTGGATAGAGGGAAAAGTCAGGTAAAAATACAAGGCTTAATACACAAAGCATACTAAAAGATGACAAAAAATGGCAGCATCTCCACTCCGTGGATGATGGCGAGGGTGCGGAGTACGGGGACTCGAGATGACATCCAAGTTGCGCCCCGAGTGACATCCGATTTGCTCCCCGGCCGTCATTCGATTTGAGCCGTGAGTTGCACCTTGATTATTCCCTAACTGAAACGGCAACTCACGGCTCAAATCGAATTTCGCTTGATTTTCGCTTGATGGTGGTGTGCGCACGGATGGACGCGGACGGACAGTGGGAGGTCCTAAGGTATCCGCAGCGTTATAGGCGACGGGGTAAGGGGTAAGCCGTTTGATCCTCGGGTACAAACTCACGCTCGTACCCCCATGGGTAAGACGACTGACACTAACTCTGTTTGGTCTACCAGACACAGGCTCTAAATCTGCCGGTGCCTGTGTGATTTTTTTTTGCCATTGTAAATGCTATGCGCACGTACACGGACGGACATTGTGCGGTCCTAAGGTACTCCGCATCTAAAACAGGGCGGAAGGGTGGTGGTTGGGGTGGGGGCGGCGGCGGACGAATTGACTGTTAAAAGCATGGTCGGAAACCTATACAATCAATAGCTGCAAAAACGGCTCGTAGGGGTTTTGCATTCAAGTTAACGCATGCCCTTTGGAACAGGTTCAAAGATCCTCCATATTACCGGTCAGGGACTTGTATGGGCTGATGTAGGCAATGTTCAACCTAGAATTTGCATTCAAGCTTGCGCTTGACACGCACTTTCAAAGCGAGGCACTTGGTTAGCACTGAACGTTGCAGTACCCACCTGTATTCATCACACAAAACAACGTATGTGCACGTGCGAATAGGAAGGATTGACACCAACCTACACCCGAAAACAAAAAAGGCAGGTAATCTAAAAAAAATATTCTTTACGAAATCGAGCAGTTGTCCACTTTGTACCAGCCTATTTCTGGCTCACTGCCGGGGAGAAATTAGAAACACGACACCCAGTTGCATTAGAAATCGTCAGAAAGTTTTCTACATAAACGCTGCGGCATTCCCAGATCGCCGTGAGCACTCGGTATGAATTAATCTTGTCATGAGATGCGCGACAGAAAGTCCACTCAGGGTGCTTTCACTCTTGCCGTAAACTTTATACACTAAACAAAAATGTCATTAACCACTGCACACAAGAAAAGTTTCACTCCAGTGGAGGAGTAGTCAGCGAATGGGTCAGCTTCGAGAATTGGAAAGGTCTATAGTTGGTTCTCTTTTGAGACAACAGACCCTGAAGGAGATTTGACTGATTCCTTCAGTGCCGAAGCCGCACAGCACACCCCGAGGCGATGATGTAAATCCCCCCGGATAGTCACATCGTTCACATCACAAAGCTCACATGTTGCGTCATTTTCTGCTGTTGACGTACGTGTAGTGTTAACATGCCAGTCGGCTATATTAAGCGACGAGCTGTGGACTCCCCGATATCACAGCGCTGCGAGGGCTTCAGCGCCCTCTTCCTCGAACGTGCTGTTCTCAGAGGCACTTTCTTCAGCCTTTTTACCGGAGGAATAGGCAATCAGCGATGAGACTTTCACCAGACTCGAAGTGGTTGAGATGTTCCTGTTTCTTGGAGCCGCTGGTCTCCGCGCAACAAACGTGAGTGTGGAAGAAGCATTTTGTTCGCCGTCGTATTCGTCGTTACTTGCACCCACGTCCGGAGGAATAACCGTTTGCTGGACGTGGAGAAGGCGGCTCGCGTTGGACGTTCGGCTGGCCAACTGAGTTTCCGCTGCAGTGCTAGATAGTTCTGGGAAGTCCGTGTCGGGATGGTCGATTAACCGCTCCTCAACTGCACCTATGATCTTTATAAAGCCGAGTCTGCCTGCGAAGAAACAAAAACCGAAGTAACATGCCTCAAAAAAAAAAAAAAAAAAAGGAAGCGAGTGCGTTTTGAAATTGTCGTGTTGCCAAGCATTTTACTGCAACTGTACCTAGCCGCTCAAGATAAGGCTATGCCATCGCTATTTTCATCGCCCTAACTCGCCGCCGAGGGCACGGCTATACCACTGCCATTTTCACATCTATGAGTCGCCGCTGAACGTAAGGCTATACCGATTTTCATAGCTATAACTTGCGGCCGAAGGCAAGGCTACAATACCCTTGCCTCCTGTCACAGCCATAACTCGCCGCGAAAATTAAGGCTATATATTCTCGCTTTTTTTCCTCGCCATAACATGACGCCAAAGGAAGGCCATTTTCATCTATCGCGCTGAAAATGGCCTCTGCCATTTTCAGCGCGATAGCTCGATGCCGAAGGAAAGGCTGTACCCTTACCATTTTCACAGCCATAACTGTCCACCGAAGGTAAGGCTATACCCTCGCCGTTTTTATGGAGCAGTGAAATTACGAAGGATATAGTCCTGCCGATGGCGGAAATTTGGACGCAAGGAAAGTACTGAGGCTACAGTCAAGTGATGGCAGTAATTTTATTTTTATTTTTTTATTTATTCAATACTGCAGGCATTGGTAGTCCACGCAGGAGTGGGGGTGTACCCAAATTGTAATTTTGGGACAGCCAAAGTAACAAGGCTATGGTCTAGCCGATGGCGGAAATATTAGGGCACTCAAAGTGACAAAGATATAATTCAACCAATGTAGAACATTTTCAGGCAATGAAGGTGCCAAGGGCTGGACAATGGTCCAGACCATGGTAGAAAGTTTGCTGCACTTATAGTACTATATATAAGGTTGTAGTTCAACCAATGGCGGAAATTTCCGGCAGCGAAAGTATAAAGCTATAGTCCAGTGAAACTATTAGGGCTATCGTCCAGCCGACGCGGAAATTTTGGGGCAGTGGAAGTCCAGCCGGGGGCGAAAATTTTGACGTAATGAAAGTACTGAGGGTATAAGTCCAGAAAAAGGCGAAACTGGCGCATGAAATGGCAGAATATATTATTTTAGGGGCAGCTGAAATGCAATGCTATATTAATGACGAAGGGAAAGTTTTGGCAATGAAAGTGCTAAGACGAAAGTCGGGCTAACGGCGGAAATTCTGAGGACAAGAAAGTACGTAGGCAATAGTACAGCCGACGACGGAAATTTTGGGGCAGAGAAGGTGCGAATGCGATATTCTAGGCGATGGCGAACATTTTGGGGCAGGGAAAGTACAAAGGCTGTAGTTTACCCGATGATGAAAATTGAGGCAGTGAAGGTAGAAGGGATTTTAGAGGAGCAACACTGCCAAGGGTATAAAAATTTTTGAACAGCCAAAGTGGGTAGGCCATAGTCCAGCCAATGGTAAATATTTTGGGGCAGCCAAAGTGCTTAGGCTACAGTCCAGCTGATCCCAGAAATTTCAGGGGAGCGAAAGTACAAAGGCCAACGGATAGCGAATATTTTGGTTCAGGCAAAGTACTAAGGTTTTCTGCCTGCCGATGGCAGAAATTTCTGGTTCAGCCACAGTACCAAACCTATAGTACAGCTAATGGCCAGAAGATTAATGCAGCGAAAGTGCAAAGGCTGTAGCCCAGGCAATGGCAAATAATTTGGGACTGCCAGCGCCACTAAGCTATAGTCCAGCCGATGGTGAATATTTTGGGGCAATGAAATTACTGAGGCCATATCCCAGTCGGTATCGAATACTTTGGGGCAGTGAAAGTATTAAGGCGATATAGCAGTCGGTGGCGAATATTTTGGAGCCGTGAGAGTACCGAGGCTATAGCCCAGTCGATGGCAGATATTTTGGGGCAGTGAAAGTACTATGGCATTAGCCCAGGCGATGGCCAAAAGTTTAAGGCAAGTGGAAGGCTAAAGTCTAGCCTACGGTGAATATTTCGGGGCAGTGAAGTACTAAGGCGGAAATTTCCCCCAACCGATGGTGGAAATTTGATACTGCCAAAGTGCCACGGCTAGTCCAGACGATGGGGGAATTTCGGGCAGCGGAAGTACTAAGGCGAAACTCCTGCCGGCGGAGAAACTTTTTGGGGCAGGAAAACTGCCAAAGCTATAGTCCAAGCGTTGGCGAAAATTTTAGTGTACCCAAAGTAGCACTATAGTCCACCCTATCGGGAATATTTTGGGGGCAGTGAAAATACTAATGCTATACACCAAAGATGGCGAAAATTTTGGGGCGGCCGAAGTGCCAAGGCCATTGTCAAGCCAATGGCGAATTTTTTAGGGCTGTGAAAGTACTATGTCTATAGTCGAGCCAATCGCGGAAATTTTGGGCAACGAAAGTACTAAGGGTATAGCCAAGCCGATGGCGGAAATGTTGTGCAGCGAAAGTAATAAGCCTATAGTCCAGACGATAGACGAAATTTTGAAGCCGCCAGAGTACCAAAGGTATGCCCAGCCGATGGCGAAAAGTTTAGGTCGGCCAAAGTACCAAGGCCATTGTCCACATAATGGAGAATATTTTAGGGCAGTGAAAGTACTAAGGCCAATGGCAATAATTTCGGGGCAGCCTAAGTGTCAAGGATATTTCAGCCAATGGGGATTATTTTGGGCTGGCAAAGTATACTGACTAGAGTCCAGCCGATGGCGCAAATTTTGGGGCAAAAAAGTACTAGGGATATAGTCCAGCTGATGGCGGAAATTTTGTGCAGCGAAAGTACTAAAGCTATAGTCCAGCCGATGGCGAAAATTTTGGGTCAAAAAAAGTACTAAGGGTATAGTCCAGCCGATGGCGGAGATTTTGTGCAGCGGAAGTACTGAAGCTATAGTCCAGCCGATGGCGAAAATTCTGGTCCAAAGAAAGTACTAAGGATATAGTCCAGCCGATGGCGGAAATTTTGTGCAGTGAAAGTACTGAAGCTATAGTCCAGCAGATGGCGAAAATTGTGGGGAAGCCAACGGCCTTGGCTATATATTCCAACCAAAGACGAACATTTTGGGGCAGCCAGAGTAGTAAGGTGATAGGTAAGTAAGGTCAAGTGGATGGCGAAAATCGGGGTGCAGCGAAAGTAGTAAGGACGAATATTTCTGGGCAGTAAAAGTATTAAGGCTATAGCGCAGCTGATGGCGAATTTTTTGGGGCAGCAAAAGTGCCAAATCTATAGCCCGGCCCATTGGGGGCTATTTTGGGCCAGTGAAAGTACAAAGTTAATAGTCTAGCCGATTGCAAGTCCAGCCAATGGGGATTGTTTTTGGGACGCCAACGTATTCAGACTTTAGTTCAGCCGATGACAGAAGTTTTGCTGCAGCGAAAGTACTAAGGCTATACAGTTAAATCTCGTTAATACGATTTGGCGTAATAAGTTTTTCAGCCTAATACGCTCCTCTTCTCATTCCCGGCGGACGTCCATTCAAAATAATGCATTTTTGTGTGTTCAATACGATAACATTTTTGCCGAAATTTGGATAATACTTCCGTTAAACTGGACCCTGGCCGATATTTCTAGATATATTGCGTTCATTCTTCGCTATACTAGCTCAAACCGCATTCCAACAAGCCATAATCTGTACGTTGGAGAACCGCTGACGCCGCAGCAGCGCAGGTTTTGTTGCGAAAACATCGCGGCCTGGCCGCTCCGTACAATGATGATGATACTTCAGGTGATGCATCTGGCATAGAGTTTCATACTAATATATACTAGAAGGAAATCTGTCGGTGCAGTCACGTGCCGCCGTAGGTGGCGCCATTGCCGCTAGCGACTTTCCTCGCCTACTTGGCTTGGCTATCCTTATGGCTTATTTTTTGTCTCGAAGCCAAAGCAAACCAAAAAGGGTAACATTTTTTTCTTGTTCATCGTGCATGAGGCTTCTACATAATCACTGACAAATTAGTCTTTTTGAGGTTCAATGTTATATTAACAAAACATATTTAATGAAGCTTCTACACTAATATAGTTTTTTTTTTTTTTTTGCAGCCAGACTCAACATTTCAGTTCATGAGCCATGCCAAGGACAAGTGGAACGTGCCTGCCCGGTACATGATGGAACACTTGCTGAATCGCGGCTTCTCTCTCTTTCTCCCCTAGACAGTGGCGCCAGATTTCCCTCTAGTGTATATTAGTATAAAACTCTATGGAAGCGGGTGTCTAGCGAAATATATCATAATCGAAAAAGGTGCTCAGTGCTTGCGACAGGGAGCGAGTTCCCTACCCGAATTATTTGTTCTCTTTCGCACTTGCGATGTTCGGGGAAGCTGCTCCGATTGTTGTGAGGCAATTTTTTTGTTCTCCTTCGTCTGCCTTGTTTCTGTGCGCGATGGGGCTGTCAGGCTTGTGACCATATCGAAGAAACGCAAGGTGCTCAGTTTACAAGAAAAAAAGAGAGCAAATTGTACGCAAATTCGAAGAGAACCCGAAGAGGGAGCGCGCAGACTTGGCACGCGAGCTCGGTTTGCCAGTGTCAATGTTCAGCACTATTGTCGGTCAGCGAGAGGAACTTCGAAAGAAGCCGCAAGTTTTCAGCCCCGTTGTGAAACGAATGCGAGGGACGAAGCATAAGCGAATGGAAGACATCCTGCTTGCATGGTTCAAGAAAATTAGAGAAGCAGGCGTGAACGTCTTGGGGTCACTCATACGCAGAGTTGACAGCATCGCGCTCTACTTCGAAGCGTCCGGCGGCTGGCTAAGCCAATTAATGGCACCACACTTGCTTTTTTGTCAATAAATTCATTCATTCATTCATTCATTGAAGCACAAAACAGTGTCCCACGAAGCGGTCAATACCGCCGGCTTCTTTTTTTAGAGCAGAGATGTTTTAGCAGACACAAATCCGTCAGGCGTAGACAGAAAACCCCGAGCCCCCCAAAAGAAATGTCATTAGGGAAGTTACGGGAATCGAACCCGGAACCTTTACGCCATGACACCGGCCACCTAACCACTGGGCCACCCGAAGGCCCGCGGGGCACGTAGTAGCAGTGGTGGGGAACAATAACACATGCAGCCAATTGTAAATAAAACAACGCTTTCCCATGGTTGGAATCGAACCTGTGTCCCTCGCGTTATAAAACCGACGTCTATCCGATTTACCTACCATCGCATTCCGGCCACACAGCGGTTCCTTTGGGTTCGTAGCGTGGGCGTTGGCTTTGGACTTGGCCACGGGTTATAGCGCGTCCTAATGCGGTCCACTTTGGGAGAGATGGGAAAGCCTGAGAACGAAACGATACGGGCCTGCCAGTCATGGAGCACTTTCAGCGGCAAGTTCAGAAATAAATGTGAGGTGATGGATGACACATGCTGTGGAAACTTGGCGCCTCACTAAACAAATTGAAAGCATTCTTGGAGGCCATGGAACGAACAATGATCGCAGTAACACTTAGAGACAGGAAACGGGCTTCCTGGGTCAAAGAACATACTAGGGTAGGAGATAACATAGTTCAAATAAAGAAAAAGAAATGGACTTGTGCTCAGCACGTAATTAGGCGAAATGATAATCTGCGGGCTGCTGAGTGACGGAGTGGACACCGAGTGACGGGTCTAGAAAAAGAAGGCCAGTTACTCGATAGAGGGACGAAATAAGGAAATTCAGAAGCAAAGAGTTCCTTAGAGCGGCGCGGAACCGGGGCTGTTGGAGGTCGATGGGAGACGCCTTCGCCCTGCAGTGGACCTAGTGGGCTGCTGCTGATGATGATGACGCAACAGCCGAGTGTCCGACGAAAGGAGAGGGGCCGCCAGCTCTGGTGTTGCTCCAGCTTTACACCACTAGTGCAAGCTGAGCCATTTTTTTTACGTTCCAGAATACTACTCCTAGACGTTGATAAGAAGAAAGTGCAGCCCAAATTGGCGAGCTACTTCAAGGTTGCTCAATAAAAGTGAGTTGCTGAAGTATGGATATTTTTCTCTTTTTTTAACCTCTTTAAATAATACGATGAAGTATGGATATTTTTCTCTTTTTTTAACCTCTTTAAATAATACGATTTTCGCCTACTACGTTTTATTTTCCGGTTCCCATGAAAACATGTACCAACGAGATTTCATTCCAGCCGATGGCGAAAATTTTAGGGCAGCCGAAGTGCCTTTCTAGTGGCTGTGTAATCGCCCTGCGGCATCTGTTTCCTTTATTAGCTTGACTATTTGTCTGAATTTAGCTATCAGGACAAGGCAGTCCTTCTACGAACAGAGCTTGACTTTTTTTTTCATGGTGCTTTTTTTACCCACACAAACAACGCCAACCGCAGAGGTCCTGCGGGTACTCACGAAATAAGGTAGCGACGGCTTCGGGAGCCAGAACGTAGAAGATTACAGCAGCAACAGCGGTCAAAAATAGGATACAGCAGAGGATACCGACGTACCGCTTCCAAGCGCGGCAACAACTTTGTTTTCCGGTGCTGGACTCTTCCTCCTGCTCCTCCTCCTCCTCCTCCTCCTCCCTGCGGTAGTTGTGATAGAGCTACATGAATGTACAGGTAAAGCACGACAAACGGTTTTAAGTGTAAAGCTAATAGCAAGCAATACAGAAACCAGGTTTGGCTTACATATAAGCGACGCGAGCAATATGTTTATTAGAATTTGCGCGTGTTAGAGACCGCAGAAAAAGGATCAGTGCAATGCCTTTATGGTGGTTAGTGTAAGGAGAACTGTTCGTCTATTGCAACAATTAGTTGTCAGGCGGGCTTGCACCAAGAATAAATGACATGATACTGGTAGTAGTGTGAAGACTCTCAAGCTTAATTGTCCGTTGTCCGTTCTTCGTTTTTGTGAACCGAGAACGCGACACGGGGCATTGACCTCAACAACTACGGAAACTAAAAAAAGTACAGAGGAACGAAAATCGCAGGCGCTCGCGCACTCATTGCTGATATTTATAATCAAACTTGGGCCAACAAGATTTTATGGCAGCCGCGTACGTTAAAACGGCCCCGTTTGCTTCTTTGTATGTTCTGGAAAGGCGAGAAACGTGCGCTAGCTGTAGGTTGTAGTGACAAGAGTGCGTTATATACAGTCATGTCTCGTTATTAGGGACGCCTCCGTCCCTCACAAAAATCGTCCATAGTCCAGTATAACGAATCAAGGTAAAAACAAAAACAAAGCGTTAAGGAATAATTGTCACAATAAAGAATATAAGAACGCAGTTTGTTTAGCCAATAAACGAGGAGAGGTGGGTTTGCACTGATGTCTTTGATGCTACTGTTGTGTCCATAAAGCGCACCACGTTGGCAAGTCAAAGTGCGCGTTCTGCGTGTCCCTCCTAATTAAGGTATGCGAAAGTCTTTAAGCCTAACACCAGCCGTTGGCTGCCCCGAGCTGACCAGAGATGCGCACAGCCTTGCCTTTTATGCACAGCGAATATCGGTACCAACTGTTATCGCCCCGTTATCTTGTCTTGAGCCTCAGGATTTGTTCGTTCCGGCGTATGCCGCGCCGGGCAATCTTGATAGGGAAAGGGCGTCATCCGGTTGTCACTACTCTAGAGTGTTGTTCGCTCATCACGACGTTCTCGATCTAGTTCGATGGGATAGGAAGGAAGAGCTTTCTGAGATAAATGCATGCTTCAGCCTCGTAAGCTTCGGCTAACAGTGAATTTCTGGTACGCGCTGGGGCCTCTGGGGGACACCAGTCATTTTTTGGGTTGCTTTTGGGACCCGTGTCTATAATAACGAGACGAAAATGCCTGTGTTTACCCGTTTTGTCCCTAAAATAGCCGTCCACAGTCCGGACTGCGGATTTTCATATTGACGGCACAGAATTGCTCGGTGAGAGACCGGTCGCCGAAAATTTCGTCCATACTGCAGGTTTCCACATTAACGGGGTCCATATTAACGAGACATGACTGTATTGGTGCCAATAGTGCTGATGGGTTCGAGTTAGGACTCTTTTCTTGCACGAGAAAGCCACATGAATATTTTGTCCCGACGTCTAACTCGCTGCCACAAATTTACCTTCGATATCTGTGTAGTTCATGTCCCATTCCGTCTCCAAGGTCGCCCGAGAGATCGATGCCTCTTCTTTGGTGCTTGAGCATCGCGACTCTTCAATCCCATCGATAATGCCTGTTTCGAATGATTTGGCACGTTTATTGACCCAGGACGTCTCGTGCCTGTGAATGGTGCGACTGGCATGGTCGCCTGGGGACTGGCATGGCACCGATTGCGGAATAGGCGAGGAAAACGAGACACTTGAGCGCTTCGGGGTACTTAATCATCGGGTACTTAAGCACTTATATGTTGCGTGTGTGAGGTTCTTTATGTGAACTACTCCTTAGCTGCCACACTCCGATTTCGGGGTATGTAGGCCTGTGTGTCCTCGTAACAACTAATACCGGCATTGAAAAGCGCGGTAACATGACAGAAGCAACTGCAGAGGAACGAGTACGATTGGCTGAGTTCTCCAAATTGAGGTGTCATCTACTACGGAAAAAATGTTGAGGCATTAGAAACGGCAGAAAGTTTGAAATACACAGAAATAGCCATTGACGCTTTCACCTAATATGTACTCGGAGATGAAAAGGTGATAAAAGAAACGACATGGCCGACAAATTGGGAATAGTGAATATCTTCTATTGATTTATAATTTATTCATGCCGTATTGCGGGCCACGAATGGGCCATAGCAGGAAGGGGTGGGGGGGGGGGGGGGGGTGTTGTAGTGTATTTAGACCAATTATACAATTTCTAACGGGAATGATACAGTGAAAACAAGGCAATACAAAATTATTTTGAAACAAACGTTGCACAAAAAATTACAAGTTAGAACATTATGCAGTACATTTCAGCATACTCTCGGATGAAAGAATTTCAGGCGGGAGATTATTCCAGTCGGTTATAGTCCCGGGAAAAATGAGCACTTAAAAGTGTTAGTGCGCTGTAAGATATGCGCGACTTTAGCAGAATGATAATGTCTCGTGGAACGCAATGATAACCGAGTGGGTAAAGTCGATATGTTGAGTCGTACATTTCCGTGTGATCAGACATAAGAAATTTTATCTTGGCTATTTTTCTTCAAAAATCCGGTGTCGCGATTTGTTTAATTTTTATAAGCTGTGGTGGGGAGTCAAGGGGGTGGTATCAACTGTAAATTAAACGCGCGAATAATTTCTGAATTTTTTCGAGATTTTTTGTCTTTTTTAGTACGCGGGTTGCAAGCAGCGAACGCGTATTCTACTAATGGTGGCAATATTATGTTATAGGCAAAAAGCTACCTATAACACTGTAAAATAAACACTTATGGGAAAACTTGGTGGCGTGTTATACCATTTCAGAAAACTTAAAAAAAAGCCACCCCCCCTCTCTAAAATAAGCTCCGAACTATAACGGCAGATGCAGTTGCAAAAGCGCTCAAAAGCATAAAAACAGACAAATCACCAAGTGATGACGGGAAAATTCACGCATGCATCTCCAAGAAGTGAATCATGACGAGTGGGCGAAGCACTAGGGATCGTTCTTACCGTAAATCACCCGTGGCATTGCCCGTTCGCGCATGTAAATGAGTGACAACGCGTGTGTACAGTATATGCAATTCGAATGCAATGCAATCCGATACAATTCAGTTTAATCCAATCCAATCCAATCCAATCCAATCCAATCCAATTTATTTCAATCCAAATCCAATCCAATCCAATCCAATGCCCAATGCCCCTTGCGCATGCGCAACACTGTGTACACGGACTCCAAGCCCCGGACAGAGCGAGATACTAAGGTGCTCCGCCCCTAGAACACCCAGTCTATTACATCACGCCGGAGTCCTTGTTGTAGGAGAGCTATCCGAATTGTTTCCGCTGTGCCTAGCAACAGAAATAGTTATCTCCGATACAGATTCCACCGATACAGGTGGGACGCGCTCTACCGACTGCCTCCAGGGCGTCCCTCCTGTGTGACGGCTGTCGTTGGCGTGGCCTACAATACATGTAATACAGAAATATCGGGACGCCCCCCCCCCCCCCCCCCCCTTCCTCACAAAATTTATTGGCTACACCACTGATGTGGTTAGCGTCCTATATTTAGCCGAAGTAACAATCTCTGACTGCGAGCCTGTACCAAGTAGGCAACTCCCCTGTGCAAGCGTTGTACACATATGCCAACTCACCCCGGCGACTCGTTGGCCTCATCTGAGATGTCGTCCCCGATAGGCTTAACGATGTCCGCCCCCTTTTTGCTCAAGGCAGACTTAGGTCGCCAGCGTCCCTCGTCCTGTTCGCTGTCAGGGCGGTCGTCCCACGAGCCGCTATCCTGCCTCTTCGTTCTTGAACGGCGGACGCGGTCCTTGTCTTCCACGCCGTTAGGGGACAAGTCCGAGGACAGCAACGGCGAACGGTTGCGTGGGACCTCCGCAGAGGCCTTTCGTGACTGGTGAAAGTAAAATTCAGACAAACACTTCAGAATGTTTATGTGTTGCACTGCAACAACACTGCATTTGATTTTAAGCAGTGAGATGATGAGATCCTTGTCTCTTTGTGTAATCATTCTGTCGTGCGGACCTAAATCACGGTAGATACAGCTCCGATAAAGTATTTCCGCTTGATACAACCACGACATGGCTTCAAAAGTATATCATAGTGTGAAAGCATTGTGTAACCTCCTCCTCATAGTCGTAATCATTTTCTATTTGCATTCTTTTCTTTTTAAAGCGAAGCTTCTTTTGCCTTGCTGCTGACGACCGTCCACACCAAAACTGCGTTAGAATTTTTCTCGTTATTAAAGTAGTGAGAGGTACGTGTGGTCGAACTCCGCTGTGAGTCCTACATATACGCTATCACTGTAAACGTGCTTTCTTCCGGTAGTCCTCAGTACATGACTGCAATACCCCTGCCACACGGGCACTTTCAATGCGGATTGAAGCGAAGTGCGATTGACTTTTGGGACGCCCTCGACGCACCACCGCTTCTACACGGCACGTTTCAATCTCGATTGAGAATTCGCACCGGTTTCACTCACGTACGCCAGATGGCGCCAAAAATGTACTTCGAGGCCGGCGTCTGGTAACTTTGCGCGGTCGTACGTATACGTAACTATTTAAGTGTTATCGCACGCTTATTTGGGTCAAGTTGTTTGACATAATTTATGGCGTTAGTTGAAGTTGACAACTTCTGAGCCATTAGTCAGCGGGGACGAGAGTATCACAGCTTTCGTCCGCTCGCGCTTGGAAACCTCAATCGCACTTGTATAAACCTGGATTGAGTTCGAGCGGGATCGGGCTCGATAGCGATTGACACTGCCGTGTAGAAGCGCCAGATCCGGATCGACTCAATCGCGATTGAAAGTGACTGTGTGACAGTGGTATAACACATGTTTTTAAATCGAAGGCCACGACGCGCTAACTGGGTCCACCTTTTGTCAACTGCGGTCAAGGATAGGCTGTGGTGCGAATGATGACTGTTCGCTTCGCGTTCGGAAAGCCCGCGAGCGAATCCCACACCACCGACGTCTCTTTAATTTTATTCGTCTTGCACCGTCCCCATTTTAGTGCCATTTTTCGCTCACGCCGTACGCCGGTTTTTCACGCAATGCGTGATTTAAGCATTTCGCATTAATAAAATAGGAGACCCTTTCTCTTATATCTCGCGCAGCTGTCCAAGGTGAAGGCGTGCCTCCAAAATCTACGTATCAAGTTGCTCCGTTTTAAGGGCCATGTATCGCGTGCCTTTTGTTACGTGCTAGAGAATATGTATCTCCTGTGGTTTTTTTTTTTTTCAGTGTTTCACAGAACTCAGTACAACAGTATAAAGAAAAGAAGCCAGCGGCACCGGCATCGGCAAGATTTGAACATTTTTCTGGTAGATCACAGGAGTTAGAGTCAGTCATCTTACCCACTCGGCTACTTTTGTTCTTTATTTCCAGACATGTTCCGATGGTACAAACCCAAGCAGCAGAACAAACAAAAAGTTGAACTAAATGATAAAATCACTATTCCCACTTTGAGGTATAGCGCTAGCGGCTAGGATATTTTCATCTGTTTTAGCTTTTCCACCAGTGGCAGCCAGTCTGGTACATCAACTTGTGCCTTTACAACTTCAATGAAGGACACGAGGGCCTCTTGAAAATAGTCCCGGACAGGACGTGCATCAATGTCGGAGTAGCGGACTGCCATCCGACACCTCCATATAATGTGGAAGCCCTGTAGCATGATTAAATCAAGTGGAATACCATTTTCGTTTTGAACGGGCAAATTCCGAATACCATGCGCGCCGATTGGAAGTTCTTTTTTCAGCGCTTGTTGCAGCACATCCCAGAAAAAAAAAAACCGTCCCAAGAATCACTGAAAAAATGTTCAATCGTTTCCGGTTTTTTGCCGAAGCAGCAATGTTCCCCCATATGGCATAACGAGACCCTTTTCTTGCATGCATGTCTTAACAAGGGGAGTACCCATATGTAGTTTAAAGAACAACGTTTTGAACTCTTGGTGCTACTGGCATTCTTTTAACCCGTTTTAATACATCTCGACCTGGGCCTGCAGAGTAAATGGTCCTCTACAAGGAAACTGGAAACACAGTGTCACAAAGATCACCATACAGTTTTATTCCAAAGTACTGCACTCAAATATTCAGACGAAAAACGCGCAATTAGAAACAAGAAGAATCAACAACTTCTTTGAAATACCCGCGGATGCCTCGCGGCAAACACAATGTTGTAACTGTAAATTCAGGCAATACCCTGCCTACTTTGACTTGGGAAACGGTGTGCAGAAATGGGTCTTTACATCTCTTAAGAAAAGAAAACGGTTCACCAACTGTGGCTAAAATAGATTCGCTTACACGAATCCCCCATTCTGTACCCGTCCGAAGAGGTTTGTACGGCTCATTCGCTCCCAGGATGAACTACAGATGAATTCTGCGAAAATCCTATGCAACTTTCGAACATTTGCCCTCGAACAGTGCAGTTCTTGTAACACGTACCACAGTTTGCTCACCATGAAGAGGTTGCACACCGTCGCACGAGCAAAAATAGATAAAGTGGTACCCTTCCACTTTTATGTCTTGTCTCGTAACTCCACTGCTTGTCTCCGCCAGTAAGGATCACTGTCGAGTAATACTCAAGGGGCACGCCGGCGTCGTTACCCGCTTGATGTTCTGTAATACCGCCGGTGCTGTGTTCCACTCTCTGTGCCATATACCCAGGCACTTACCCCAGTTTACGACACAGCCGCTTACGTAACAAAATCATTTTCCTTTGTTAACTACATCAGTTACGCGCTGTTGGTCTGCGCATAAAATGGCAATGTCATCCGCGCATGCCAAAACCCAAACTTCCGCGGCATGAAGTTCAAATTCCCTGATAGTTTCACTTCTTATTACGCTTAAGCACAGGGATTCGGTGTATATGCAGAAGAGGAGCGGAGACAGAGGGCAACCCTGCCTCACGGGCCTATGCGCTTGTATGCGTTTTCCCAACACCTTGTTTACAATTACTCTAGTTGAACATTTGTTGTAAGCTATGCGCATACCTTCTAGAATGACAGACCAATGTTAATCGGCTACGACCGTGAGTTGGTACCCGAGAGTAAAACGGCTTGCTCACTCGGCTCTGACTGTGGGGGGAAGAATCACTCCACCTGCTCGACATAGAACACATGATAGGGTACATTTCACCTGCGGGCGCCTAGTTTAAGTGTCCGCATTCCGTTAGTTCCTTCTGCTTCTTCGATTTGCTTCTTCTTCGCCGTTGTAGCAACACAGATGGAGTAAAGGTCGTTGCGGCAGCGAAGAAGAAGCAGATAGGCTGCTATCATGGACTTAAACCATCGTGATGGTAGTGAAGGTTGCGTACAGCTTCGCTACCTTCGAGTATTACGCGTTAGTGTGAGCTTCCTTCATTAATTTCTGTTACTGAAGTAGCAGTTGTGGAACGACCCCGGCCTGTACCAGTTCACGGGGGCGTACATGGCGAGAAAATTAGCGGTTACGCAACGCCAACGGCGCGGCGCCGTTTTCGTGTGCTAGGCCAGCCGTCAGACGCAAGCAAGCAAGCAAGCAAGCTTGAAGCAAGCTTGAAGCCTCTTGTTTGGGCTAGAGGCGGGCGCGTAGTGCCCCCCCCTCCCCCCCAATTATAATTGGGGCGGGCACTACGAGAGGGTGCACTTTGTTTTTGTTTGTGCAGAACAAAAATGCACGGTACACTTACCATAAACAGCGTCGCTACGGGAAATATGCAAAGTTGTTGAACGGATGAGTGAGAAGGATTTCAGCAAGAGTGTAAGAGGTGCGTAGGCGCGTTGCAGAGGAAAACGGGATTGTCTTTGCAATTATAAAGCGCCTTTCACCCATCAGGGTGGTGCACGAAGAAGCGTACTAGCTGCCGGAGGAAAGGGGAGATAAAGACTACACGCCAGTGACCTTGCTCCGAGCTGCATTTAAGATGGCATTGGCACTGCGTTACCAAAGCTGGGTTAGCAGGATAGTGTGCTTCACGAAACCTGCGCAAGTGGTCTCTAAAAGAAAATATGGGAGATCTTAAACCCGGGTTCCGAAATTGTTTAAGGAAATGAAGTATTTAGGGCGGCTTTCGGGGGGCATATCTGTAGTCGCTAGACGATCAATTTTTTTTATAAATGGTTCACGTTTTTTACTTTCTGCAAATTTTTTTTTTCAATTTCAGCACCCGCTCCAGAACAAATAGCCACAGTGCAACCAAAGAATTTTTATGCAATTTTTGGGGCACTTGCGCAGTTTCTAGAGTATGATTTTCACCTAACCTTAAAAGGTGACACCCCCTAAACAGCATTTTTGTTATTCTCATCACTTGCTTTGATAACGTTATGCTATACTGCTATATCCGATCAGGGGTGGGGAGTAGGATCCGCCATTCGCGATCTCCAACTGACTGATTTGATCTACGTAACCGTGCTACTACACCTCACTGCACGCGTGACCGCCAAATACGCATGCAACTAAACTGTTGATATTGTTCGCAGGGTGACGCTCGAACTTACCTATGTAAGTTCGTACGAGCCCACCCCCTTTCTTTCCTCAGCCACAGCCACATGAACTATGGGAACAATCCTTCGGCCTACCTCTGCGTGTTTGGGGTGTTTAATACGCATCATGCATAAATCACTTCCGTAAGTACACCTGAAACTGTGTACACCGCAATGAGGTCCTCTTCCCCGGATGTTTTGGGAATGCTATTTCCTCCGTATATGTCGTACCCGGCCTCCACTGCAATGCCAGTTTTCGCTAAGTAAAGGCATGCAGGCAACAAACGGAGAGAAGAGGAGGGAGCGAAGTCATGACTCTCTGTGTGCGATTTAGTACGGATCGAAGTCAGGAACGTAATTAACTTTTCGATCCCAGTGAACTCAGTTCATCCTGCTGACACCTCGTTCCTCTCCAAACAGGTTTTTTACCTTTCTACCATCCTAGGTGGCTATCCATTTAAGGTCTCCACCACGCGTCACCCACTGCTATTTCATACGGGAATCTATGAGCGAGAATGAATACTGGCCCTGAAGAAAACATTCAGAGTGTTCATCGGTTGTTAGAGGTAATATTACGACATCAGCACAGGGGTGACACGGATTTTGTTGACAATACCCTGACGTGCGCACTCAACAACGAGACGGTGCTTTGTTGATGGTACAGTTTGGCGGAAGATCGTGCATTCTTTAGTATAGAACCGGGAGGTAAATCTGCCCAATGACAAAAATCGGTTTGTAGCATGCCCAACGAGTCTCAAGTCCGGCGTACGTGTGCCCGGCTCACAGAGCGCCGCCTCGCGTCGGCCAGCCGCTTGTCCAGCTTCTGGCGCATGTAGTCCATCATCATCAACATCATCATGGAGGCCATCTCCTGTGCGGGGCTGGCACGGGGCTCGGGAGGCGGCGGCGGAGCTGGCGGCGCGGGAGGCGCTGCCGGAGGGTTGATGATGATGGGTGCGGAATGGCCGCAGCCACCGCCTGGCATCGGCATCGGCACCGAGATGGGGATGGGAGTGGAAACCATCGTCACCTGTAGAACAAACGGAATAAGCGAGAAGCGTGGCAAATCCGTCGAAAAAAAAAGCGGCTCTTATCCGTCTCGGAAAGTAGCGGTTTTAACTATGCGGTATTAACAGGCTACCGACCGACTACAAGGTGGAACGTAACTGAATGTTATTACTTCTCTTAAATGTTGCTTATTCTCAAGGCAGATACCCATTCACTAACTTCCCTACGTCCCCAGACCTTTACGGCCAACGCAATAGTGGTTAAGTCGTGCAGTAATCACGTTGTTTTGGCATGTCTGCACAAAAAAAAAAAACATTTCGTGCAGTTATTTTCGAGCAAAAAACGATGCATGTTTACGTAAACAAAAGAGCCCCGCTTACACCGGAGGTGGGAGGACCAAACGTGTTGTATGGGGCTGACGGGGGCGGCTCAGGGCAGGTGCAACCGATCGGGCGGTCAGGATATGGGCGAAGTCCAGCGGAGCCTGGATCAGAAGGAGAAAAAAATTGGCTCCAATTCACGCTGTGAAGGTGGTTGGAAAGCAAAGCTACAAACGACACCCACAACAATTGCCCACGCGACGTCCCTTGGGTTCACACACGTGGCTCTACAAAGAGTGAAACCAGAGATTCTGCCAGCCGTTACCTGGGATTCACGGGGGCGACATCCCGAACGCAGCAGCGTCGGCCACGGCCGGGCTAGAGCAGCGGATGCCGCCGCTCTAGCCTGGCCTGGACGTGTGGGTGTAGCTTAGGCGCTATAACGACGGGCTCTCGCTCGGCTTCTCTTCGGTCGATCCCTGACAGTGCCAGTAGTTTTTATTAAGCCTGGTTGAGAGTTTCTTGTGGCGCATGCCACGATGAAACCGTTGGCTGGTAGGGACGGAACGCTTGGCTTCAAAAAAAAAAAAACATCTCTGTCGATTGCGATACTCCCTAATGCGAAATTTGAGCGGAGCGCGAACGGCAGTCTTCTCGGTCATGGCGCATACCTGGTGCGTCTCACGAAGTGATCACGTGATCAGCGAACGCACGGCGGCACTTGCTACTCTGGCGTTATCTCGCAGCGCGTCGTCGCCGCGGAGCATGTTGTTGTAAATCGTGTTTCAACCTCCCGCGCAGATGTGACGTGTTTTGAATGAGCAGCGCAACGAAGAGGATGGCGAAGTCCTGATCGATGTGCGTGGAGCACGCCGAGAGTGCTCGGCTTCTGTGCGTTTTGTAAACTAGAAAGAACAAGAAGCTTGCTTTCACGGATGCCTGGTTTTGCGTCTGTTTTCTCGGGTGCCACTAGACGTGAAGGCAAGGTCTTCCCACACGCCTTCGACGGCCTCGGGATACTGACATCCCCCTCACACTTTTGCTATACTTTCCTCTCCCGCTTTTGTGCTCGCTCTTTCTCGTCTACCTTCGGTGTCCACTTCGTTCGCTCGGTTACATCGAAAGACGAGGGCGACGCTAAACCACAAGAGTGGGTGCTCTAAAAAATAAACGTAAATCCAGTTCCAGCCATTGTGAAATCTGCTGAACAGAGTTGTGGGTTGTCTTACGAAGGTTCCGTCTAGCTTCGGTTTATTTCTTGTGGGTAATGTGAGAATCGTCTCAGCGACAAATTGTCATATAATTTGTTTTCGGATACTTTTGATAGGACAACAGTTAGAGCCGTTTTCTGTAATCACACTCCCTCCATTCGGTGTCCATGCTTCACTGCAGAACCGGAAATGTGAGAAAGCCAGCTTACAGATATTAAAGCCGTTCCACTCATTGTGAAAGCTCCCGGAAGTGCAGAGCGGTGATTCGCCATAATGGGCTGTAGCGCCGTTATCCGCTCACTGCTACCACCCTATGCAATTCAAATTTCCCGCCTTTGCAGTGCTCGCGCTCCCCCTGCCTGAAATTGCGCCAGAGGGAGTTCTGTTCTTTTTGTGCTTCCTTTTCCTCCAGCGCGTGCCGGCGTTGAACTGGCACTTTTTTCGCTTGCTATCGTAAAAACCAACCCAACATGCGTTCCTAACTAAATGAACGCGGGCGGTGCCGGTTACATGTGCAGCTTTCCCACTCATGGCAGTCCGTTCAACAGCGATTAATCTGTAGTTATTTAGCGTAATGTAAACTTCTTTCACGCTGCTAATATTGGGAGTGAAAACTTGCTTTGCGCACAGTTTCAAGTCTTGCACGTTTTGCGGCTAGGTTCCTGAGCCATGGAAACTATCCCACAGAAATGCATGGGGAGTAAAATTTGATCGCGAATTACACATAAACTATTCAGTATCCCGAAAAATTATTCTAGTGTTTCTATCTTCCCGTTGAAGTCTTGCTTTGTGCCAAATATCACTTTCCTGAAGTAATTTTCCTAGGTTCCTGCGAGGTTAGAATTTCAAGCGGGAAAGCTGCGTATGATTACGGATATTTTGCCTCCAATCTACCACAGTTTTCTTTGCGCTAAGCAACGGGGAGATGTACGACAAGCGCCAGCAGTTCACGAATTTCGAACGCTTGTGACTATACACACCGCTTGGCTTTCGAAGCCTCCGGGTTACGCCGCGAAGACGGCTGCTACGGAGGAACGCCGTCTAGCTCTACTTGGGTCCAGCGTGCGAGCTACAACAAGGCGATCCCCTAAAGTGCTCTGCGCTTAAAAAAACTAGTTTACACCGATCTTCTCAGAACACGCTTCACCTGCAAACGCAAATGCATTGCTAGAAATACATTTTTTTAAGTGCAATGGAGGCCGCCCTTTATCAAAATATGAAAGCGTTTTTTTTTTTCATACCGGGAACCCGTTTTTGTGGGACGGGAAAATCAGCTCCGGGGGTAAACGTGACACGATACCAGGACAGACTGTAGTCAAGCCCAGCCCTGGAGCAGCTTCGCTGTGATCTACATGATTGGAGCTACATTGCGCGTGGTTTAATCAGGATTCAATTGCACGTTTTGTATTAAGGACAACACCTCAGACGCAGGACGGCTCAACTCTATTCAAACGCCGGTGTTTCGAGACTTCAGGGAACGTAGAAGATCCTCGGGTGATCGACATTAATCCGGAGCCTCCCACTAAAACACGGGCCTTAAACGCAGGTGCAGCTTCAGCGTGTTAAACCCCGTAATAAGATCAATAAATCTTTGATTTAGTGATCGCTTAACAATATTAGCAGGTTCAGGAGACAGCACTGTGTTGCAGAAGGATAGACAACCAGAAACGACGCCTTCATGAAAATTTCTGATGCCGTAATGGGGCCGTAATGGTGCTTCTTCATGATGCTGTAATGAGGCCTATACATGTGATACTTGTGCTGCCTCACAGGAACGAACGCGAAACAGCATACCCGAAGAGCCGCCTAAACGCCGCAATAACGGTACACGAATCTGTAACGGCACCGAGGCAACTGCTAATGCAGCCAGCGGCCCGATAAGCCACCCGCCTACCCATACGGGGTGGCAAATTATCACTTCGAGGAGCGCTTAATTCTCTAATGACCCAATTGGGACTTCGTGTAATGTCTTCGAAGAATTGAAGTTTTTCTCTGACGTCTACTGATTCATTACGTAGTGCAACCCGATTTCCCATGCAAACATGCTTCAAATTATCTTGCATTCAACTGTGGTTGTTTCTGCTTTAAGTTTGAATGAAAACTACTGGTCTATAGCATAATATTGCTTTTACTTACAAAGTGACTGACAATTTGTTTCAATTGGCCCGCTTATGCCTATTTAATATTTGCTAACCGCCAGTTCCCGTTTGCGCCACGGGAATTGCGGGTATTCATTAGACGGCGGATAATGTAGTTCTCCTCTCAATATCTGCCATGAGTGGAGGAAGTGCTCCACTAACATTTGACCCTGCCAAAAAAGAAAAAAAAAAATCAGCTCTGTCCCGTTGTCCCAGAGTGGTGGGGACCGCGTACCTGGCCCTTCTTTGGACCGTTTCCGCTGAGACGAGGCCCGCGGTGGCCGGAGGGAAGACCTCTGAAAGAGCAAACGTTCAATTATTAGATTTACGAATACATGAGCGCAGGTACGGGCCATAGTTTACAACTGCGGCTTTTTTTGAGCATGCATTCTTAGATACAGCATTCGGCTGAAAGCCACTCTACCCGTTCTCCCTGCGATGAAGGCATTGCTACACCCTGGCTTGATTTCACGGCGCGTCGGTGTCGAGCCCAAGGGCGAACGCTCGAAGCACGGAAAGAGGCCTATTCTTGGATTTCTTCGTCTTCGGTGTGCCTTACCCGTTCTCGCGGTTCACGCACGAGAGCGAGAGGCAGATTGACGCTTGTTGTCTTACGATGCACAGTGCCGGCTAAGTAGGCAGTACATTGGAACGGCAGTGTGCTTTCGCGGCCTCCATGAGGGATTGGCTGAAGCTAAGTAGTTACTTGCAGCCTTTCTTTGGCATGAACTTGGAAGGCGGAAGCCAATGGTGGAGTGGTTGGGGTTTTGAGAGAAGGGATGTATAGAGTAGGATCAGTTGCGGGAACCCAACACCGGTCCCTCTTTGCGTTTTTTCGTGAAACGGGAGTTAACTTACACCGGTAACGTAGTCTTTATGCCATCGGGTATCGCAATAAGAAGAAAAAAAAGTGGTCGCTGAGCCCCGCTGCGGAGCGCGCTGCTCCTGTTCTGTATTTACTTTTCTAAATTTTGTGATCTAAAATAATATAGGTCCCGTCCTGATTAGGTACAAAGCTTCTTGGCCAATTCCCCGCGTGGGTATGTGGCATGGCCTGAGGCAACCAACCAACCAACCAATCAACCAACCTCGGAGAGCAGGTGCCCCGAACATGCCTTTGGAACGCACGCGCTTCCGTTGAAGCAAATGCTGAAGCATGACGGGAACAGGAATTTCCGGGCAGCCACTGCGTCGGGCCCTTCCAAAAACGGTGGCTCCCTGCAAACGGTTTCCTTTCCTGCCCAACAAAAAGATTTTAGAAAAAAATGGCCACAAGTAATTAAATTTTGTGTATTTACCCCTTCCTAATGATGCTTCGACAAGTGAAAATGGAAAGCTGAGAGTATTTCACACAGAAAACAAACCCACACATATGTGTGGGCTGGGCTTCTATTTGTATGATCTGCGGGTGGTAAGAATACCTTAAAAACGGCTCAGGCGCAGAAAAACTGCATTTTTACGTATTATTTATAAGTTTTGTATTGTTTTCATGAGTACGTATATTATAAATAGGATTTTGCGCAAGTAAACAATAATGAAGTTTTATTAATAGAGTTAATAATTATAATTAATAGTTTTATCACAAGTAATTACGGAACTATTATAGTTCAAGGTTAAGGCGCAAGAAAATATTACCCATGACCCAGCACAAAACCACGAATAAATTAGACACCAAGAAACCAAGAAACACATTTATCGCTAGCGCTGCAGTGCACGAGCCCGCCACCCTGTACCGCCCAGAAAAGTTTTTGTGACGACAAAAGCCCAGCCCACACATATGTGTGGGTGCATTTTTCAATCATGATGACGAAATGCACACGAAGGGAACGGGTGTATTTTTTAGCCGATCGTGTATATGCAAGCCCTGCAAGTCGTGTTTTACGCTTATTATTCAGAAAATACGAGAATAACAAGAAGAAATATCAGTTTTCATCTTGAAGGCGGCCGTTTTTAATGTGCGATTTCTCGCCCCCTGGTGTCGAAATTAGTGAACTACGGAAACCAAAAAGTCTCGGAAGAGAGAGGAGGAGGAGGAATAAACATTTAATTGAGCAGTCAATGTTGTTGGGTTGACCGCCAGGTGGGGGACCTCCTTAGTCCAGGAAGCCCTGGGTCTTGGCAGCCTGTCTCGCCCGGTCTACCAGATGTTGTTGGTGATCCGGGTTAGAGCTGGTCAACCGACCCTCCCACTGCTCAAGTGAGGGATTTGGGTTTGAGGCAAGGGATGGTGTGTGGCGGCACTCCCATACCATGTGGTAGAGAGTGCATGGCTCCACGCAGAATTTACAAGTGTATGTGTGCAGTGTCGGATGCATTGAGTGTAGTAATGTACCATGTGGAAATGTGTTAGTCTGTAGCTGTCTGTAGATGACCGTGTCTTCGCGAGACATGTTGAGATGTGGAGGCGGAAAGGTTCTTCGTCCCAAGCGGTAGTGGGCCAGGATGTCACTGTACCTTCTGGGGATTATTTCTCTCGTTGGGCTAATGGAAGGACTGGCTGACATCCCAGAAGGAGACGCCCGGTGAGTGTGGGCTCGGGCTGCGGCATAAACCGCCTCATTCCCTTCCAGTGATGAATGAGCCGGTGTCCATATGATGAAAATTTCGGGTAAATCAGGGTGGGCCGATAAAATTTTTGCTGCTGTTGATGAAATGCGTCCAATTTGAAAGTTTCGACACGCCGTCTGGGAGTCTGATAGGATGATGACATGTTCTTGGCCAGTGGTAGCTGCAAGGGCAATGGCTGCTTCTTCGGCGGTGTCGATGTCCTTGGTAGATATAGAAGCTGAAGCTAGCTCCAGTCCCTGGTTATTGACTATGCTGATGGCGTGGGCTGATCTACTGGGGTATAGTGATGCGTCCGCGTACCTAACGTCAGGCCGTTTCCCGTATGCAGTTCGAAGAGCTTTAACTCTTGCCTTGCGTCGTGCTTTGTTGTGAATCGGATGCATATTTCTTGGTATTGGGGCGACAGTGATTTTCTCTCTAACATGTAGAGGAATGCGTTGTTTAGCGTTATTTTCTTTCGAAAAATATTTTTATTTCTCCAGCAGAGGCTGATGGGTTCGCAGCGACTACTCAGGGTTGAAAAACCGAAACCGAAACGGGTACCACTTAGTAAACGCATTTGCTGACCCACACGTGTGTGTGGGCTGGGCCGTAAAGGGTTGGGTCTCAACTAAAGTCCCTTCATCGGCTTTTTTTTTAAATGCGAATGCATTTCTTAGTCGGGGGTTGTCGTGCGTTGGCCGGCGTGCGCCTAGCAACAGCTGTGGCGCGCCTAGCAACCGGAGCACGTAGTAGCTCGGGCGGGAGTAGCGGAGGGCAAGGGGAGAGGAGGAGCGCGCTCGGCGTGTGAGGGCGCTCGCATCGCGGAGCTCGGGCGGAGTAGCGGAGAGTGAGTGGATAGGAGGAGCGCGCTCGGGCGTGTGAGGGCGCTCGCATCGCGGAGCTCGGCGGAGAGAGCTCGCGCGCGGGGCGGGCGTGTTGCGCGGGTCTCTCTCTCCTCTCCGCGTACCTCTCTCTGCTCGCTGCGCTCGGAAAAATATATATAAATGCAGTGGAGCGCGCACCTCTCTCCGTGACTGCTTGCCGCAGCGCACTCATCCGTGCACCCAATACATTCGCATTTCCGCACGATCCCTTTGGGGAGGTGGGGGGAGTTTTTTTCGATCAAGAAACCATCGGCTTTTTTGCCGATTAAGGGACTTCAGTAGTTTCGGCGGCGTCCAACGGCTCCCGTGACGCAAGTTTCGTCGGCCGTTTCGCAGGCAGGCAAAAAAAAAAAAATACGCCGAAGGCGCGTTTATACGCCAAGCCCACCAAGTCCTCGTTCGAGCTGGGCTCCTTGTGACTTCATTCCGAGTTTCAGCTGTCGGACTCGCTTTCGTTAAGTGGCTAGTATGAACCCGACACGGTGTGCAGCATCTTTTTTCCATTCATGACGGTGCCCGCTGCGCGTATTTGCCAGAGCGGGCGACAGGGCGATTCGAAAAGGGGAGTAGGGCGGAAGCAGATGGCGACAACGTCACGAGAGAAGACAAGGGCCCCGCGAGTTAGGCCGACTCCGCCGATTTCGGGGGAGGGGAGGAGGAAAAAACTTTATTTGTCCCATCCGTTGAGTGCAGTCACTCCGGACCAGTGAGGGGTGTCCTCAGTCCAGGACTCCCTGGCTGTAGCCGGCCTTCCGGGCCCTATTCACCAGCCGAAGCTGGGAGCAGGGCTCGGAGCTGGTCAGCGCCGCCGCCCACTGTGAAGGGGTAGGGTTGGGATTGGGAGGGAGGTCTGGGATGTTCGGGCATTCCCACACTATGTGGTATAGTGTTCCTGATGTGGGGCAGAAGATGCACTGAGGGGAGAATTGGGTGGGGAATATTTTGTGCCAGAGCGTGTTGTGGGGAAAGGTGTTAGTTTGGAGCGCAACTTTTCTTGCTCCACGGAGTGATCTCGGCTGCGACGGCGCTCTTGATGCGCCATTGGAGCAGGATTTGGCTGTTCCCGATCTGCCATCGGAACGTGTCTGCTCCAGACGGAGCAAAAATGTTGCCCCGAAAGTGTTCCGGATCCGCCATTGGAATTCAACATTAGTTGCACTTCACAGTTCCTCAGTGTGACGGGCTAGGGGTCAGCCGGCTAGGCAATCCGCGCCTGACCACTCTTCATCGCAAAGCTAGCGTGTCCTGAAAGAAACTTACCACAGCCTATGTTGTCTGACATTTCATAGAAGTTAAACGGGGTGCGACGTGATAGGAGTTCGTTCGATGCTATTTGAAGTATACGCATGGCCAATTCAGATGGTGTGAATTAGATTTGACGTCAAGATTGCAATAACGGCAATTGTTCAGTCCTTGAGGTCCACGGGTACATTTCTGAATTATACGGAGAGTGTGCGCATACATCCCCAGCACAAAACGTATTTATGAAGATTTCAGCGGCGCTTGAATGAGCGTCAACATTGGAAAGGTAACCTGTCGGTGAGGCCATCCGGTTTCCTGTCTTCTTGCTTTCTTCAGTCGGAGCAGGAGGAGAACTGGGGGCCTAAGTAAGACATTAGTAAATTTAAATATCTATAATACCATGAATAACCCCAGTTAACGATCACAAGTGTCTCTTATCAACCGAGCCCGGGTCCGCGAGGCGGAGGCATGATTTTGGAAAACAAATGTCTCTTTGCAGACGACCCAGACGGGCTGCTACAAAAGAAAGAATATGATTCCTAGCAGTTTTATGAATTTCCTCTTATTTGGTATTAGGCTACACAAAACGCATCATCGAACTGTTTAAGCATTCGTAGGATCTTTGTAGGCGTGCGTTTTTTAACTTGTTGCTCTTAGGGCACATGACACATTCCTAATAGCGTTTACTTTCGGGTAACCTCGTTAACTTCTGTTGTCGAAGTAATACGGCGCTCGCTACTCGAAGCTGTCTCGTAGGAGCACTATCGAGCCATGTGTCGCGTCCCTTAAAGGAGCCATGAAGACAAAATACAAGTTGGGTTTATTAGAAAGACTGCTTAGTGCCGATAACAATGATACCGATATCATCGCAATCTTCAAACAAATAATGGAGATATTAAAGAAAACGTGTGAAGCAGTCGCGACCCCTTAGCCAATTTCCCGCAACTTTTCTATGACGTCACGGAACCTTGTTTGCGCGATTTGCGGCCGCCTAACTGACCTGTCGCGACGACACATGACTGGACATCTGTAATGGGGCCTCTAGTTCCATTTGACCGCATCACTTGAATGCTAACGTGCAGTTAACGCACTGAAAATTAGGTTTTATTGTTGGCCCGTATGACGTCATTCTTGCTCATAACACGTCACTGTGGCGCAAAATTTGAAAGTTTTTAAATACTTCTTGCTTTTTTTCGTAAAAAAAACATCTTTTGTGGCTGCAATGGAGCTGAGTGAGATACTGAATCATAGTTCTTTCAAATTAAACGAAGTTGTGTTTTCTCTTCATGGCTCCTTTAACCTCACCCCGACCTCACAAAACTTATTTCGCCTCCTGCTAACCAACCGAATTCCAACAGATCCAGGATGTCTTCGCCTCCAAACACAGCACTACCTTCTACACCCTCCTCCCACTTCACCCACATTCCGCTTCAAAGAGGAAGAAATACTCAGCAGAGGCTGTGACACCACTTTTTGTAAATCCGCGTCTGCCATGTTTGAATGTCCACTGAGCTTTCCTTTGCCATTTTTCTCTGCTGCACATCTCATTTTCTGCCCCATTCAAAGAGCAGCTGATAACGCACGCCGGGCCACAGGAACGCCATAGAAACCTGTTGACGCCACAGAATTTGTTGCAAATTAACTGCACTCAGCATTTACGTAGCTCATTTTGTTCACGCCCATAGCTCTGTAGCGCTGTGAAAACTGTCGGTGGCATACAGCCAGATTTAGCGGCCGTAGCTCTAGAAAATCCAACAACACTAGCCCATGGACCTTCTCACAATGACGTCACTTCCGCTACATGTTTTTTGAATTGCGTTTGGGGTTACTATGGGCCTCTGCTGAGTTTCTTTTCTTTCGTGGCCCACCCACATAAAGAAAAGCACTGGAGTACAGGCGCCTGGCATCCACAACGCAGTACAGATATTTTGGAAGAAGTTACGACTTTTTAACGATGTCAGCGGACAGGGTTGCTTAGCTCTTATGGCCACGGAGGCTCAATTTGGCTAAATGGATGATACCGAGCTTTGGGTCGAAAAGAAATTGGAGACGGAGAAGGTGTGTACGGCTAATTTGCAACAGACTTCGCGACGTGCATGGGTTTCTTCGGGGATCGCGTGTGCGGCGGAGAAGGGTAGGAGGAGCAGAGTACAATGGGAAAGGGTATCGGGCCCAGCGGACGTCTCGACATGGCAGGACAGGCTTCCCGAAACCACCCCCCCCCTTTTTTTTTTTCCTGAATGAAATATTTTTCTCCTCCATTAAAAAAGTTTCTTTTGCGCAACGCATAATCCGCGAATATACGCAAAAATAAAAAAAATTTGCGTCTGCAACCACCACCCGTACGAAACGACGGGGAAGTAAACGGGTTAGGGGTTAGGAGATATAAGAAGCAGAGAAGAAGAGGAAGAACGCGCTGGAAAGAGCGGGATCATGGCAGCATCGACCCAAATCCAGTCCAACGACCAGTCTTCTGAGGTGCGCTTTTTTACTATTCAAGTTTGTTGTCTTCGCGAAAATTAGTGAGAAATACCTGCGGGCCCCGAATTTCTTGCGATCCGCAAGCCGTCTTTGCCGATTCGCGAGCTTCGAACCGTTGCACGCAATCGGCATGGCCTCTTTCCATCCCAAACCTCCAGAATCGTATCAATGCCGCAGACATCGGCAAGACGCGGAAGCCCCGAAAAGTCATAATCGCGGCGATTAAGAGCGCGGTGAGCCTATTGGGAGAGCTAAGTAACGTAATAACGTATATGACATGAACCGTCCTCCGGCTTCAACCTCGTAAAATCTATTAAAGGTATCTCACGTCTGCTCCAGTAGGTTGAAAGCGACACCCTAAGCGAAAGAGACGCGTTCGACATAGATCAGTTTCAATCGAATAGTATCTTTATTAAATACCGACCTTCATCATGAATTTTGCCCATTTGAAGCGTTATTCGTTTGTACAATAAGTGTTTAAACTTAGTCCATAACGTGAGGGTGGACGAATATGATGTTCCATCCAAATAAAATGACCTAGACCCACGTTAGCGATGTCGATGTTGGGCTATCCTCATGGTTGGATGCCGGCAGTTGTTCGGTTATGTCAAGCTTTCCTGGTACACGAGCCTTGGCTATAGAACGGAGCGGACTAGGAGACGGGCAATCGTCGAGCCTGCCCCGTCAAACTTCCGAGAGATGAGGCGAACAAGGCAGAACATTTGTCCGCTTTTCTGTCGATCAGATCGGAGCCAGTGAGCTGCGGATCCCTGAGGCTGATATCTCCCATCTCAGAACCCGAAGGTGCCCAACAAGGGGACTAGCGGTCCCATTCAGCAGCAGTGCGATCGGAGATAAGGCAAGGGATGCGACGACCTCAAGCTTTTGCGAAGGGTAGTGGTTGATTGATTGATTGATCTTAGGGTTTAACGCGCCGACGCAACGCAGGCGATGAGGCACGCCGTAGTGGAGGGCTCCGGATTAATTTTGACCACCTGGGGATCTTTAAAGGGTAGTGGTAGCAGTCTTCTCTTGAAAGAGTGTGAGACCCGCATAGTCACACCATTTCTGGCAGGCTGTTGAGGCTCGCTGGAGGCAATCGGCTTGTCGTGACAGGTCCGGATGGACTATCCGTACAGTAATGTCATCGGCGTACACGAGGAAATATATGCAGGTCATGGATAGTACAAAGGCGCTAAGCTATCGGCAACAAGACAATGTTCAGAGCCTTGTGGTACGCCGCGTACAGGTGTAAAGGAGCGAGACAAAACTTCCACCGTTGATGCGCATGCAAAAAGGGCGTTGTTGAAGAAAGTGTAGAATAAAGTCAGACTTTGTCTGGGGGCCGAAGGCAGCTTAGTACCAGTAAGATTTCAGCGTGACTAACGTTGCCCTGTATACGTTCGTAGCTAGTACAGTCCTCACATGGCAAGAGCGGCCTCGTAACATAAATGCACAGCATGGACTAAATATCCATAATTTTCACCATTGCCTTCGCATCCCTGTTGAATCGAACATTTACGCCGCAAGAAGCTGCTCCCTATTTCTAATGCAGTAATGAGTTATAACAGAACCACACTTGCGGAAACATCGGTCTATTCTGAGCCAATTTATTCTCTTTCTTTCATTGACTTAAATTCCTAGAAACTGTACTCGGTGTTTTCCGTTGCGTAAACTGTCCAGTGGCGCTGCGTGTCCGCTTTTCATAAGTCTTGGTCATTTATAGTATTAGCTCGTCATGGACGCAGACGTAAACTGCACATCGTCGAGGAATGGGCGGAAATTATTTTTTCGGCGAGACACCTGACTCAAAATCCAGGTAGGGATTAAAAGGCGGCTCCAAAAAATAGCAGACAGATACATTCGAGCGCAGGGCTCGCATTTTCCAGATGTCGTCTTGGTCTAGTATATGGGGTTTTCCCCAACACATGGCTCGTACCTCAAGTAGGGGGACTGCGTGGAGTTTGTCACATTCCAAACACGCGGTACATGCCCCAATGAAGGGAACTTCTCGAGCGCCCGGTAGTCACGCGACCATTACAAAGTTCGAAAGCTTACGCGCGCATTTTAAGCGTATACGAGCACATTTTAACTAAACGAGCTTCTAAGAAAGGACTGACCCAATAATCGGCAAATAAAACACTTACAGTCAAGTGAAGTTAGCTGTAAGTTTGCCGTTTTTTTTAACACGAAAGGGTTTTTTTTTTCACGGATACACCAAAATTTCACTGACTTCATCTCCGTCGCGGAAATGCGCCAGTACAACGAAGCAAGCGGCCTGTAAAGGGTGCACCCCTGCTAACAGGGTCTTCTTGCGGGGAAGCAACTTTTAGTTCTATAGAGTACGTTATACTTACTGTTGTTCGTTTTCGGTTTTTATATTTAGCACGAAAGGGTTTTATGCCGGGATACACCAATATATCACTGACGTCATATCCGTCACGGAAATGACGCCAGCACACCTTTGCCGAAGCGACCCACCAGACGGACGTCGTTAGCCAAGCAAACCCACGATACAGCCGCCGACTCGCAAATCATGCTCAGCTGCAGATTTCGCTGCACATTTCACTTTCGTGTTTTACCGATTCTTATGACAGAGTAATCAGTCATTTTTTAATAGATAGTTGGTGGACACTGGAGGTGAGAAAGTAGCTTAGATTCATCATGAGCTTGTAGCGACACCATCGCCATCGTCTCCATCATCACCACTATCATCATCAGCGGTCCTGGTAATGGCTCGTGAGCAGTTCCACGGGACACGGATGGAACGTCGACTCAGCAGCTGGGCGGCCGCTCGTTCTGGCCGGGCCTACGCGACCTAAATAAATGTACGAAGCCTCATCAGCATCACCAACCAAGCTTGCTCCCTAGAAGCTCAACGACATCATCAACACCCCTTGAACAGAGTACAGTTTCCTAAAACTACTGTTTGTCGTGGTTGTCGTGGTTGAACGTGGTTAAAATTGTCGTGGTTGAACGCTTTTAAGGCAAGTATCTTAGGCAAAAGCTGGGTTTTCGCGCCGAGGCGGCAAGAATTGCACAGCACCAAAGACTGTTGTCAACCAAGGCAGGCAGGCATATCTTGGGCAAACTCGGTTTCCCCCATGAAGCCACAGACGACCCGCAAGAGGATATTCCCCCGGACATCAGAAACAATATCCGAATTCCTCCCCTTCCAAAGAACATGAACCCAGCGTTCCATGAGGATAGGAGACAGAGCAGGGCTGAAGCGCTACAGAGAAATGTACGGAGGACGGTGCGATGTATTATACACTGACGCTGCGGAATACCATCGCAGGAGAGACAAGATTGCGGTTGCGTCCGATGAGAACATGGTCATACGCGCATGCTGCACGATCAGAAATAGATCTGTCACAACGGCGGAAGAAGTGGCGATAGCGCTGGCAGCTACGTTCAAAAATACCAAAGTAATTATCTGCGATTCCAAAAACGCCATAAACAATTATAACAGAGGACGAATATCAGCTGAGGCGGTCAGAATCCTTGCCAAAAACCCCATGGACCATCAGGTTTTACTAATCTGGACCCCGGCCCATCAGGCTCTCAGAGGCAATGAAGGAGCAAACGAGCTCGCCCGAGGACTCACTTTCCAGGCAGGCTCAGGCGCCCCTTCCACAGGACACATACTATCTGAAAAAGACAGGATGTTCACCTACCGAGAAATAACTGAATACTACAGGTTAACAAGAAAAGAATACCCGGATGCCGACCGCAAACTCAGCAAAAAGGAAGAGGCAATCTGGCGAAAATTACAGGTTGGAACCTACCCAAATCCACTACTTCTTAGTAAACTCTACCCAGGTCAATTTGAACCCAAATGCAAACATTGCGACAGCCTGGCAAGCATGGTCCACATGATATGGACGTGCCCACAGATATCCGATGGCACACATACCATAGACACATGGGAGGCTCTGATGCTCAGCTCAGACCTAGAAGGCCAACGGACAATCATCAATCAAGCTCAGGCAGCCGCCAGGTCCCAAGGGATACTGGCCGACTCCTAGCAAGGGTATTAAAAACCCAGTGATTGATACTAAATAAAAGTTTTTTCATTCATTCGCGCCGAGAGCACGAACTTGGCGCGCGATTGTTTTCACTGCGGTGTGGCGCCCTCTTGAGGTAGCGACGGAAAGCAGATCGGAGGTCAAGGTTAGCGCGGTGCGTCGTGGTTGCTGCCTTCGGCGTGAGCGCGTGTGACGCTCGAAGAGAAGGTAGCTTTCCGTATCACTTGGTCGCTTTTTTTTTAATCTTATACTTCCCTTGACGACTGCAACTGCATCAGCATGCAATCGCCAGGGGAACAATTCATTCCGGGAGGCTTTCTTGCCGTTACCAACGGCTGGACGGACTTGGCCCGGTCGACCCTATATAGTTACACGGGCGCAGTTAACCGCGTTTAGACAAAACCGCAGTTTGCTGCGTTACATGGCAGACGAAACTGCGGTTACCCCGCTATCTATGGTTAACGCAAACTTAGCTTGGCCACCTCAGTTCAGTCGCGCTAACTGCAGTTACCGGAAAAACGGTTCCGGTACGGTAACGTCTACAGTCTGGACACCACCGCGCATGCGCAGAACCGTACCTTAAACCGTAGAGACTTGGCCGGACGGTAACGAGACGTACCGTGTCCGTCGTTCCAAAGCGGACGGCCGCTTTGGACGAGTTTGATAGACGTACGCTTGGCTCACACCTAGTCTAATGGATTGAAAATAGCAAATCGTTTAAGAAAAACGAGGTTGCAACTAGTGCAATCAGCGTGATTCTGACAGCTCAGGCAGCAAGCGAAACACGGTCGCGACCCAACTGCCGTGGCTTGTGTCGTCGAGCGACGCATGTACGATAGCTTCTTTTAGGTTAAATAAAGGCGATCCGGTAAATAACTAATATTAACAGCAACATGGGGCCCGTTTACAAATCGGCGAGTGAGGAACACGCGGTATCAGTGCGAGGGACTCTCAAATACAACGAAAAACTAGAAGCAGCCAGCCGTGTGTACTGAGAGCCCAGCTTGACCAGCTGGAACTATCTGTTGAGATGGCGTAGACGTAAAATGCCCGCTTCATGTTCATGCAGTCGCTAGTTCGAATCTCCGTAGGGGCGTACTAAATTTTTTTAGTACTGCTTTAAGAACCGAAAACAAACATTTCAGCTCAGGAAACGCCACAGAGTCACGAAGAATTGCCAAACGACGTACAGCCCAAGTCGCTCGCAGTCACGGGGTTTCCTATAACTCTTAAAAAGAGCCTTCCCGAGACGGTCCTGTATTGGGTACCGCGTACCGTACCGGAACCGTTTTTTCGATCTGCTAAAACTCTCTAATGTACCCATGAACCTTTGCGCTATCTACCGGTCACCTATTGGCTTATTAACCCTTTCCGGTCTGGACCTTTTACTCACGTGTGAGAAAAACCGCAAAATTTAACCTTGAACACACAAGTTGAACGTACCATGGACCACCAAAGCCGTGTTGCCGTGTGCGGCCATGTCGGGCATGGCCCGACAACGGACTGCAAGAGTTGGGAAGTATGGCTTTCCAAATATACCAATATTGCATCCACATTGTTCTTCCACGAACAGTACTTTTCAATTTTGCATGTTCTGGCTCATTTGTGTGTCCGCATTTCAGTTGTCCATGACTCTACGTTCGTTAGACACGTGGTCCTTGTTACGTCCCTACAGTTTCACCGCAGCGAGCCAGGGGCGTTCGACAGTGCCTCTCCTCTCACCGTGGTGGTCGTTTGGTGCGTCGGGGCGATCGTCGGTGCGGCGGCCGGCTCGGCCGGGTACGTCGCTTTCGTGTACGCGACGGGAGGCGGGAATGTGACCACGACCATGGCAACCCTGATGACTGCGACTGCGTCATCAACCATGAACGGGACGTCGACCTCGTCTATCCCACCGTCGGGCACACAGTCCACAGGATCCGGAGGAGTCCCAACGATTCCTCCGACCATTCCTGCGACCATTCCTCCGACGAGAAGCACCACGTACCGTGTCCACAACGTCTGTTACAACGACATCTGCATAGACACCGCAAAGTACCTTCGGCGAGTGGTGAATCCCCTGGTGGACCCGTGCCTAAACTTCGCGCACTTTGTGTGCGGGCGCTTTGAAGGGAAGCCCGGGGATACGCTCGTCGACCAGGTTTGCTATTGTGCTTTGTCCTTTCGTCTGATGTCACAAATATCCCCACTCTGACAACAAAAATGCATAGAGCGGTTGGCGAAAAAAAGGACCGAAGGTTGATGCGATGTGTACAATGAATTTAACGCTTCACGTTGACTCTGTTCGCCGAAATTATTTGTACGCTGAATTGACGAGTGCATGGATAAGTGAAGTAGGCACAGTCTGGATGTTTCAGCTGGATTATGGCGTGAAGAAAACAGGCCCAATCCACAGATTAAAAGATGTTATTTCAAAGCTAAAGTCCTTCAGGCTATGAGGCTGTGGGGTTGATATCTCACTGTTATTAACATGTAACTCATTTAGCTGGGCTACCGTTAGTTTCGAAGGCTTTCTAACCCATTGATTTCAACTGCACTCCCTACATGGCGCACTGGAGAGGCCGTCGAGTCTGTAGCCAATCGACCCAATGGAGCATCCTGGAACTACATCGGGTGCTTTAATAACCATCGATTCCACTAACAATTGACAGTCGTAGTGGAGGAACACAGTGGTGACCACGCGGGCATGCACCGCCTATAGTGAGCGCGGCCATCTTTCTACGGAAGCCGGAAATCTGGGGTGAGTGGGCTAGATAGAAACCCAGTACAAATCACCCACGAATTGCATGGAACCTACGCGTTACCCAATAGAGGCTCACCCATGCGTCAGGCTAGCATCGCTGGTCGGTCGACTCATTACTAGGACGCTGAGCAGTGAACGAAGTGTCTTGTGATCTAGAAATCACCCACGGGTTGCCCACTAATGACACACCAGTGGATTGCTGGTGGGTTCTCACTCGTGGATCCCCCGTTTGTGACCCACCAATATGTCGTCATCCAGTGGTCACAAGCGATGACCGACCAAACCAGTGACTCATGATTCCTCCCCAACACAGCCACTACTGGGCCATGGAACGAAGGGTGATAGGAATAACGTTTGTGGACGGGAAACGAGCTTCCTAATGAGAGAACAAACTCGAGTAGGGGATGTCATAGTTGAAGCTCATAAACAGAAGTAGGCTTTGGCTGGCCTTGTAGTGAGATGAAGTGGCAACTGGTGTACCACCAGGGTGACAGAATGGCTACCGAGAAATGGGGATAGAAGAATTTCCCCAACACAGCCAATGTCCCAAGTTCGGAGTGCGCAAGTAAGACATGCCACGTATTTTAGCCTAGTTACAGAAAAAACTGCGCAAATGGACGGGACGGATGAAGGACAACACCAACTAGTCCAACAACATGCTTTACTTTGCTTCATTTCTTCTACTGTGGGCCCTTTTAAGTGTGTCTCTACGTCTACGCATCAAGCCTTTGTCAGAAAAAAAAACTGCGCCTGTCTTGTTGTGCTTCTTCATCCGTCCCGTCCATTCGCGCAGTTTTTTCTGTAACTACGCAACACCAAGTAGCCCAACAACATGCTTTATTTTAGCCTAATACGTCTTCCGTAGTGCTGTTAGTTTCGTGCCGCCTCGACATCTTTTAGAGCGCTAGCACACATCTCGCTACTGATTTTGCTGGTTGTGCTTCCGTGTCGTGGTATGACCCAGTTCTCCGGGTGATTGGCTGCGCAGCACTGGCTTGTCTCCCACTTCGGTTAAACCACGAAAAAGCCTCTATAAGGAGGCAGTCATTATGCACTCGGAATGCATTGTCCACAGAACCTGTTAGAGCTAAAGTTCGACTACGCCAAGCCTCGCAAGATGATTCATTGCTTCGCAATGACCTTGAGCCGCCTTAAGCGAGAGTGCGGCAGGTGTGACGTCACGCCACGTGACCCGCCGCGGAGAGGCTTCGCTGCTGCTGCGCTTTCGGTGCCTCGCCTCGGCGGTGCCACGTGACTAGTCGAGGGTTTAACGACAGCTTGGCCGGCGCATGGTCGCTCAATCTCGCCATGAATGGCGCACCGGCTGGGCTGTTTTTGGGTTCGCTTCAGCTTCCGCTTAGAAGCGTTAAACCTGAGCCATTTTAGGAGCGGAGCCCCTTCGGGAGCTCGGTCTGTCGGCGTCTCCTGTTGTCGTCGTTTGATGTAGTCACGGTACTAAAACATCGGGACACTCTCGTTTTCCAACGCCTCGCGCTAGAAGTCTTCGTACTTCAAAGATACGAGACTTTTGCAGCAAAGCTGTATACCTCTACTCAGGTGGTTTCACCTCCGTGGGCAAAAGCGCCAAGGCGCCAAGAGTACACTTGTACACTGCATGCCTCGCCCCTCCCCAGCTTTCACGTTAGTGAAGATAGCCAGGGTTTTTTTTTTTGCACCAAAACGACTCACAGCAACGCTCTCTCTTCTTAACTCCGCAGGAGTTTGTGAAAAGATACATTGCCATGACCGGCACAGCCATACGCTATGCCAAACAACGTACTCCTAGCCCTCAGCATCCCGACGAAGCACGCCTAAAGTCGAGCCAGTATTTGAGCAATTGTGCGAATACCTTCGGAACAACCAGGGCCGACCACGGAGCAATGTCGGACTTCATGAGGAAGCTGGGTCTGTCCGTCTCAAGCCCGCCGCCCCCAAACTCACCATCGAATGGCGAGCAGCTGCTCTCGCTGCACGTTGACCTGGCCTTCACGTACGGGCTGAGCGCCATCATGGTCATCCGACCCCGCCCGAACAACTCGCTGCAAGTGGCCTTCAATGGCAGGATGATGCACAAGGCGCTCACCAGGCGAGCCCACGAAGAGTGAGTACACACACCGCTTACTTAACGCGTTACAAGGGATGGATTGCTTGGAATCTATTACATTTTAGTAATGTTTTTTACCGGTTCAGTTACTTCCTTGTTACGGCCCGTGTAATTAAATTACTTGTCTCCTGTAATCGATTACTAAATTCCCCGTTACAATATTTCTCGACAACACGGCTGTCGCCGTGCCCGGTCCGTCTGTCTCGGCGTCCGTCAAAGATATTTTCAGAAATGTGTTTCTTACTTCTCACTCAAGCAAAGAGGCAAATTAAAATCTGACACGGTGGTGTGCAGCGATTAAAAAATGTTTAACATAATGTGATGTACGCACGCACACGTGTGAATTTTTCAGACCCGATTTAACGGCGCCCTGGCTATTTATGCCACACTATATGTTTATGTGCGTGCTACCGTAATAAAAAAAAGTTCTACGAAAAGTGACGTGGGAAGTATTCGATCATTCTTGAGTAATTTCTCTGTTTTCTTTTTTGAGGCGTTAATTGTAATTGTAATCGGTTACCCTTAAGGGGCGGAGCCCCTCAGGAGGCTGGGGCTGTTGGCGTCTCCTGCCCTCGTCGTAATCGTCGTATCGTGAAGTCACGGTACTAAAACAACGCAACACTCGTTTACGCCTCGCGCTAAAACGTTTCGTGCTTCAAAGACACGCTACTTTTACAGAAAATCTGTGTAGCTCTACCCCCCCAACGGTTTCGATCTCCTTTGGCAAAAACGCCAAGGCGCCAAGAATACACTTACACACTGCATGCTTCGCGCCTCCCCAGGTTTCACGTTAGGGGAGATGGCCCGAGATTTTTAGAGTAACGTAGTTGTACTTGTAATCAGTTACTTTTCTTCTGTACCATGTACAAGTCTAGCAAACACATCGCGCCAGCTCCGTCGCGCGATTCGCTTTTCTCCCGACGCAGCGGCTCAACGACTAAGGCGTTGTCCTGCTTAGCCCAAGGACGCGGGTCCGAACCCATCCGTGGTGGCTGATTTTCAGATAGAGGTGAAAATCGAAAACGCTCGAGTGTAGAGATTCCGGCGCACGTTTAAGGGTCTCCGGTGGGCGAAATTAATAGGAAGCCCTACACTGTGGCGCGACCCTTAGCCCAGGTGTAGCTTCGGCGCGTTGAACACCCAATCAATCAATCAATCAATCAATCAATCAATCAATCAATCAATCAATCAATCAATCAATCAATCAATCAATCAATCAATCAATCAATCAATCAATCAATCAATCAATCAATCAATCAATCAATCAATCAATCAATCAATCAATCAATCAATCAATCAATCAATAAATAAATCAATCAATCAATCAATCAATCAATCAATCAATCAATCAATCAATCAATCAATCAATCAATATGACTGCGATTGTATTGGTGCCTCGAGTTCCGTTTGGTTGTACCAGTTGAAAAGCTAGCGTGCAGTTAACACAGTAATTGCTCTGTTTAACAACGGAGCAGCTGATGTCTCGGTTTCCCAAATAGCATACGTCAAGCAACGCCACCTAGAGGTGGCGTTGCGTCAAGCCCTCCTCTCTTCCCCTCAAATTTAACATTTCTCATTTCCTTTCCTCTGTGGACGTCAAGGTCAATATGCATGGTCGTGCCCATGGTCGTGCCGAGGGACCCTGCCCGGAAAATTAACGCCTCCAATTTTGGCACGGCCATTCCTGTGAAGATTTCCTTTCGAAGCCGAGTGAAAATACGTTGCCGTTTATTTGCACCGAGAGGTGTAATTTCGAAAAATGCCGTCTTCTTGGGACTGCACGTCTATGACGGAATATAGGGCCTAAATTTAGGTCTGTAGGCTGAACGATTTAGGCTTGCTGATGAGCTGTTCGTCGATAGTTCACTAACCAAACTACACTCGTTATAAACAAATCGGTTTGTTCAAATTTGTTCGAAATCTCGAGTTACTCGAAGTTAGGCCTCCTGAGAGAAAATGATGTCCACTTTTAGCGAAGTAATGCTTGCGACGAAACGTTTTCACTCCGCAGGACATCGTTACAAAGAGGGCTTACTATATGCATGTAGCATAAATTGTGTTTGTGCGAATGCGTTCTTAACCTTTCACCTGTAATTCCACGGTGTGTTTGTACTGATTTTTTTTTTCTTCAAATTCAACCTAAATTGTGTTTCGCAGTTACGTGAGGAACTTGGCCAGAGTCGCGGGTGTAGCGGCAGACAGCAGGATGATAACGTCGAGGACGACGGCGTACAGCAGAATGACAACTGCAGTGGCGACGGCCGTTGAGAATTCCGCCAAACCGACGGTCCCAACGCCGTTGGCTGTCACGGAGGTCAGTCAAACGCCACGGCGCTGGAAGCACGAACCAAAACGTCACCTATTCGAGTTCTCTCTCACTAATTCTTAGGCGCCCTCCTTCACGCAAACACTTTTGCAGAAAAGCTGTGTATGGCTAGAATCAACCAGCTGAGCATCTCCGCGTACAAAGGGCGCGCAGACCAATTTCCAGCGTGCAGTAAAGAAATCCAGATGAAGTAAAGCAGGTCTTAGGGCGTCCGTATTTTGATATAAAACAACTTATATTGGTCCTGCAGAATGTCTTCCCAACAATGAATTTGTGTACAAGGTCAAGCCGACTTGAAGGGGATAGATGAGAGGGGTCGGTGTAAGCTTGGTCCTTGTAAACTGGCTTTCCCATACTGGGGGTTGCACAGTGAAGCTTGACTATCTACGGAGGGAGTGTGGCTACAGCCCCACTTTATGCCATTCTCCACCGCTGCCGCCTCTTTCCCGGGCCGTGTACGCCGCTTGCCACGCGCGGCGTCTCTCTGCCTCATGACATTGCGCAGTGCCGCGCGCTTTTTGGTGGTCACCTGTGCGGCGAACTAGGGCCTGCGCCTCGATTGGCGTAGCCGCGCTGTAATAAACCTTCATCGTGTTTATTCACCAGTTTTAAATGCAGAGCATTTCAGTAACTCACGTTGTCACCCGCTTTGTCCCGTCGTAGGCCGCACCGTCCTTGTCCGCACCCCTCCCCCTACACTATACAGGGGAAAATACTATCCGGCGCCAGGTTTCGATCCCTCGACCCTGCGGGCGGAGCGCAATGTGCATGGTGCTCTACCGACTGCGCCACAAAGCCGACACAGCACGGGACGCTATGAACGCGCCTTATATCACTGACTCATTCAAATTACTGCTGACGAGCGCTCTCTCGTCAGCAGTTGCCACAAGTGCAACTACATTAACGTAACGCAGACTACTTAACGTCGTGCGCCCCCGGAAATGCTCTGCATTTGATCGTGCCCCTCGCGAGGGGGATGTTTATACAGGAACTCCTGCTTCTAGCGGACTCCTGGCGCCCTCTATCTGCCATTGTAGAGACTATGAGGCGGTCTTCGAAGGGCGACAAATTTGAATTCTACAAAATTTTTTGTGTCCTTAGTCTCCGACGTAGACATGACGTCACTGTCCTTCAAATTAAACGTAGAAAATGCCCAATACAGCTGAACCCCAACGTTGCAAATCCCATTAGAGCGTCTGCTTCGTTGGGCTTCTCTCTTCACAGGGCGCAATTGCTATGATTTTTTTAAACAGCGAAGCTGTTGAGCAAATTGCTTGTGTATGGTGTCCTCAGTTAAAAATGCCGAGCGCTCATGTACGTATGCCTCGAGCGCACGTTCGTCAAAGCTAAGCATACCCACTTAGGGAGATTGGCCAATATCGGCAAAAAAAAAAGAACAACTCCAGCGTTTGCCGCGTGCCTCGAGCGCACGTTCGCCAAGCCGACCATACGAACTTGGGGAGATTTACCAACATTGGCCACAAAAAAAGTCCAGCGTACCGTGGCAACGCTTTCTCGGAACGATAAAGACATTTCATAGCGTACGCCCCTCGTTCGTTAGTCCTCGTGTCGTCGTGCGCAGCGCTCTGTACCCTAGAATACTTGAATGTCGAAGCTGTTGTCGGAGATCACTGACTCCACATGATCCGGCCTATACGGATACTTCGCCCGGGGTGACAGACACTGAACGTTGGACGAGCTCGGCGCCTGTGTTGCGCCTCTTTCTGTCGTCCCTTTCCTTTTCGCACTATGTTGCATTTCCACGAGTGGGAAGAGGCCGCCTCTCTTCGAGAGGCTCGGTGTGCAAAGCATCCGCTAGAGACGATAAGTGGCGCTTGCAGAGTGGCGTACGCGAACGTCGACCAAAATGGCGAGCTCTCTTTGGCCTTGCTCAAAATAAGCTAATTGAAATGCTATGCCGCAGACGTCAACCATGGCACCACAACGATACTAAAATTCAGCCTTGTGTCCTCTCTCTCTCTCTCTCTCTCTCTCTCTCTCTCTCTCTCTCTCTCTCTCTCTCTCTCTCTCTCTCTCTCTCTCTCTCTCTCTCTCTCTCTCTCTCTCTCTCTCTCTCTCTCTCTCTCTCTCTCTCTCTCGCGGATCTTTTTTTATTCTGAGGCTACTGACCTTGAAAATGGTGCCTACTTACAACGCATCCATTCAAACTGCATATATAAGGGATGAGTCATTTAAGCTTAAGGTCTAAGTCGTGTTTGAAACTTGAAGCTGGGGCCTCTTATTAAAGGGACACTGAAGTGATTTGTAAACATTGCGGGATTTTAGCGCAAATTGTAGTCCCGAGTCCACAGGCCATGTTTCGACCACTCTGAGTGCGTTACGGGAATTTGTTTAGTAGAAAAATCAATTCGAAAATGCTGTCCCTCCTATCTACATCCTCGCCATTTTTGTGGCGTTTTCGTGTGACGTCAGGAGGAGATGACATGGGTTGACTGTGCTACTGCACGGCTCGCCGACCTTCCGACAGATTCAGTCGACCCAGCGTTTAGTCCGCCGGCCTCCGACGAGTCGTCTTAATTCGTTCGCTCAGTTGAAACTAAGCCATGACACGTTTGTGGATGGAAGAATGTGCCTTTGTTTACTTTGTTAGTTTGTACACTGTATACACTCTGAGTCCAGGTAGCTCCACAGAATCGCTGCACAAGCTCACATGCGACGCTTCGCTAACTGGCACGCTAGTAGTAGAAAATCTAAGGCCACTTGAAAGCAGGAAAAGAGTCAGCGAAGTCAATATAGGTACTACGGAAATAAAATCAACTGAAACTTTTGCCGTACAGCGTGAAACTAGGGAGCAGGAAGCACTTTCTTGCTCTGGGTGAACAAGCACAGCGGTCAGCAGCACGACCACACATCTGCGAACGCTTTCCCGTCTATGAAATACAAGTGCTAGACGTGGGATATTGTGGAAATTGGGGGACGCTTACTGCACGAGCGCTATAAAACAAATAGTCACCTAAGCTGCTTGAAATGCTAAACCTAAATAAAAGTGTAAACTGGGTATACATTATATACATTATATTTCCTACGCTGGCATCGCTTACCTGATTGGCTGCCACAAATAGAGCAACTAATCGGTATGGGGGCATTTTAAATTGACAAAGTCAGCCCTGCAGTGGCTGGCAACTCCACCTCTAGTATGTGTACATATTCACAATGTTGAGATGTAATCTGCTGTGAATTGTAAAAGACAGGCAATAAATACAAAGAAAAGGCCCGTGGCCGAGTGGTCTGAAGCACTGTGTTATTTTGCAAGTCCCAAGTTCGAATCCCCGAGGGTACATTTTTTTAAGTTGACTTTTTAGTTTTCGGCCGATGTTTTCTATACCGAGTTCACCATTTGTGGGCCGTAACGTTCACTGCTACACGAACTAGTTCACAGAATGTGCGCAGGCTGACACTGACACGCTAGCGAGTTCTCGTTGGCGTGATGTTGCCATAAGACATGCTTGCGGGCAGTGGGCACTGGCTAGAATCAGCAGACCCTTGGCCTGGTGCGAACACGCTTTTTACAATACAGGCATGAATGAGGCCAGCTCCAAATATGGGGGAAAAGCGCATGGCTTTTGAGCGTCTGCGGGGACGCGGAGGGCGTTCATGCCGTAGCCCTTGGCTAGTGGTTGCTACGATTCCAAGCCGTCCTGGGAGGCTTATCTTAGGCATTTTACAGCCGACAACATGGCAGAAGCGCGGTACGACGATTACTGAGATATGGAGAATGGCCATCCAACGATGCCGTCGGATGTCAAGCATGTTGTTTTACAGAACCGAAACCGAAACTTGTTTGAATGCTATTCTTGGACATCGTCCAATCAGGGTGCATATCCTCCCGTCGTCATAGCCTTTAGTTGGTGCGGCCGCCGCAGATCGTGCATGGTAGTTTTTCTTCTTTCGCGCTTTATAAAATATTTACCGACTTATCAATCGTATAAACGGTGAAAAGTGTGTTAATTTGAGCCAGTATACGCAGTGCAAGCGAAAACGGGAGCTTGACAAATTCACTTCAGTGTCCCTTTAACTAATTTGCTCAAGATGCATGCCCAAGGGATGATAATCTTGATGCACAAATCGTGTTTTGACGGCCTGCGAATATGGCGGTAACAGCGTTAAGGTTAAAGTGTTTTATCATAGCGGCTAGTATACAACACGCTGCAGGCTACAGGTACCCGGACCGGACTTAGGGGGTTACGCGACGCAGAGACTTGAGAAGTGTATTGTCTTTCGGATACTTTTGCAGCGAAATGAGCAGATATGGGGCCACTTTTTTATGCCGCTCTTGCTAACTCTTGAATGCTCCCAACTAAATAAAAAAGGTATTATTCGGTAGGCTGGAGCTATTTCCTGTAGTTTGGAGGTATTACTCTCAGCGGCAGTTCAGTGGCTAAGTCGTTGTGTTGCTGAGACCAAGGACGCGGGCTTGATTCCGGCCGCGGTGGCTGTTTTTAGATGCAGAGCATCTCATTCACTCGCCGTGTCCCTCCGGCGTCGTCGTCGTCGTCGGCGTTGTCAGCGTCGCCGCGCCGGCTGCGCTCTCCGCCGCTCACCCCCTCTCCTCTCCGATAGCGAACACTCTCTCGCGAGGGGCATTGGATTGGATTCGATTGGCTTGGCTTGGCTTGGCTTGGCTTGGATTGGATTGGATTGGATTGGATTTGGATTTGATTGGATTAAAGTGGATTGTGTTGGATTGTGTTGCGTCATAGCCGCGGCAGACGCGCTGGGGCCGGCGCATGTGCAGTACTCTCTCTTCCGCGGTTTCCTCTCCTTCGGGCGCGCTGCGCATATAACCGGTGTGCCGTTCTCCGGCGAAGCAACATCCACGCTTGGCTCAAACACCTAGAGTCCACGCCGCTTTACAAGTACGCCAACGTTGTCATCGACTGGGACCGGCTTACGCAGTCCCCTCAACGTTATGCGCGCTATAAAACGCGGTCCCTTCGCCGCTCCGCCTATGCGTCGCATCTACACAGCGGTTCCCGCGAGGGGAGGTGGGAGTTTTGCTGATGGAGGGGAAATCGAAAACGCATATGTGTGAGGATTTCAGTGCACGTTAAAGATATCCAGGTGGTTAAAATTAACCCGGAGCCCTCCACTACAGCGCGCCTCATCTCGCCCAGAAGTATACTTTCGGCGCGTTACATCACACAACGAATCAATCAGAAAGAGGTCGTGCGCTGGTATAATTTCAAGGGAGCGAATAGAGCCTGTGACGAAATCCCCACTGTCCTCCGCACTGTATAAGTGCCCTGATTACAGCGTGATTTTTATTTGTCGCTCTGCTGCTTTGTCGCTGTGGTGTTTTGACGCATCCGTGCATTGTGGCTGTGCTGATTTTTTGTGTGTTCTTTTGAGGCAATATGCTATTCTGCAGGGCGCTGCTCTTCAGACTTGTTATTATACAGGGCACATAGATTACGCTAGCAGTTTGTCGTAGCATGAAAATGCGTCTATAAAAATGGAGGACGAACCTGCGACACACCCCGCATTGAAGCACCCCAACAAAACACTCGCTTTATGCGGGTGGCTTGTTTATGGGGCATTTCATTTTGTTATTGCTTCAAATAGAGGACAATATTTTTGTGTATTGTGAATGCCATAAAATTCAATTGGTGTTCTTCATACAACCCGGCAGACCGCCTAGCCATGGTTGGTAATATTTGAACCCAGCCTCTTCTCATCGGTACCGCGCAGTTGCGTGCATTGCCATCATCTCGGCCTGCTCCCAACGGGAACATCGTATACTTAACGGCTAAATGTAGGAGAAGTGGGGTCGGTGTGTTTTGCTCAACTTGAGATCGCCAGCGAGTTGCCAACATGACTGTCTTTATCTTCCGTTCTTACTGTCATGCTGGACGCCGTACAAAAGAACGTAAGTTGGCTAGGTCGTAGCATCTCATTAGAAGTACGAAGTTCTACTTATACAGTGATCCACGAGTCTTGGAAATTGAAGTCAACAGAACACTACAAGGCGACTTCTTCCATTTTGTTTTTTTTTTTTGGTCTAAAAATGAGCTCAATTACGAAAGCCCGAAATAAAGCACGTGACGCGGCGTGTCAAGCTGGCCCTCGTTTCAAGAGCTGGGGATAAGTTCACTAAAACCAGCCCAAGAAAACATGTTTTCTTGGGCTGTTGCGCCGCTCTGAGGTGTCGGGGGACAAGAATGGCCCTGCAGAAAAGCACTGTGGCAGCCAGGGCGCAAAGGGACAGCGAAACGACGGGGGGCAGTGCGCGTCGCTTTGCGCCCTGGCTGCCACAGTGCTTTTCTGCAGGGCCATTCTTGTCCCCCGACAACTCAGAACGGCGTTCCAGCACAAGAACACATGCATTTGCATGGGGCTACCACGTCGTTTCAAAACGACGGCCTGTAGTTTTAGACAATTGATTCCCTGTATGCACTGTTTCGACACTGTTTCAGGAGCTGTTTCTTGTTTCGACACTGGCCGTCCTTTGGATTGGCACGAACAAATGTGTGGTGTCACGGCTGTTACCGTTCTTAGCTCCGAAATAGATCATAGCCCTTTTTCACCGACCCTCTCTGGAGGGCACAGCTTTGGGCGAGAAATATTGTGGCGTAGTCGACGGAATTTTGAGTGCGAATAATTGTCAAATGCGTGCGAGTGTCATGCATTTAGAGGGCGCCAGAATATATAGGTTGGGGATAAGGAAGCAATCAGAAGGGGCAGAGGGTGAATAGAACAAACAAAGCTTGGAAGTGGGCTTGTTAAAGGTGCAATGGCGCAAGACTAAAGAATACAATGTAAAACCTGAAAATTGCGGTAAGCCGCGTAGTCCCATGCCTTTTTTTATGAACTGCGTGCACGTGTTGTACAGCGCCCTTACTTTGGAAGCTAGAAACCAGGGCGGGAGAAATAAAAAAAAATACATTCGACAGGGACATTTAAGTCTTCTTACGCGTAGAAAAATTATCCCGCCGGTGAAGGGTTTTAGAATAATACTTTTACCTCTATTAACTCCTCACGGAGCTATCCAGCGCTGCGAATATATTCCCCGCGTTTTAGCGCGAGGACTTCGCACACGGAGCATGTAGAGCTATGGCGCCAAAACCCGCTCTACCTCCGAAACTAACCCAGCGGGTTCAAACCGGTTTAATCGTGGGCGTTATCATGGGGAGTGGCGTATAGAAATCGTTTGTCGCTCAGCTGGTGAGCCCGGCCCGCAGCCGCCGTCACCGCCAAACTCTCCGCTCTCCCACGTGGCTCTGTGTGGCCCAGGCGTAGCTTAGCAACAAATGCAGGCGCTTTTTTTTTGTTTACTTTTCAGGCACAGCGCCTGCTGATGAAGTATTTTTATAACCGTCCTTCGGTCACGAACGATATTGCCGCCTTTGCTCGAAATTGGACATATACAATTGGCCGGCCGAAATTCCGCCACGGTAAGACTCAAGCCATTGATGCTCGCATTTGCCTCAACGGTGTCCAGGTGAGACGCGTGTCATTCACGGGCCTCAGGAGCAACGCGTTCACCGATGCAATCGAGTCGAAGACCCCATACAAAGGCGACGCAACCTTGTATGAGCCGCGCCTGCTCATCAGCGTCATGCAGACCGTGC